>NC_087217.1:69123677-69496177 GCF_015104395.2 Macrobrachium nipponense | reverse complement strand
AAGATCAATTCTCTCTCTCTCTCATCTCAAAAACTAAGCTACGGCCATAAGTCCGAAAAACAGAATGCTAATAGCCAATAAGGAAGGTATCTAAGTAGCTCAGTACAAAAAACAGGAGTGATCAAAAAGACAAGAAAATAAGGCAAAAACAAATGATAAATATAAACAAAATATAGCGAGGACTACCTCAACCTAAAACAACATATATATATATATATAATATATATATATATATTATTATATATATATATAATATATATATATATATATATATATATATATATTATATTTGTACCAGTTTACACATTCACAACCATTCACCTACAAGATTAAAGATCACTCCACAATTTGAATTACGAAGATCAATTCACAGTTAGGTAACATCAGCAATAAAACTACGCGTGTGTGACACTGAACCATACCAAAAAAAAAAAAAAAAGACTCGGAGACTCGGAATTAGGGGTAACTGCATAGGCTGTCTACGTTGCAGGATTAATTACGATGATGCCTGAGATTTATATATCTCACGATCAGTGATACAAATTTATTTACCAAAAAACTGAAGCCTAAACAAGGAATAATATTCTAACAATGAAAGAATAGAGAAATTACAAATTTCTTTGGATGGACGGGTTTCCAAAATTCTAAGAAGTCTTTCTCAGTATAGCTTTGGTCAACTGAAAAGTAAAGACCGGTCCCCTAAAGGATGGAATTTCCCGAATAAGAGCGACAACTTGGAAATTTCTTTAACAATGAAAACCAAAAGATTCATATCATAAAAAAAATTTATAGACGCCTTTGACTATCACCCAGAATTTGTACCATGCCTCAAATTTACAAGTTTCAGCAACCACAGAACTAGTATCGTCTACTTAAGGAATAAGCTTTCCTTCAAGGACAAAGTGCATACCGTACGTATAGTTTATAAATACAAGCAACAATCGAAAAACATTGTAATATATATTAGCTAAAAATTCATTAATAACTAATAAGAACTATGTTCATCAACTTCCCTCCCAACCTAACCCGCCCCCACCCGGGCCGGACAAACAAGAAACACCCACTCGGATTTCCAATATAGGCGTGTGTGCAAGCAAGCACGCTGTCCTATAAACGCGCGTCGTTTTCTGTGAACATGCTCCAAAGCGGAAAGAGAAAACATCTCAGTAGGAGGCGCGGAAAAGGCGATTATATAACTCCAGAAAACGCCCACCTAGTAGACATCGAACTTTAAAGAGGCACCTGGGAGGATGGGGGATTGGAGAGGAAAGAGGCACTGGCTAGATGAGCCTCACGCGCAATGAATCTTCCCCAAATGGAAATCAGAGCAATTATATCGTCCAAAGAGGACATACCAATACATACTAATTAACATTAATTAAAGCAATAACCAAATTCTCAAAAAAATATGCCTTCACAGCCAAGAAGACGAACATCAACTTTGACCAATGTCTGGGAGATATGAATGAAAGGGATAAATATTTGTTTATAAAGGAAGGACAAAGTTCTACAGTAGTTTTAGAGAAGTATTCACAGCTAACCTTAGTTTTATGAAGAGAATGAATCTCAGCAGAGGTGAAATTTGGGAGTTTGCTCGATTTAAATTAAATGAAACTATGATGTAACAAAAATAGGTATATATGCTATTTTTAAAGTCATAAATCTTGGACGTAATAGCTGGGCTACCATCCCGACAGACTTAACCTACTGTAACCTTGTATGTCATTTGGGACCTGCCAAAGATGGCATAACCATGGTTTACAAAGTGGGCCAAATATACCCTTTCAAGAGAGAGAGAGAGAAGAGAGAGAGGAGAGAGAGAGAGAGAGACGAAGAGAGAGAGAGAGAGACGAGAGAGAGATATCGAAAGAGAGGAGATGAGGAGAGAGAGAAGAGGAGGAGAGAGCGAGAGAGAGAGAGAGAGAGAGAGAGAGAGAGAGAGAAGAGAAATGTTTTTTTCAGAACCACAAACTAATGATTTTCGTACCACATTCCTTACCAACAACAATCCCTTCCAAGTTCTCACAGGAAGTCGGAAAAAAAAAAAAAAAAAAAAAAATTCTTCCGTGAGAAGGCAGCGAGGTTTAACGGCAAAACACACACAAAACCACAGCCCGTTGCATACTTCCGCTTTTATACTTGCAACACAACGGCCACTATCGACGCCCTGGGCAAACGAGCACCGTACTTCTTGTAGCCAGCACCTGACGCATAGTGCTGTGAGCTCTAGGAAAAGAAAAGCATATATATAAAAAAAATCGGACACGCTGCGCCAGTCAGATGTCGCAATACCCCTTAAGCAAAATGAAACAACGAACCAGCGCTTCCTAGCGACTAATTAAAGTCACTTACTCGACACTTGCGTTCTACTTTTGTGTTAAAGACCGCCCCAAGTCATCTTCGAGCTCAAGCTATGGTTCGACTTACCAGCAATTTATACTTGACTTGTTGGCGGCTTATCCAGGTTCCGCACCACTTCAATATATAGCGCTCGCAGGACCCCCATTACAATTCAACAGTTTACTCATCGTATGTACTCAATCACACTGCAAAATCCACATTCACTGTTTGATCTTCCATATCATAGCATCGATTAAGATTTTAAGTTACTTTCTGAAAGACTTCAAACCCTCTATCTGTAATAAATAAAGTCCAAAAATTACTATGATACAATAAATTAATTAACACGACAACAAAGCTTATAGAATTGTATTCAACACGTATCGGCTTTATACCCTCCTAAAAGACCAGCAAACAGGGGTATATATTCCTGAATTTCCATGCATACCTATAATCATGTTTCTCAGTATTTGGGGAAATAAATCTGATATAAAACCTACACAAAATCTTCTCTGGTATAAAGTATATAGTTCAGGTGGGACGAAGTAGAAAACGAGGCGCCACGAGGTAAAAATACGAAGTGTATAGCTTCATCCTGCCTTTAAAGAATGGTCTGTTTCCCTTCCCTTAAATGGAGGTGATGATACACGATGAGTCCAAAATTTTTCCCAAGGCACACACACTATTTAATGAAATATCTTTTAGTAATACGACATGAATTAGGCCAAAAACGTCTTAAGCATGTCCTCACTAAGATATATGATGATATCTAAACAACTTGAGCCGATAAAAACCGGGGGATTAGTGAAATAAAACACTAATTGTCAAAAGCAAAATGTGATGAATATGCATTCAATTATGTCTTAACTCTTTAAATTTATTCCAAACGCTGGTAACAAAAGTAATACAGCGCGTTTTCAACAGCTACTGCTGTTTGAAGAACTTCTTGCCTATGATAAATCCTGTGAAAATCACTTCTTGCCTATGATAAACCTGTGAAAATCACTTCTTCAAAACCACACACGTTCACATTTATGCTAATAATATGGAAGGCCTCTTTACAGCTTAGTCCACCAAGAACCAAATGATGAAAGACTACATGAACACATCCCCCTTAGTACAAAGACTGATCAATAATTTACTCCAAAACATTCAACTACAACTTCTCCATTTACCAATATCAAGAGAAGATGCCATCCTTAAATATTCTTGTACCTTACATGAAGACGAATCCTGTGATGAACCAGCATGGCATGGCATGCTTTCCCCGCACACAACCACCTTTACTAGCTAGTAACAATCAATAGTAGTCATCACAAGAAACACCCTGAAAAATAATTATGCCGAGGAACCATCAACCACAACCATCCGAACAATTAAAGAGACTTGTTACAGACTGGCACGGCTTTTAACACGTACCTTGAGATTTCATAAATCACTCCTGGCTCTCTTAAGACTACCTACCTCACAGACATAGGCTACAGACATGCACACACGCTACATAAATATGAATGAAGATTCTTCTGTATATATATATAATATATATATATATATATATATATATATATATATATATATATATATATATATATATACATAGAACAATTTTTAACAATCCTACCGGGCAGTACCTCACATAAACTTCTGATATTAGGTAGGTAGCTTAGTATCATTCAATGACACCACAATACCCTTGGCCCACAAGCAAACCGGAACGGTAACAATGTCTATTTTTCTTGGCAGGTTGCTCTACTCCAAATGAGGCCATCTCAAGTAGCCTGTGGATAAATTTTCAATTTTCGTCATTATACAAGCTACCACTGGGTGTGTCGCCTCCCGCCTCTTGTGCAGGAATAAAGATATTCCGATGCACAGCCTGATTCTTTACGAAAACATTAGTAAACTGTTCTTTGGTTCGACACCATGCGAGCCATTAACAGGATATGCCGACGACAAGTTTCCATCATAATGTCCTCTCTAAACCTTTCTTTGGTTCGACACCATGTAAGTCTCCATTATAATGTCCTCTCTAAACCTTTCTCGTAAATATCAATATACCTACACGTTGTTACATAAGAATGGCTAATATATTTCGGGCGCATTAAATATTAAATACAAAAAACAGTAACAACTACTATTAAGCCACGTGAGCATTAACGATATGCCTTTTGTTAAATGAGAAAAACCACCTCATTAACGATATGCCTTTTGTTAAATGAGAAAAACAACCTCTCCCCAATAATAAGAACAAGACAACCCCTTGATATTCCAATCAGGAATGTGCAGCCTCGGCCATAAAGAACAATGGCATTGGCCTGCTGACCATCACTCACATCCTTGCACCCCTAAAGGATGTTTGCCCGATGCCTGGAAACGCCGCAGCTGCTGAATACATAAAAAGCTTTAACGTTATGTAAGCTAATGCATGCTATTATACTGAATGGCTGTTGCATCACTTCATGCAGTGTCATCGTCATCAATACAGTACCAGCAAAGTTCTTGTATATACCGTCAATTTATCTACATTTGCTCACATAAACCAATGGAATAATTAAGAAAAAACTAATAATCATATGTTTATTTCATGACCAAATGCTGAAACTAGCTAATTACAAATGCAGACTCAACTCTGATTGTAAGTAAAAGCCTACGGTAAATTAAATGCTAATAATTATAACAAACCGTAAATATAAAAACAGCCAAATCCTCCAACTAAACACGAAATAACAAAGCATTTTGACAAACACAAAAGTCTGTTAGACGAGAGAGGTTAACTGAAGCCATCACTGAGAGACCGAAACAAAGGAAAACAAAACCGGACTATATATATTCTTAACACTTCGTAACCCTTCAAAGCACTTGCAAACACTACATTTTCTTTACAGTAACCGTCTCTAATTTTCTGGTTAATGCAAGCTTAAAGGGCATGACCCAAATGGCGTTAAGTGAACCTTTCAGGTTCCATAGAATAACAGCTAACGAAATAAAAAAAAATTATGATGAAGTTTCCAAATATGGTATTGCTTTCTGACTGAAAAGGTTATGCAGCACAAGCAATTATTAGTTCACAGACTAGAGTGACAAGTACTTCCAAACAAAGGTACTCATGAGCTAAGCATGATTTCTAAAAAGAGAATATATAACAATAATAATTCGGTAATTTCTAGGTTACCGCAAAATAAAACTAATACGTGATAAATAATGAAATTTTTTTAAAACCTTTGTATTACATTTGAATATTGTATGGAAACTAAGCGTTATAGCAGCTTAGCTTAGTTTTTATATAAATACTGGTACTCTTCTAAGCATATATAAATGGTAACTGGTGCGAGTAGGCCTACCATATTTAAAACTTTCATAAGCATTCAGAACTGTACCCAAATCTTCCTTCCATCTCAGAGGAAGCTATTTTTTTTATCTTCGTTCCTGTCACTCGTTGATTCAGACTGAAAAGACTGTGTTGAAGTGGTTGGACAATAAAATGATTGCAGAGTTATGAGGAAAAGAAAAACTACTGGACCGCACAATGAAGGCCCAAAGCAGTTGGAA
This sequence comes from Macrobrachium nipponense, assembly GCF_015104395.2. Classification (NCBI taxonomy): domain Eukaryota; kingdom Metazoa; phylum Arthropoda; class Malacostraca; order Decapoda; family Palaemonidae; genus Macrobrachium; species Macrobrachium nipponense. Next base: position 69,490,288 of record NC_087217.1, on the reverse strand, counting down.
CTAATATAGAACAGACATGGGGCCATATAGTGATGACAAGCAAAAGAATGGCATACAAGTTGAATATATATATGTAACGTAAAGAGTATGGCTCCGGTAAACATAAAAACACTGGGCTGAAAGATATAGCATTTTAAAGTTGTACGGAACAGCCTCTCCAACAATGGCCAAAAGCACCAGCAATACTTCTAGAAAGACGACAGCTCAGCGATAATAAAATTAAAAGATCCCTGGTACTCAGCGATGGCAAAACAAGTCCACAGAAAGAGGATACTGATATAAAGTATTGAAGTGCCAAACATAGATGACACGTTAATAACGCAAGAATAAAAGACGACCACAGAATATTTTCCGGCAATTACTCAACCTCACTACAAGTGTACTTCATACATTCCCTTGGTCCATACGGTATTTTTTTTAAAAACAACATACGGAATAATTTTGCTCAAATAACTTGTTCTCATTAACAACTATTTCATGCTTTTATCCTACACTACAACATTATTCATTTCTTTTGGAAGTCATCATATTCGCTCTTACTGGGTCCAAGAAGCAGAGGGGCCCCGATTCTGTGATATCATACAGTGCTGACGGTCGGACTATATATCTAAGTATATTCGCTAAAGACGGTGAATCTGCTGGACCAAATTGAGCCAGAGAAGGATCATGTAAGTAGATTTTATAGGGGATAGTTTCCAGGTGCCGTTTTGATCCGGATATCCAGCCAAGCTAGCCTCTTTACTATTATTCGTAGAGAAAAAGACAAGCACTGAGTATTTAATTTAATTTGCTGTACACACTTCTAACTATTTAGGAAAAAATGTATTCTGTTCTAATATTTCCAATGGACGTTTCCTCAAGTGAAAACAGTATAAAAAAAATCCACACTATAAACCAAACACTGTCGTGATCAGTGGTATATACGTAATGCTCAATCTGGCCTCGTGTCTCCAGCAACCTGTGAGGGTCTTCGACAGTTTACAGTCTTTGTGAGCTGAATCAATATTTTTTAACTTTCAACCCTTCCCATGCTTTGGACAGACAAGCTTCCATTGCACCTGTTGCTTATATCAAAATTTCAGGCATTGCAGCTTTTACTCTGTACAGGAGCGTCATCTGGCCTGTAGAAGTGGGGGAGGAGGAGACATTCTGAAGATTACAGTATACTGTTAATATTGGCGAGTGAAGCGAGCCTTTGCAGAAATGAACATGAGTCTGTGTATCTGAATGCCATATAATTACGAACATATAGATATTACAGGAAATGGATGACTGATATGTCAATATTAGTCAAGTCAACAATTTCCAGATTGGCTAAAACATGGTAAAAGCTTCCTGAGCAATTTCATTTTCAGGTCTAACAATTTGCTAGTTTCAAGTTTAAAACGGAATACATTTCCAGAAAAATTATGTCTAGAAGGTAAATCAGAAGCTTTAGAGGAAGGAAAAATAATAATAATAATTTCCCAGGCAGCTGTAGCAAGTGTTGGCCTTTGCCTACTTTATATGTAAACAATGGGATAAGTAAACAAAAATTTAAATGAACAATTAATCTGACCACGGACTTCATAAAAAATTACTCAATATATTTCTATATTCTAAATGAATAAAAAATCTCTACTTGTGTTTGGTATATATTTTATATTATCAACCTCATTTCCAGCATCTGTTACATAAAACTTGGAGGAAAAATGTGAGGAGCTGTACATCCAGCTTATTGCCTCTTTCTTCTCACTTCTTACAGTAGGCTTCCTACCATATCCAACTCCACAGAAACAAGCTTGTGGAACTGCAAATTCATTTTTCACAGACAAGCATTAGCGCACATATTTGAATGTGGAATCCACAAAACCTGTCAAATCTGCAGTATCATAAAATCTGTCATTTTCTTCTAAATATATTGACAAATAGCTAACAGAGTTCTTTAAAGAACATGAAGTATAAGAAGGGTTATGCCAGGTATTTTAGTAGCAACCAAGTCATCGCATATCAAAAGAAATCTCATTTAAAAAATCAAAAGCTCAGTGTTTTATCACCACCAACTGGCAATTCACAAAGCCACACTTAAAAGATATATCCTGTTACTCTCCTTATTTATGTATCTTAAGTTTTGCAATTTCTCAAATTCACCTTATGTTCTCAACGGTGACATTTACTGGAAATCATGCAAGCCTGCACAAACGCGACAAAATATTTAGTGTTACATTAATTTAACTAATTCAAAACCAAGTACCTGTCTATACTACTGGTCAATTGGCTATGTGAATGTTACACTGTGAGAAAGTTAGTGTTACATGTACTACTGTTTACCTATATATAAGAAATACATATACTCAACTTTCAAACTAATTATGTCATTTAATACAATGATCCACCCCGCATTTCCAAGACCATTTATTTTATCAAAGTCTACTTTGCTTTTATTTTTTAAGCCCCCCGCCCCCTGTTATAACCCATCTGGCAGGGGCCTATTTCCATCAATTTCATCATACAAACTTTCTGAATAACATTCTTCCTTACCATATATTCTTAGGATTTCTCTTAAAATACATTATGGTAAGTTTTACTCTAGTCCATGGGGAATCTCACTGAATAGTCTGAATGCCATGTTACCAAAGATCATTTTCCTACTGTTTTTTTTTTTATCTCAACTTTGTAAATTACCATGTTCCCTTTGTCCTGTATTTGTTGCCAGTGACATATTTCTACACTATACTGATCAAATTACCTGTTTTACAGTACATCAATGTACTTCAATACTTTTGTTCTTCAGTAACTGACCTTGGCCTTTGTCACTTTTGAATTGGGCTAAAGACTAACCTGTGGAATTCAAGTTCTGAAGTTTCATTGTCTTGTATATACCAAAACTACTGAAAATTTCCTTTTAAATTTTTCTTATGAAAGTTCCTTAAACCGTTATACCAATGTGACATAATACTCATAATTTGCTTGTTCTGTCTCATACGGTACTTCAAGAAGAAACTTGGAAACACTTGAAAGAACTGAAAAGTCAGCTTACAGAAAAAACCACTCAACAGAAACTACATTGTGCGCAATAACAAATGATATGGTAAAAATTATGGCAAGTAGTAGATATTGTGGTATCCTGGTTATGCTCAACCCAAGAGCAGCATTTGTCACAGTTGACCATGATATGCTGCTTGAAGACCTGAGAGCAGTAGGCATTGAAGAGGATGTACTCAAATGGTACAAAAGCTTTTTAGAAAAAAAAAAAAAAAAAAAAAAAAAAAAAAAAAGTTACAGTGGTTAAATCAAAGGGGATATCAGAAAAGAAAGTCCTAACTAGAGGAGTGCTCCAAGGCAGCGTCCTGGGTCCACTGCTATTTGGCATCTACACAACTGAATTATCTAGAATTCTAAACAAGCACAAAGTTAAGTATAAACTGCAGATTTATTGATGGTCACCTGATCTATTTTCCTCTCGGAATGGTAGAAAATGTCGTTAATAAAATTGATGCAGTAATGAAAGATATGAAAAAATTGATGTCGGCAAAGAAATTCAAACTTAACGACGACAAAACTGTGTGTATGCCATTTGAATCTGATAGTGCACTACGAAAATATGAACACTTTAAAGGAATAACTATTAGCTCATCATCCATAAACATTGCAGCAGCAGTGAGGGAATTGGGAGTATTTATTGATAATAAAGTGTCAATGAAAAACCATATGTATATTGCATATTGTAAAAACCTGTAATTATCATATTAGAAACATTGCATTTATTAGAAAATATCTAAACAAAGATACTATTGAACAGCAATTAGTAACCAATTACTTTCGAGACTTGACTACTGCAACGCTATAATGCTATGGTCTCCCTAAATACCTACTAAAAAAATTGCAAGGAGTTCAAAGTAGAGACGCTAAATTAATAAAAAGATTAAGTTATCATGACAGAATAACTCCACCACTAATTGAGCAAGAGAATATTATGCATAATACTTCTTAGTTTTTAAAGCACTAAAATATGGTGAACCAACAAGTCTGAGAAATTCCTTAAGCTTCTTTAGACCTGAAATGAGCATTGTGATCAGACATGCAGATGAAGCACATGGGCTATTTGAACCTAGAACAAATTGTAAGTCAGACATGAGGGCCAATACAACAAAATACTACCTGAGGTGAAGATCAGACAAGAAAAAAATTTAAAAGACAAGTAAAGACTCTACTATGTTGCATGTGCTATGATACTAACGAGAAAACACTAAAAGACAATTATAAAACATAAGCAACTTCTTTTTGAAAACATACAAGAAACCTCCTGCCAGAGAGGGAATCTTCCCTGTGGAGGGCTGTACAGAAACCCGAACAAGTGAACAATCATATAACAATGACTGACTTCACACTGAATTATGGGTAATCTTAAAGATAGATCATTAAAGTAATTAGACTAATACAGTAATTCCTTTTCAAAAGCACACTGTGGTTAAAATGAATTTGTCAACTTCACAAAGAATGAAAAGATAGTTCGTTTAGTTAATACTGTCTGACTTAAGAGTGACAGTACCTAAGCAAATACAATGGTATTCATCACTTGGTAATTATACCTTGCCCAGTTAATATTGTAAGTCAGATTAGAGAGCATCTGAACACTGCGCACCAAGACTAAAAAACAAAATACTGCCTGAAGTGAAGATCATACCAGAAGAAAGCCAATTTACAAAAGATGATACTACGTAATGAGAAAACACTAAAATACAATTATAAAATATATAAAAAGCAACTTATTTATAAAATGTACAAGGGCCCGCCAGCGAGGGAATCATCCCTGTGGAGGGCTGTACACAAGACCAAAAAAAATGAACAAATGAAGTGATTGCCTAAGCAAATACAATGGTTTTCATCTCTTGGTAATTATACCTTGGTCAGTTAGTATTACTAGGTAGATCTAGGGTACCTATCCGCAGCGGCCCAGACTATGGCAGTTGCAGTTTTTGTATGCAGCTTTACCTACTGAACAAGAATTTTAAGTAATATTTATTCGGACGACTGTAATTAACCCCCAGGGGCCAGTACTAAACACGGCGAAATACATTGGACGCCCCAATCCCTAGTGGATGTCGTATCCTGGGTTAAGTTTCTTGCAGGGTAATTCTAAAGAATAGTTCCACACGAACAGCAAGGAACGTAACCACGGATAACGACATCCTCTAGGGATTGGGGCGTCCAATGTATTTCGCCGTGTTTAGTACTGGCCCCTGGGGGTTAATTACAGTCGTCCGAATAAATATTACTTTAAATTCTTGTTCAGTAAGTAAAATAACATAGGAAAACTTCAATTGCCATAGTCTAGGCCACCGCAGATTGCTTCTGTAGAAATACTGTATTACTATATTGACTAAGTAATGATTTCACTCATTTTCTAAAAACAATGCTCTACAATGCATCACAATTTGATTAATTCTACATAACCAAACCATGAGATACGACAATTTTTGTCCTTGACAACTGGAAACTGTCCTCACCTCATACAAGTAAAGGGCAGGATTTGGTAAAGTTTCCAAAAGCATAAGTACTGATATGGGTCTACGTGGATGGATTGGCAAACTCATCTGAACTGGACAGATCAAAAGATATCATTTAAAAGTGCTTCATATCATTTATTTCCTATTTATTTTGTAAAAATAAATATAAATTTTGTTATGGCCTAACAACTAGTGAAATGATGAGCTAAACGCAGGACCTGATGCACTATGCCTTTCAGACATACAGGGTCATTGCAATTCATTTAAACCTTAATTTTCAGAGTAATATAATTTTTCTTTTGTCTTCGAATTTGACTTTAAAATGCTCTAAATAATCGCCTATATAACATGAAACCTAACCTAATAGCCGCCCCACCGAATATAGCTAGTTGTACAACCAGCTGCTATAATTAAGTAAACCCCATACACGAATATAGTTACACAACCAATTACTGTATTAGAGTAAACACAAGTCATTAAAAAACTAGAACACGGGATTTGACCCCAAGTTAATTCGGCCTACCTACCTGCCCAATTTTAAAACAAAATAATAGTCTGGCCTAACAGCCCTTTGCTGACAGATAAAATTGAAACGTATTTATCTTGTAAACCTAGGCTACTGAGCAGCAAATACCTGCAAGATATACAACAGGGCTAGCCTATTTTTGAGTCGAACTGAGGTCCGGTAATTATTTGTTTTAGCTTAGTGTACAAAACTGTACATGCTATAAAAATTCACACACACACACACAATATATATATATATATATATATATATATATATATATATATATATATAATATATATATATATATATATATATATATATATATATATATATATATATATAGATATTACATCATGTTATATCAATGAGCAGAAAATTGTTAATACTATAGTAATTCTAATGATAAAGGAGGTAATGCGCATACTACCTAGCCTAGTATGTGAATTTAATTAAAAGATTCGCCGTAAACATAATGACAATTCTGTAGAGAGAGAGAGAGAGAGAGAGAGAGAGAGAGAGAGAATGAAAATTTTAGTGTAGAAAACACGTACTACGAGTATAATAGATACCTAGGTATGGGTTATGTCCATTTTTCAACAAATTTCCCGAAGTAGCTATATTAACTACGATTGAAACCTTAGATAAAAATATCAATCATTTGGATTGCCAGATTTGGCCAGAGGAGAGAGAGAGACGAGAGGGAGTAAGAGGAGAGAGTAGAGCAGGAGAGAGACAGAGAGAAGGAAGGAGAGAAGAGAGAGAGAGAGAGAGAATCTTCAAATCTGACCTGATAAACCAGCTGAGACCAAGGGATTCCCGGACTACAAAGAGACGGAAGAATGACATTTAACGAAGGTAGAACCATAATCAAATAGGACGGGACTTACCTTATCACTGGGTATGCTTCTAGCGCCCATCTTCGTTCCGGGAGAAGAAGGTGTCGAAGAAGGAGGAGAAAATAATCCGCCCTTAGTAAAAAAAAATCCAGGTGGGCCCTCACTCACACTCTCAAGTGTTTACAACGAAAGCGACGTTTTCTCACTTCACCAGGACTTTCATGAAAGCACTAAATACTCGTTTCCCTTGGATAAAAGACTCAATGGCATAATATACACACTCGCAACACGGATAAAACGTTAAAAAGACGGCCATAAACGGACTGCATCACAATACATCCTCACCCGATCACTCACAAAGCTACACAGAGTCAAGATGGCCGTCCGACCTGCGCACAATAACAACAACCCAACCGTTCTCTTGTGACGTCACACGGTGATTGTCGATGCCATGGACGAATACAGATTTTTTTTATGCTTATGCTTTGTAAAGTGTATCAATGGAATGTTTTTAGTGTAACTTAAATAATTAATCCTAAAAGTCGTGTAACGTACTTTTAATACAGCCTAACGTAAGTGTCAACTTTTTTAACCATATTCATATTTATAACGAGAGTTTCAGCGTTGCTAACTATATCCATAAATTTTCATTGTGCTAAACCCTAATAAAGCCGTTAGGCATTTTGTTTTATGCATATACTTACAACTACGATAAAGGCATCTCACATGCAGAATATAAATCTGCAGCTATATAGATATTTCTTTATGGAAAATGATATAATCGACGTTATCAGAAATGGTAGAAGATAAACGGCATGTCAAATATATTTGGGCATCAATTTGTTTTTCTTCTTTTTTAATCTTTCACTCCTGTGGTATGGTTAATTCAGAGAGTGGGTCACTTTCCTGCCTACATCCTACACAGAAATAGGTCATATCACTCGTTCTGAAACTTCGTCTTTGGCATCCGGGTAACCTCCCTCTCCAAAACAAACATTTGACAGTTGGTTAGTTGTCATATTACATTAGATGTTTTATTTATTTATTTATTAATTATTATTATTATCATTATTATTATTATTATATATTTGTACCTTCCGTGCCAGTGTAAAATGGACTTTGGGAATAAATCTCCTAGCTGGGATGATAGCTAAAAAGCCTTAGTAAGAGTATTTAGTTCTATCCATTAAATTCGGCATTAAAAGCTTATTTCTCTTTTGCTGTATGCTCTTTGACTAGAAAATGCAACACTCTCTGAGAGCAAAATGCTTCAAGTATACTTTTGGCTCAGATTTCTTTATGTTTTTTTTCATGTTTTCCTAATTCATAAGCTCTTTTTTTTATCCCGTATACCATATTTTGCTTTCATATTACATAATATAATAATATTAAACCAAAGCTACATTATTATTCAGAAGAGAAGCATACTTCATACGATGAAGAAAGGTATAATTCATTCGAGACAATTGTTGATTTCTTATTTGAAGAGATTCTGATCACGTACTAGAGTTCCCCGTTGAATAATGATAATTGGTATATCATGCACATCAAAATGAAGGCGAAACTTGTTTTTTTTAAATTAGTTTTTCTGAAAAAAAAATTCAGACTTTTGAAAAGGCGTAATCAGTCACTGGGACTATCTATACACCTTTCATTATCTGGAAAAAAAATTCTTTTGTTCACTTACATGTGGTCTTGATACGGAAATTATTTCTTTATGCAAACTAGGAATTTGTGTAAAGCCCAAACAACTGATATATACCATAATACATAGTGTATAATTCAGGTTTTTTCTACAACTACTATATTCCCTCGTCTGTAATACTAATCCTGTAACTAACAAGAACTCACTGCTAAAAACTGTTAACATCTAGGCTACGGTTACTTAATTCCGTGTTCACAGCGAAGATAGGCTGCAATCGTCCTAGATTGACTTAGTTGCCATAGGGTACTCTGAATTGCCCCAATTTTAGTATTCTAATCTATAACAAATAACCTATGTTCTGGGGAACTTCCCGACCATGATAAAGGGTTATCCACCCAACACCATGATCACTTAACTGCTCTTATCCGACTTGATTTTTCAACTGATATTCAGTAGCAACAACTAACCTAGTTAACACACTTCCTGTTTTCATACCTCTTCTTACTATACTATATGTTAGCCAATCCAACAAAATGCTAAATCAAAACGCAAGTAAATCTTGGTGATTACGGATGCACAATTAGACTCATGTCGGCCTAAAAATTATTTCATCGCTAAACGGATGAAGAACCATTGAATGCAGGTTTCTCCAGAGTTGCTGCTGGCGATGGCTCTTCTAGCTTAATCTGAGAATTTTATATGATTTTTTTTTAATACTGTTAGTAGTACATGTCGGCAGTAAATTTGGGAGCAATAGTAATTATATTATCATACTGTATCACACCTCGAAGCTTCAAGAAGAAGAAGAAGAAGAAGAAGAAAAGAAAAGGCAGGGGCCCGTATTGGGTGGGGTGGGAGCGGAGAGAAGTTCTAATTTAAAAAGGCTACTCGTTTGGGAGGCATTTTCCAGCACTTCTGTTACGTGATCTTATTTTTCTCAAGTGATTTTGAAAAGGATAAAACAAGGGACAATACGCTGTCCGTATATGGAATGGAATATAGAAATTTGGCCGAATGCCTAGCTCTGGGACCTACGAGATCATTCAGCGCTGAAAAGGGCCCGAAGGGACGCTGTACAGAACCTTAAAAAAAGCTCTACAGTGCATCGCATGAGGTGCACTGACGGCACTACCCACCTACGGGATATCCGTATATGGAGGGACCAGATATGGATCGGTTATATCAAGTGCTTCTGCACGGTAAAGAAATAACACAAGCATGCACTGCTATGACTAAGAACTGATGCATAAATCATTGATTAACATGGTTACATAATCATTAGGTGTTAATGGACTATCCATTCCAATATTTTGTTCATGTTTCTACTGAAAAAATAAGAGAAATAGAATAATTATTCATCAGCAGCAGCAAGTCACACGTGCTTTCTAATGCGCTTTGGTAATTCTGTAAGAGGGTTATTTTTCATTGATAATTCTGTGACTTCCAGTATTTCATTTGGTTTCAAGCAATTCATCGCTCTCATAACAATTTGATAAATCATAACAACTCTATAAAACCGTGACCCTTCAGACTGGTCACTAAAACATCAAATCTAAACAGAACCGTGTATTTTATTTCTGGATAAATACTAAAAGAGCAATGCTTGATATAATTATATTCAGTGAAAAACAGATACGCCATTAACATCGTGTTGTTCAGCTACTCTGTTCCTTACGCTAGAGAAATACAGAAGAGTAACACTAAACAAGGTAGTCTAGTGTTCTCAACATATTTATTATGACTATCAAAATTTTCATAATAGAGTTTTAAAAGCATTTTTTGTAGATTAAGTCAAAGGCTAAGGGGGCTTCCCCCCGAAAACGGTTATATGGTTCAGTGTGTACAAGAATATGTCAAATCTGTCAGAAAAAAAGGATAAAGCAGATCCACTCTTCAGCATCTTTATCTAAAAGTCTTGCCGTTGAAGGTACCGGTTGTACTACCTTAAAAAGAGTTTGGACAGCCAATGGCAAACATCCTTGATATGTACTGCACATCATCAGTTGACTATGAAAAAAATTAATAAGAAATAATAAATGCAGACCTTTAGTATTTAGCGAAGTAACGGTTTTTATCATATCTTAAACGAATGGCCTTCAAGCTACTTTAAAAATGGCATTCTGAACAAAATTTTAGGTATATGCGTTAGTCTTATCATCACAAAATGAACGCTATACTGTATTTGGATGTAAGCTGGTACAAGTTGTGCAATGAAAGTTTACAGAATGTAGTTTGTCTATAAAAACAAATATATATCTCAATGTAGCACAAAGGAACACGTGCCTGGGAATATCCTTAAATCAGGCGAGTGAAAAACTAGGGACTTGAAGCAAGTACTTTTGTAGTATATTCTACATTTTCAATCTCACACCGAATATAATAGAAGTTGACAGACCTTTAAACAGAAAGGGGCAGGGTTACAGTTTGTTAATCTGGGCAGCATGTTCTTTAGGCAAAAGAGACAAGGAAAGAGGATCAAGGGACAATCCAGGAAGGAGATTTAAACTCCTTGTTGACGTGGCTTCGATAAAAATGGATTCCAACAGATTCCTTTTGCTGTGATCTTTGACCATGCAGATTACCGAGGAATTATCCCAGTTAATAGCCAATGATCCGCAATGCCATTATTCTTTAAGCCTCTTGATATAGTATATTTGTGCTGAGAGCATCTCATCTTTAGATCATTGGATGTTTGCCCTACATAAATTTTATTACATTCTTTACAAGGAATACTGTTAATAAAGGTATATGCCACGAGGAAAAATAAACAACGGAGTATCCGCGAGATCTTTCGACGTTCAAACGTCCTTTACTTAGCAGTTCATCTGCTAAGTAAAGGACGTTTGAACATTGAAAGATCTCGCGGATACTCCGTTGTTTATTTTTCTTCGTGGCATATACCTTTATTTATGGATTTATCACGTTCCTAACTTTCGTGATTCTGTTATACAAGGAATACTGTATACAATATGGTTTGAATTTGATTGGCTATTCTTTATTGGTTTACTTCTCAAACTATTATTATCAATTGTTTTTAAAATGAGTACAGCAGGAATGAAATTAGGATGAAATGATACACAGAGAATATTCTTACGTTCTTTGTTAACACTGGTTAGATTGTATTATGTCTTTTTTGCTTTATTTTTACAGTTTCAAAAATGTTGAGGGTAGCATAATGAATCTCCTATTTTATCAATAATTCAAAACCCATCTTTCAAAAATTCAGGACTACACATTCTAAAGGTGCGTCCACACGATCGAACAATATGCGACGAACAAACATTGTTACCATATCATAGGTGAAGCAGGATGACGTCATAAGCGCTGAAACTATGGAAGTAGATCTGGCGAAAAACAGTGGTACCAGATGAGGTTGTATACCACTGTTTTTACTCTGCTCACAAGGCCAAGACCGGCAGACAATTGTTAATTGGTAACAGTGTTTGTCCGCCGAACATTGTTCGATCGTGTGGACGCACCTTAAGAGTTCTTAGATACATAGTACTAGAAAATGTTGACACCTTAATTTGTTTAGTATGGTTAGAGTAAAAATGGATATATGGCAAATTATTCGTGGGTTTCCTATATACTTTAAAACAAAAATTGATATTCCTAATAACTAAGGCATCCAAAAATGGTATACAATTATTTTCTTTATAGTCTATTGTGAATTTTATGGATGGTCCAAGATTATTAATTGTATGCGAGAAATCAAGAATATTTAAATTTTCTTTTACAATACAAAAACAGTCGTCTACATATCTAACCCAAAACACCTTAGAGAACAAATTTCTTGGAATAAGTCTATACTCAAAGAACTCCCATGTAAATATTAGACATAAGTGGCGAAAGAAGGTTATCTATAGCCATTCCAAATATTTGTCTATAAAATATTATTATTGAAAGTGAAATTAAAATCTTTTATACAAAGGGATACCAAATTAATAATGATGTTGGTAGATCATTCTAGATTATGCAAGTCCCAATGTTGTGATAAATATTGAAGTAAGTCATCAATCGGAACTTTAGTAAATAAAGATGTTACATAAAAACTGGTTAGTTCGTCAGCACTGGATAATTCAATATGGGAGTTTAGCGCAAAAATAAAGTTTTGTAAATGGGAATTTGAAATATTACCCAAGATAGGTGGGAGAAATTTAACTAGATATTTAGAAAGTTTATAGCTAATAGAACCGGTTGAACTGATAATGGGGCGAATAGGGAAATCTCTTTTATGGGTCTTAATTGTTTTGTTTTTGTTTGTATGGTGGTTTTACGTTGCATAGAACCACTGGTTATTCAGCAAAGGGACCAACGGCTTTACGTGACTTCCGAACCACGTCGAGAGTGAACTTCTATCACCAGAGATGCACAACTCTCACTCCTCACTGGAATGGCCGAGAATCGAACCCGCGACCACCGAAGTGGGAAGCAAACACCATACCAATCACGCCACTGAGGCGCTGTGGGTCTTAATTAATCTGTACATGTAAGGTAAAGATGGGCCAATCGTAGCCACTTTCTCTGTTATTGAACTGAATTCCTTCAGTATAAAGCTTTTATTTTAGAACTGAAACTTTCTATGACATCAGCTAACGGATCTTTCCGTAAGTACTAGAGACAGTTACGTTTTCCATTTTTTCCACGGCTATTTTTATCCATTACTACAAAATAATTGGACTTCTCAGCTTTAGTAAAATGCAAACTCATATCTTTCTTCGTTTCTTGAATTGCATCTATAAACCTTTTCGGGAAATTCACTATCTTATTAGGTATTTGAAATAATCCGAAAAAGGCCTTTAACTAAATTGATTGACGATGATATGTGTTTATCTTTTCCAGTTTGGCTATCTCTGAAATTATGTTTGTGCATGAAACTTCATCACTTATCTTTATGTTTGTTTTTCAGTCACTTATCTCAATGAGGCTTTTTAATTTTGGATCCAGGCGTGCACTAGTTTATTAGATTGAATCGAAGGTTATTATAAAATTTGCCCAGTAGCACTGTTCTCCAATCCGGGGGAATATTGTACATGGAATTAGGCATGTCATTTATAAATTTCTTGAAAATATTAAATTCAGGCCTTTTTGTCTTTAGTGTCATAAGTTGTTGAGGGAGATCACACACAATTCATTACAGTAGAAGGTGGAATTACATCTTACTGGATGATTGATATAGTTGGCCGACAATTAATAATCCTTCAAAAGAGGCTGAAGTTCTAAAGAGCACAAATTACATGTGTGCTAATAACATACAAAAGAAATAAATGCACAGACTCACAATACTAACGTCCTGTTGAATACTCAAACTACCTGTGGATATTTTGATATCCCTATGCACTCTGCTACTGACTTCCTTTAATCTTATTACCAGCCTTTCTAAAATATACACAGCATACTGTACTACATGGTCGTGAATGCCAAAATCCCCAGTCTTCTTACATTTCTTTGCCTGACTTCTTCCATATCTGCGCTTTTTTGTCCACACCATCTTAGTTTTTGAGAGATCAGCCTTTTTTCCAAATTCTTAAAACTACATCTACCCATTCTTCATTTAGCATACTATAGAAAAAAATATCTAAGGAAAAAACTGCAGTAGGTAAAAAAAAAAAAAAAAAAAAAAAAAAAAAAAAAAAAAAAAACCTACACAGACTGCAAAACAGAGGGACACAAGTAAAATGGCCAGTATAACAGTGGATCAAGCGTAGAACTCCTATACTCCGTTTTTTTCCATCTGTCCACCCGCCGGGCTTTAGATAGTTACACTATGTGTAAGTTTTAGGTAAATAAAAGGATATCTGGGTGTACATTTGCAACTAAAAAATGTTTTTAATAATTTACTGTATGCGAATTACACCGTTAATATTCGAAATAGGATATTGTTATTATTGTTGAATGTAAGCTGAATGTAACTATCTAAAGCCCGGGACGCAGTGTTACCATACGCACACACCACAGGCGGGTGGACAGATGAAAAAAAAACAAAAACAAAAACAGAGTAAAGTGGAACAGTAAAACACTAACAAACAGAATAATCAGCAGACTGGATGAAAAACCAAAAGCACAGTCAATGGCAAAACAGCATAAACTATATAGCAAAGGCAGTGGAATGATGGGATACCAATACAACTGACAGTGCAACATAAAACAATTGTGAAAGACCAGCAGAACCTTAGGAGTAATGGAGGAAAATCCCTACATATTCACATATTGTAATTAGTAACACTGCAAAAGGCGGTAGAAAAACGAGCAGAACTGTAGAATACTAAGATTAAGGCTAGATGTGCTATCAGCAAAATAACCAACAGGGTGACTGGAGAATCCAGAACTCTTCAAAAAACATTTGACTATCACTCATCATCAAATTTCCTAGTTCCATTTCGGTTACTTATGTACTGTACTGCATTTTCATATCAGAGGAAAATACTGTAATTCTGTGAAAAATCTTCGACTTCCACGGTTAGCTCCTGACTGAATGCTAGGTGACCAGGGGCTACAATTACAGTAGAGTTAAATCACAATCACTATTAGAAAGGGTGTTAATATTACTAATTTTGTTATATGATAACTACACATTGGTATCCAAATTTTTAAAATCTATAATGAAATAAGTTAAACAATGCATACAATACTGTACACATTTACTGTACAAGATAAAGTGCAATGGAAGAAAATAGAGCAGAGGGAATAGTGAAGATTTATAGTAATGAAGTTTTCATAATAAAACTAATATATTTTAATGCTTATCTGAACACCGGAATTAGCCCTGGTCACTGACCAGCCCTACAGACTTACCCATAATTTGGGTAAATTTTAACTGCCAGCATTACCAACGCTGCAGGTAAACAACGTCTACCGAGTTACCTGCACTACCACTGGCAACACTGCTGCCAGAACCAGCCGACAGAACGCTCCCCTTCCAACTGCCACAATCACTAATCATTGAAGAGGGGAGGAGGGTGGGAGCCAATCAGGCAAGTATTACAATATTAGTTTTATTATGAAAACTTTATATTGCAATACACTCCCTGAGCACCTGAATTAGCCCGATTAACAACTCTTAATTGGAGGTGGGATCAATATACATCATCCCAACCCTTCCACTGTACTTTCGCAGGTAACTCAGTTCCACCCGCTATGTATAACACCTGTATACTCACCCATTCAATCTATTCCATAGGTGAGACTGCAATCAGAGGGTACCTCAACGTTAGTGTTGTCCGTCAAGTCCTGTCTCTGTCAAGCTGACCTCCCATGTGGTATTCAATACCTCGCATGTATGGGGGGGTATTGAAGCCTCCCATGTGGCTGTCTAGCCTCTCATGTATGGATGAGAAGTTGATTGGGATAATCCTTCCGGTTCTCTGCTGGTTCTTGCTGCTGAAGAGTGCTCAAGGAGCCACCGCCGCTACTTAGCCGATAGCCTGCCTATCTAAATGTTGAAACAAACAGTCAAGAAAACCCTAATTAAGAGAAACTGCAAAAGATCTAAAATAATGCCCTAATCCCCAGACCCGTACTTACCACTACAAAGAATCATCATACAACTGCATTGGCTGCTACAAAAGGATCTAGCAAGCAAACCTCCTCCAACTGAAACTGAATGTCTTTCAAATGGGACTTGAACACCCATACGGACTTCCAGGTAGCTGCCTGCAAAATCGCTGGAACTGAGAAATTTTAAAGAAAGGCCGAAGAGGTCGCAATGCCTCTAATACTATGCGCTCTTGGTTGTGTCGCCACACTCCCTGAACTGGATGATGAGCTAATAATCGCCTACAAAATTACCTCCCGTAAGAAGAAGCTAATAATGTTCTTGGAGATAGCTTTGGACAGGTTCTTCCGAGATACAAATAACATCCGAGGATGTGGCAAGAGTTTCGCCGTATGGGACAAAAACATCTTCAAGGCACGAACCGGACACAAGCGCATTTCTAATTCGTCACCTCCCATGAAATCCTCTAGTGAGGAGACCTTAAACACAGTTTGAATTTCTCCTATTCTCTTAGCTGTGGCCAGCGAGACCAGATATAATAACTTCTTGGTTAGTTCCCTTAATGACAGACTCTCTAAGGGTTCAAAACCCGGAGAGCTCAGTAAACACAGCACCGCCACTAAATCCCACGAAGGGCCCCGAAGCAGGATGACTGGGCGCTCAATTCTAAACAATCTAAGAAAGTCATGTAAAACCCTGCTTGTTGACAGTTTTGGCAGGTGGAATCTAAAGGTGCTGTTCAACATGGATCAGTATCCCGTAATCGTGGAATAGGACTTCCTAGATTTCCTGAGGAACAGGAGAAAATCTGCCACTTTAGCAATGGTGGGGCAAGAAATGCTGTGACCTTTTCTACACCAGTTGCAGTACATTGCAGGCAGATAGCTTCAGCATGCAGTTCTGAAAGTGATGGAAGTGTGGTTGTTTGAGTAGATCCCTCCTTTCTGGGAGGATCACTGGAGGCTCAGACATTTTGAGAAGATCCGGGAACCAAGGTCTCTGAGGCCAGCAGGGAGCTATCAGTCATTTCTGTATCTATGCTGTTCCTCAGCTTTACTAATACATGTTGTATAATACTGAAAGGGGGAAAAGTGTACACCTGAAGGTTGTCCCACAAGTGTAACATTGCGTCTGTCCCGCAGGACATGGGGTCCGCCACCAGCGAAAAGTAAACTGGCAGTCGGAAGTTCAGCCGTGCGGCGAACAGGTCTACTGTAGCTGGCCATTTCTTCAATAAGAGGTGGACCTCTTCTTGAACTAGGGTCCACTCACCTCCGAGAACCTCCTGTGACCTGCATAAAGCGTCCACTAATACACTGAGCTTCCCTGCAATGAACTGGGGGAGAAATGAGACCCTGTGGCTCTTACACCACCGGAGAACTCTCTGTGCTACTAGATTCAGTGTTGGAGATCCTGTTAACCCCTCTTTTCTCAGGTATGCTAAGGGTTTGGTGTTGTCCGAAAAGTGCTACTGCTTTCCTTTTGATCAGTTCTACAAAATGATCTAATGCCTTCTCTACCGCTCTCAATTCGCAAAAGTTTATCAACTCTTCCCGATCCGGACTCCACTAAGCCTATATCATACAACTGTGACATCGACACACCTGAACTCCACACCCCCGGATGTACCAACCCAACACTCAAGTGCAAGGAAGCCATAACACCTACACCTGGATGTACCATTGTCCTGTTCAGACGGAAAGCTGCCGTAGCAGAAACCTCAAAAGAGGAGGAGGGAGTATTTATCTCTGATAGACCCAACACCAAATCTTTGAGGGAGAGGAACTGCCGTACCTTGAGGGATTGCTGAGAAAGACATAGAGGGAGAAGGGAAGCAGGAAGCAGTTACAGTTGGTGCCACCATTGGCACTCCAACCGTGGAAGTTGGACAGGTAGCAGACATTCCTGTCGACCGTGCACTGATAGGTGTGCTCCAAGAAACTATTCTGTCTACTGTGGCCGATGCACAAGAGGAAAGAGAAACTTTGATGCCAGCGGAACTGAGAAATTCTCAGGTGAACAGATAGCTTGCTTCAAGGTTGCCAACTGAGGCCTAGCTACACCTGCCACTACCTGACCCAAACCTGGCAACTGGTTTGGACAAACCCTTATAGAAGACTGGGGAAGCGCTTACCCCATAGAAAAGGGGACAATGGGAGGCGAACCCACAGGGGTAGCCTGAAGACATTGCAAAGGAGACACCGAGGAATGACCCAAAAGGGACAGATGAGAAACAGACTGAGAGAAGGATTTTGGTGGTACAGAATGAAGGGAAGCACTACAGACGGAAGGGAGCAAGGACGAAATGGAAGAAGAGGTAGACAAAGAAGCCATCTTCTTGAGCAACAGCAAGTAAATTGACTCACCTCCACCCCCTTGATAATCCTGACGCATTTCATACGTATACTCTGGAAAATTCCTAAGGACATGATCCTTAATATTATGAAACCCAAGGTGAAAACATTGCCTGACCAACACCCTATAACCTTGTGATAACCCTAGAAAGTCGGTGTTATACTCGGCCAGGTTAAAAAAACAACTCCTTCAAGGAACCCTCGCCAGTCGAAACATCCAAAGTAACCCTCGAAGGAAAAGGAACCTTCGACGACAAAGAAGAATCATCCTTACCATCAACAGATGAAACTGCCTCTACTACGGCATCCCCTGCTGGCTTGGTAATCTTATGAGGAAGCAAACTGGAGGAGTGAAACAAAATTTCCACAGGATCTAGGAGAGACCTGGTCCTGCCCGAAAAGGGAATCACACCAGCACCCGAAGGCAAATGTCCATGCATCTCTTCTTCCTGACTAACTAACATCGAATCCCTACATGTCTGTGTCTCACCTATTACTAATTCACCTTTGGAACTTACACTTTTTTGGGAAAAGGGAATATCTGCTGCTAACACTGCCTGCTTCGTGCTGGGGGGAGGGGGGTGTTGCAGATCCTACCCTCTGGGTTTGTGGTTCTCCATGACCCCCAGCACCCGTTAGAGCTGGAACAGGCAGGGGAGCTGCAAGAGAATGATCAGTTTCAACACTTCTACTACGTACTATCATTGTCTTCATTTATCTTAGCCATGAGGCTTGCAAAGAGATTCGTCATGCTCGAAGACAACTTATCCTCTGACTTCTGACAACAAATCCCTACACTCATCGCATCTCTGTTTGAAATTACACTGCACCTTCCTACAGGTAATGCATTATGGAGGAGTTATGGGAGTTCCATTTGACAAGGTCCTTGAGAGAGAGAGAGAGAGAGAGAGAGAGAGAGAGAGAGAGGGCGTAATTGGTGGATGGATGGTTAACAATTGAATTGGCTGTTGGTGAGTTCTGGGTTGTCTGCTGGTGCTGTTGGAGTTAGAGTTCTGTGTTTTGGAGGCAGTCTTTAGTCTGTCTTGAAGCAGAACCTGTGTTAGTCAGTAGTGTCGGCAGCAGTCTGTGAAGGCATTGATAGCTATAGTCAGTTAAGTTGTGTGTTATTGATTTGTTGTTTAGTTGTTGTTAAGTTTGATATCGTTTGCTTAGAGTTGTTGTGCCTGTGCTGTTGGATTTGTTATGCTTGTGAGTTCCTGTTGGGTTATATGTGAGTTGTTGTGGTTGAGGGTTGTTGCGGTTTCTTGGTGTGGTTGCGAGTTGTTGTTGGTGAGCTGTTGTGATTCCTTGGTGTTGTTAGTGGGTGTGTGTGTTGCCTTTTTGTGTTGTTGAATGTTTGTGTAGTGGTCTTTTGTTGTGGTTGTATTCCTTGCATGTTTGCTGTGTTGTTGAGTTGCAGTTGTTTCTTGTTGGATTGCTGTTGTTGAGCTGTTGTGTTGTTGTTGTTTTGTTAGGTTGTGGTCCTTGGTTGTAGTTCTTGGTTGTTGTCTGTTGTTGGTGGTTTCTCAGCGACCTCAACCAGAAGACAGCACAGCATAGCCCTGAGTATCTGGAGTTGGGTGAGTCCATGTTTATTTAATTTTTTTTTTCTGAATGTAGGTAGGTCAATTGTCCTACATGTATTCCGTAGTGTAAAGAGGAAAGTGTGACTGAGGGTGAGTTTGGCAGCTGGAGGATAAGTTTATGTTGGGGGGTGGGGGGATTTTGCTGCTTGTTTTTTAAGCTTGTGATCCCATCACAGCATAATGAATATTCATCCTTTTCTTGCAGGAGGTGCAGCACTAATTGGCTACTATGTCCCCACTGCAGGACTGCTCTGATAATGCAACAGACGAGGCAGACTTTGGAGGGATGGGCAAAGGCATTTCTTTTTGGGACATGTCCATTTTCAAATCAGATTCGAACAAAGTCTTCAACTATAGAAAAAACCTAAAGGGTAATCCTAAATGTAATCCAAGTCGTTAACAGAAATACAGGTTAATCAAAGCTGTGGGGGTCGGACAACAAGACCAAAACAGTTTGCTTGCTTCAGGATACATCCTGACCGATAAGCGAACAAAGTGAATTGGAACAGGAGCGCTCCGTCAGCCGGTTCTGGCAGCAGCGTTGCCAATGGTAGTGCAGGTAACTCAGTAGATGGTGTTTACCTGCAGCACTGGTAATGCTGTCAGTTAAAATTTACCCAAATTATGAGTAAGTCTGCGGGGATATAGTTCGGGGCAATTCAGATGTTCAGGGAATGTATTGCAATATGGGGGTTGGGGAACACCAGCACACCCCACAGACTACAGTACTATCCAATTCAAGTGTTTAGTACATATAGTATAAAAAGCCTGTAGGTAATCATCCAAATCACAAAACTGTCCGTCCTAAAGAGTCTACATAAAAAATTGGGGATCTGTAGTTTCATATTAGAGGAAAATACAGTAATTCTGTGAAAAACTGGTGGCCAGGGGCTGCAATTACAGTAGAGTCAAATCACAATCGTCATTAGAAAGGGTGTTCGTATTACTATGTTGTTATATGACAACTGTACATTGGTATCCAAATTTTTAGTCTATAATAAAGTAGGTTAAACAATGCATACAATACCGTATGTACACATTTACTGTACGAGATAAGGTGCAGCGGAAGAAAATGGAGCAGAGGGAAGAGTGAAGTTTTATAGAAATAGGGGGGTAGGGAGCACCAACACACTCCACAGACTACAGTACTATCCAATTCAAATATTTAGTACATATACAGCATAAAAATCCTGTAATCATCCAAATCACAAAACTGTCCACCCTAAACAGTCTACATAAAAAATTAGGGATCTTGCCCAAGCTGGTTAGGTGTACATATACACAAAAATTCTAAAGGGGAATAGACCATTATTTTGAGTAAAAAAATGAGTTTAATTAAATGACACTACGTAATTAGTTCAGCAACATTGAATATGAAGCAACATTGAACGTGAGGAATAAAAACAGGAGTAAAATGTTATCATTTACATTAGAGATGAATCTTACTCTAACTGACACGAAAACAGACAACCACCAACACAAGTAATGGTCTTCTTAATAATACTATTTGGCATGGTATTAGCGTCCCACCTCGGTGGTTGCGGGTTTGATTCTCGGCCAATTTATTGAGGAGCGAGAGAAGTGTATTTCTGGAGATAGAAGTTCACTCTCGACGTGGTTCGGAAGTCACGTAAAGCCGTTGGTCCTGTTGCTGAATAACCACTGGTTCCATGCAACGTAAAAGCACCATACAAACAAACAAAACCGTAATACTAGGTCACCTAGACAGCAGAAGGTGTTTATTATGGGGACATTGTTGAAACATTCTCTTAATGATAGATCAAGATTCATACTGAAAAAGAGTTGGAGAGTTGGGGGGGTCTTATGCCACTTGAGCGGATGTATCAGTCCTTTTGATAGCAGTGTTATCTCATTATATTATAAAGAATGCAAAATTGTGTACTTTTAGTCAGAGTGCAAAGTTACATAAAGTATTGGTGTGTCCATTGTGCTACACTCTCATCTGTTTCATTGGTTTCAGCACTTTACCTAAAATACAGTTATTGGTTGTCAATTAAGGAAAGATATCCATAGAATTATACTTAATCCTGCACTGACCAACATTTATTGGTAAAAATTTACTGAAAGATGTTTTCAGGGTCCCTTCGGATGCTGCAAACATCCTTTAGTAATGCCATCAGTGCACTGTGAGAGGTGCACAAATGACACAACCCCATGTGGGATCATAATTAAAGAGACACATCAAGTAGGAATAAATTTTAAAGAGGTAGTTGCCATGTTAGAAAATATTTAGAATTAGTATATGACATCACCATGTGTTAAAGGTACAGGGGTAGCAGTTGGGCAAATAAGTGGCTATGAAGTGTTGAAAAGTGAAGAGAAGTAGTGGTGGAATAGAGTGGTACATGATTCAGTTAGGCAGAAGTTTAAAGCTTTCAAAGATTGAACAGCAAGACATAAAAGGTGCCGAGGAATGATATAGAGAAGAAATTACTACATAGAAAAATGATACAGAGAAAGAAACTACTATATGAAGATATTAGGCATAGCTACTGAACTGGAGTTTAAGAAAAAAAAAGGAGAAAAAGATATTTATAGAATATCAAACTCAGGGAAAAAGCAGATAAGATCTGGGCCAGTCCAGAGTCATCAAAGATAAAAGAAAATATTGCACATGGATGTCATGAGAGAGGGGATTTGAGGAGGTGGGGAAGGCAGATGGACCAGTGGATACACTGGGGTGGGGTGGTAAAGATTACTGAGATATGTGTCAAGACTGCAATAGTATGGAAATATGATAAAGATGAGTTAAGAGGAAGAATGATAGGCACCTTGGATGGACCTCATTACGAGTAGGTCAAAGGGGCGGGGGATTTGCTGGCACAGTAGAGTGATGGAAGATTTGAGATGAGAGGGTTTAACGCAGGACGATACTTTGGATTGAAATGGTTGCAGATGACAGGTAAAGGCAACCAACCCTTTAACTTCAGGAATAGGGGTTGGGATGAAGAACTTCTCTCCATTTTTAACTGGTTAAAATATTTCAGTAATAGAAAGGAAAACTTTTCAGAATGAGTTCATACTGAACACTGCAAAATACATTAGTCCTTATCTACCATAATAACAGAACTCAATAAAAACAGATGCAATATGATGTTCGGCAGAGATTTTGACTAAGTTTTAATTAAAACATCCACAATCAAAACTTATCTACCATTTATTTGATTTTTTTTTGCATACAACATAAGTGATCTGAAATGAATAATAAGATTATATATATAGGTATTCACTTCATTCAAATGCACTGCAACAGTCATCATGCCGCTCTTTTAGTTTAATAACTACATTTATGTAATAAATTTTTACTAAACTGCGTTTCTAATATGTAATCCCTTCTTACTTGATACCTGTAGAAGCATTTTTATTTCATCTAAAAAGATATTCAAGAAGAATCAATGATCACCTGCTCATCAAGAAACTGTTTCAGTCCATAAATTCTATGGAGCAAGTACAGATTATGGGATAAAATTCATTGAACATTAAAACCACAATCCAAATCTCTATGTGCAACTAAACCTCTTGGGATTTTTAATGAAAAAGAACCCAGAAGACAATTGTTATGGTAATCTATACATACTTACCTATCATTCTACTGACAACTAAAATGTCTTCAAATGATAAGCTAAAGTTTTGTTGAATTTCAATTTAAAAGGGTAATGAAACACAGGACTCCATACATGAACAGCAGTGTATATTGTACAGAATAAAATAATCTTCCTTGTGCCTTCAAACATTATGAAAACTACTGGATAAAAAAATTTCAATCTCAATAGCACTGCATGTACATGTAGAGATTCTTTTTCTGCCACCTGAAAAAAATATTTAACTTTAATTAGAAAAATTGTAAAATGTTATTCAAAAGTTCTCATAAATACTGCACTATAGAAAAAGGACAATTTTATACTGACTCTGAGATGAAACACTGATGAAAACTTGTATTATTTGTTTTAAAAGTGTTCAACTTGCTGCGTTAACAAAATGTACGATTCACTTCAAAAGCAAATCAAATACAACTAGGTAGTACAGTAATATCTAAACTGAAATAAAAATACAAGTTCATCGCATACTTATAACTTTACTATTAGAATTACTTAAAAAATAAAGTGCAATTATCATTAACCATGAAAAATTACATGTTAAGGTTTGCTTACTCTTCAGGTACTTAACATACATGGGGAGTGTGTACTGCATAAAAATCAAACCTTCAAAATAAAGATTTGCATAAAAACTATTAAGGAATTGCTGTAAATTGGCTTTAAAGTATTTTTATTTGAACATCTTCCTTTACAATCTTTTGAGAGGATCACCGAATTCACTATAGTATAGTACTACTCATTAACATCAACACAAGGATGAGTAGAAACTACATAGTATTATAAATTTTTTATATTTCTATTAACTTTCTAACATTTGCTTTGCAATGGTTTTCTGTAAATGTCAGGCAGGAAAGGAAAGACCTCACTACCTTGCATGTAATGTAGTTACTTTCATTCTATGAGGATTTCTCTCAACATTAAGCATTCTGTGACAGTTCTAGTAGTACTTGGCTTCTTGAAGAAAAATGTAGGAAACATAATGTTAAGAGAGTAAAGTCAAGTATGTAATGTACAGGACTTTTCCATAATTATGAAGGATCACTGTCGATCGGAGGTATCAGTGACTTCCCACTGTGGTGGTACTGAGCTGTAAATTATCACTCTCAGAACTTGACAGAAGATAACTGAAATAATCTCCCTGTCCATGTGAGGTACGGATGAGCAAAGATGGATACCATATAAGCACACTTGAAGGAAACTTTAGAAAAAACTTTCTGGAACTGTCAGTGAAGGCCAATTTTCAGTTTTTTGGTAAAATGAAACCCAAGTAAGCTTCATTCTATGTAATGGCTTTTAGCTTTCTCACATAGTACATATATGGAAACTTTTAACACAAAACTTAGTTTATCTGCTGAGGTTAGAAACTGGACAGGTAATACATAACAACAGTTACTGTGAAATCTCATTAAAGCTAAATCTGAGCATCCACTTAGATAAAATTCATTCAGTCAAATGGTACTTTTTAATCAATATTTTGTGGCTCACATCTGGTTTACAATCATCCAACCACAAAACGATAGGATTTAATACTTTTCTTTTGGGCACTTCATCCACCCTTCTCATTGTTATTTAAGCTCTGCTCAGAGAAACACTTCTATCTGGTATGGGCATAAATCTAGTCCAAGTCAAATGTGGTTATTTTGTGATAAAAGCCATTAAATACGGTACAAGAAATGATGAGAAACACTCGGAGAGAGCTTAATTGTGTATGGTTTTGTGATAAATAATGACAGCAAGAGATTAAGAATTAAAAATTGATTAAAACATGTCACATCAATGCATTTGCCATCATTCAACAGCTAGACTTAACACGAAGTGAGAGAGAGGGACGATTTAAATTTGTAATGCAAACAGAGTTCAGAGACTGAGGCTCCACCAAGACTACCTGAGATGTACACAGTCTTGATGTGGGGTTTCTTTTTCATATCCTGCACAGCTCTGGGCTGTGCTTGACATCAAGATAAAGAGTTACATGGAGCTAAAAGGATAGAGATGCTTCAACAACTTATACTATAATGAATGTATAAATACTGTACACAAATAATTCATTATGAAAACAAAATGGGGGGCAGTAAAATTCAAATACAGAGGGAGAGCTAGCCAATTTCATAAAGGAAAGTGGAGCACAGAAAGACCCCAGAGCTAAAAAGTAAATGGCATCAACACTGAGTATTTGATTCCAACAACTAGAACTGCATTCAGCTTCGATGGTTAATTTTAACATATTTAGCACAACTATCAAAATTTAGGAACTATGTACTGTCTATAAGTTTCCTGATGCATTGAGGAATTCAACAAAAACCTACTTTTTAAGATTAATGTTTGAAACCTATTTCTGTTGTTTAAAATTGGGAAAAGGAATAAAATTTCTGGGGATATCACGTCAGAATTTTAATTGCTGTAGTAGTACGTACATAAAAAATTAGTCAACTGTATAGTGTATTTGAAAGAATATGTTAAAAATCAGACCAAGCAGCACGCTCCTCATAGTTTTGACCTAATGATGCCTCCAAGTTATAGAAATCCTTCACAAAAACACCTGCACCAGAGAATAATGACTTGACAAAAGTACTCTTTTACATAAACTGCATGATTCCTAGATACACAACCCTGAAGTCTTTTGGTGTATCGTAATTAAGTGTTAGCAGGTGTATGAGTCAAAAATACCATCACTTTTTCCTTAGGCTGCAATAACAAATGCAGTGATGGTTAGGAGAAATGTTATTTTCATAAAATTAAGTTTCATATATACATACTTACTAAGTAATTATACATCGGAATAGTTTCAACTCGTGCACGCCAGCTTAAATTCAAAATTCATGCTAGCATTTCAATTGTTTAGTGTGTGTGACTAGTCCTGCCCACTAACAGGAATACATACTAAAAGCAACTTAGCAGACAAACTCTTTCTGTTCGTGCCCTTCTGTCCATCAGAGGGGAGGAGGGCAAGCTCTGATTCTGCAATTACTTAGTCCGTAGGTATGTAGAAACCTAATTCTATAATAAAAATAACATTTTCATTAAGTAACTTACCAAGTATAATTACATAGCTATATCCCACATTGATAGGAGGTTGGATGCAAAGACATTCTACTTCAAAACATTAAGTACTGGTAATGAGTTTGAAACAGAAAAGTTGCTAGCATTGACAACAGTGCTTGCTTCCTTATCTGTTATACATCGGAATAGTTTCAACTCGTGCACGCCAGCTTAAATTCAAAATTCTTGCTAGCGCTTCAGTTGTTTAGTGTTCGTGACTAGCCCCGCCCACTAACAGGAATACGCACTAGAAGCAACATAGCAGACACACTTTCTGTTCGTGCCCTTCTGTCCACCTGAGGGGGAGGGCGGCTCTGATTCTGCAATTACTTAGTACTTAGGTATATAGAAACCTAATCTTATTATGAAAATAACATTTTCATATAAGTAACTTACCAAGTATAATTACATAGCTATATCCCACATTGATTGGAGGTTGGATTCATAGACATATTCTACTCCAAAACATCAAGTACTGGTAATGAGTCTGAAACAGAAAAGTTGCTAGCATTGACAACAATGCATGTTTCCTTATCTGTTAAGCGAGCTACTGCAGGAGAATACTGCCTTTGGTTGGTGGTCATCATAACTTTTACTGGCTTGACAGTATAGCTGTGGGGCGCTTTTCTTAAGTGGGAGCTTTGCAGTGAAGGAATATTCCAATGGCTAGCAAAGTATCAATAAGTGCCCTTGCCCTAGGCATAGAACAGCCAGTCCCTGGTTATTGGTGGCCTCCGTGAAAATTGGTAATTTTTGGCGCCGAAACATGCCAAATTCTGGTTATCGACGCTGATTATAGAGTATTGGCACCAACATATACCTAACAGAGGCCCCAAAATCCGGTTATCAGTGCTGATATGTGCCAAACGTAGGCAATTTTCAATTATCTGCGACTTTCGCTTATCATCAAGCTGTCGGAATGGAAGCCCTGCCGATAATTCTGGGGATTGCCTGTACCAAAATAAAAAAACAACCAGAACCAGACAATGCTGTCACCTATATTGAAATAAAACCACTACCCATCCACTGAGAGAGGTGGGTGCTCCAGGTGTACAGTAGTCGCCGCCCCGTATTTGCAGGGGATGTGTACCAGACTCCCCAATGAATGTTTAGAAACCGCGAATAGTTGGAACCCCAATAAAAACACTGAAAACAGCCTATTTGGGTAAGTAAAACTCAAATAAAACCCACTAAAAATTTTTATGACTGGTTTTCTTAATAGTTTTATCACAAAATGTGCATTTTATGATGAAACTGATAAAAAACCCAGGAATTTGTGGATATTTCTCATAGAAAAACACTGTGAATAGGCGAATTTCCCATGAATAATGGGTAGATATGGTCCAGAGAGAAATCTGCGAATCCGTGAGTCTGTGAATTGGGAGAACGCAAATAAGGGAGGCCCCATTGTACATTATCCCCCCAACACTCATCACCTTACTACAAGGTGAAAGAATAGTAAGAGAAAATCCTATGCTTCCTCCCTCAAAGCCATGCCAGTTACTAATGATGGTCCCAAGGTACTGCAAAATCTTCAAACACTTTTGACTTTCAAAAAAATGTGAGGCGAAGATCGATTACAAATCCAGTAGGCTGATTGCAGAACAGAAGGGCATAATGTGCATGAAAGCTAATGAGGTAGAGGTTACTCTAATGTCCTTAGGTTTCATTCAAAAAGTAGGCGAATGGTTCTGAATCTGAGAGAGCGTCTCAAAAATAAGGTTCATTAGAGATGATGGCCGATGCATTCTTAGTAAGAGGGTGAGACAGGATCTTGTTAGAACACCATAGGTTATGGATAGCCCTCTGATCTATCTGATAGGTCTAACCTATTCTTCCTCAGAACTGAGAATGTCCATTAATTACCACTTAAAGGAGAAAGAATGGATCTAGGGCTTGGATGGATCCTCATTCTTGGCTAAAAATCCAAGGGTTAATGAGCATACCGTGTCTCGAGAAAAAAACCTAATCTAAGACGATGGCTTGGGTCTTGTTAAAACATTTTAGCAGAATCCAAGGTTTCCAGGTAAGGTTTTTCTGAAAAGAGGAATGTAGAGGATCAAAAGAGGGACCTGTCAGTCACTGGTAACGGAGATGGTAGTAGAAGCAGAAGAGAGTTAGCTATCGTCATTAGAAGACCTGTACCTCTTTACCTAAGCTTTATCATGTAGAGAGAATAGAATTAGCCATCATCATTGGCAGAAGCGATCAAGCTATCGTCATTAGAAGACTTGTACAATCATACCTGATCTTCACCATGTAAATTCAGAGAATATAAGTATTTTTGTACTTCGTGGTTTCTACTAGATCCTCACCTCCTCACCAAATCATCATGAATTTAACACATCGTCGTCATAACCAAAGAAGATAATACCGACTTCGTAAGTGATCGACAAACCCCAAGACACTCCATTGAATATGGAAGTGCAATACGAACCGACTTAGCGTAAGATTATCACAAGTCTAACATTACCTCATAGGGCGCCTTATTATACAAGGCAACAGCCCTAAAAGTGGTGGCAGCGGTGGGATTAAAAATTAGGTAAAGAGGTACAGGTCTTCTAATGACGATAGCTAACTCTCTTCTGCTTCTACTACCATCTCCGTTACCAGTCATAAAGGAACAGACAGTAGCTCGAACATATGAACATACAATCAGATGACATAGTTACATACGAACATACGATCATAATGAGACACACTACAGATCACGTAGGCCGTTTGAATTATAGGTCGCGGTAGTTGTCTCAAGCAGGGAGCTTGGATTAAAGTTTATAAACAATTGAATGACTACAGGTGACGGCATGTTATCTTAGCCTACTTTTTTTATTGTATACATCATCTTTAGCGTCTTCTAGTCTGATCACATTCCTGCAAGCAATCTGGTTGACCTCTTTAGTTTTAGTCTTTTATATATATGGACTAACATTCCATATTTTTATTATGTAATCATTACACATCCAGGTTCCAAAAGACTGGGTTTCCTTCCCTGCTTGGACGTGTCAAAGGACAAGACGGGGTCATTAATATTTAGGTATTATGAAAAAACTAGGAGGCTTTGCTTAAACACTCAGTTAAGCATAATTCGATACCCTTTCACAAGACGTGCTAGATCTCCTCAGAAAAAAGAGGAAATCTGCAATTTGAGTCATAGATGTCTCAGAAGAAGAGATTTGGAGTCTGAGATGCCAGCTTTGCTCCATCATTCACTTGTAGCACGTCTAAAAAAAACCTTCGTTCTGGACAGCTCCTGGACAGTTTGAAGCTTGTCCGAGCAATAGCAGACCACCCTTGGTGGTATTTCTTGAAGAAAGATTGCCTGAGTAGATAAGGATTGTGGAAGGAGTCTCGGAGAGTCCATCAATACCAGTAGCAGGTTCGGGAACCATTATTTCATGGTTCAGAATGGGACTAAGCGGGACATCATAACATTGCGATGAGTCTGAAAATTGTTAAGCCTTCTTTGACCATGTCAAAAGGAGGACAGATACAGAGGTCCAAACCGGACCAATCCTGCAGCCTGGCGCCTGTTGTCCATGCTAGAGGGTCTGGGGTTGGAAAACAAAAGAGGAAGGGAAAGGTTTCTTGAGGTGGCAAACAGGGTCCAAAGTTGGCCTGCCCATCAGGGGGTCCAAGGTCCACTTGGAGAGAGAACATGCTTCTGACAGTTCAGTGTGTCCACCAGAACTCACTAGTTTCTAGAAATCTCAATTTTGATCAGCACACAGTATAAGTTCTCTTGCTGCTTGGAGAGAGAGAGAGAGAGAGAGAGAGAGAGAGAGAGAGAGAGAGAGAGCCTCCTTGTTTACATATACGTTAAGACTGTGGTCTCGTCTAAAAAGGCTACCACAGTCTAGGTGTGAACTAGGGTTGAGAAGCACTGACGGCCTAAGTAAAAAGTTATCAACTCTCTGACATAGATGTGAAGATTCTGTTCTTCCAGGGACAACGTCCCAGAGACTACTCGGTTCCCCAAGTGGGCTTCCCAACCTAGATCCAAGACATTGAGTAGAAGTCTAGGTCTGGGCTCATAGGATGAAGGAACTTTACTCTATATCTGGACAGCCACCACTGTAGGAGCAACTTTAATCTGGGGCTATGGGAAAAAATGTCCAGCTGTTTCCCTGATCCAGTTGTTCTTGTGTTCAAAACCTCCAAGCACTTTTCCTCCAAAGGGAATCAAAGAAGTCAGTAGTCCAGGTAAAGACTTGATGTTCCAAAAAATAAAGTCAAATGCAAGATTAGCAAGGACTCAAGAGAAGGCTTGTACCATAGAGAGAGGCTGAGGCACAGATCCTCAAAGTGGAGGATCGTGTTCCATAAGAACGACCTGAGATACACCCACTCAGGTGGGGACATGGAAGGATGCTTCCTGCATATCCCAGGTTTCATCCAATTGCCCTGGGGATGGATGATAGGACTGTCTGGTTTGTCTGCATCTTGAATTTTGTCTTATATTCAGAGAAAAAGGGAGCTGTGGGCATGCAGACTCGCTGATGACCACGCAGACTCGCAGATAACCAAGTGAACTTGCAGATCATTGTGCAGACTCACAGATAACCATGCAGACTACCTGGTGACCCTGCGGACTCCTTGACAGTCAAGCAGACACATGGACATCTGTGCGGACTCTACTTCTTATGTGGAATTGATAACATCTATCGTGGAGTCAATGAAACCTCATACAGGCCAAAGACATATGAGGTGCCTCATGTCAGAGAGGCTTAACCTTCAAACATGGCAGTATTGAGTTAGTGGTGGGAAGAGGAAGTAAAGACGTAATTTTTATGTGGGAACAAGTTTCGAATGAAGATCACCCTTAATTCCCCCAAGCTTACACTCTGAAGTCACATAACAGCCATGGATTTTTTTACAGACTAACTTGGATATATCAGTGTTGGAGAAGCCCCAGCCACTCACACACTTACCAATCAGCAATTGTCTCACATTACTCAATGTTTATGTTTTGCGTCTCAGCCAATGACGGGCTGGTATGCAGCACGACTCAGCTCTAGATATCAATAATGTCTGCCATGTTTCAAAGCATTCTAGGGTATTTTTCTTTATTTTGTCTTTTTATTGGATATTAAAGATTCAAAATGAATGATAGTGACTCAAAAAGCAACTATGAAATTCCCAATGTTCAATGAAACTTTCAGTTTGATTATTATTACCAAATTTGGCTTAAAAAAGGGATTTTGACGTAGGAAAATCTATTCTGGGTGATTGGCTCGTGTCGCCCTATGAAAGGATCATTAATATCATTCTTTCTGGGTAAAATTAATAAAATAAAATTACCAGAGCAAAAAACAAAATTAAGAAATGTCAGTAAAACTGACCTCGCTCACTCTTTAAAAGAAGTGTCGGTATGAGAATAGGGGCGAGTGGGAACACTACCACGAGACATTCACCAATTAGACCTTCCAATCAAAATCCCCACTAGAGAGAGCTGATACCAACGGGCGATGCGGCCGCTACTACTACTACTAGGGACGCCACGGACAGCAGCGCCCCTAGCGGTCATCCTTAATCTATGAATTTCATCTTGTCCTGCAGGGGGGTTCAATCAATACAGGGTGGGTTTCATAGGGCGACACGAGCAAATCACCCAGAAATAGATTTTTCCGACGTCAAATCCCCTCTGGCTGGGCAGCTCGTGTCGGCCTATGAAAGAGTACCAGAGAAACAGACAAGATGGGAAAAAGGACAAATGAAAATCAGTTGTAAAAAGGAGGGATATAATATAAGTAAATCAGTTATTACAGCATATAAACTAAGTACTTAAGGCTAACTTATTTTAAAACAATGACATAAAAGAAAGTTAGTAATATAAAGTACTTAAATTAAATTATAGTAAACATAGTAAAAATACAATAATGCAGTGTAATTTAACAAAATAGATTCACTTATATAACTTATTTACAAAATATACAAACACATTGTGTCTACCCTAGCATAAAAATAAGGGTAGGTACACTGAAGTACATTATCAGTACATAGATGGATGTCCCTAGCAAAAAAATAAGGGACAATCCACTAATATTGATCTCAGCGGCTAAGGCTAGAATATCCGAGTAGCATGGCGATAGGGTGAGGCATGTTGGACGAGGTAGGTAGAAAGGAGACCTGGATCTATACTACGACTACTATACAGTATCAGGAGAAACAATGTTTCCCGCTGCTACTGCAGAAAATTTTAAAGATTCCAAGGACTTTAGATAGTGACGTTTAAAGACTGTCGGAGATTTCCATCCAGTATACTTTTTAAGATCCTCAAAGTTCATATGTTGAAAGTAATTAATTGAGGTGGGGCTACTCCTCTGATGTCATGTGCTTTTGGAAATGAATCAGGATTGGCTTGTTTAATGAAGTAAAGGATTTGTTGTCTAATACCTTTTACTGATAAAGTACCACCTTTTTCTCTCATGAAGAGAGGACCTGAGGATCTTGAGGATGTACGAGATAGAAAGGCTCTTAAAGTTGATACTGGGCAAGAGAGAAGGGTCTTGCGGAAGTGGGATGACTTTCCAAGGAGCCCACCTTGCAAGAGGATCCTCATTTTTAGCCAAAAAAACTACGATCCGGAGCAAGCAGAACTTCTCCTGAGGGGAGGAATTCCACATGACCCGCATCTCTGGATAGAGCCGACAGTTCTGAAATTCTAGCTCCTGAAGCTAGGCTTAATAAGAATAATGTCTTTCTAAGAAGCATTATGAATGTACAAGACGAGTTGTCAGTATCTGATGCTAGTTTGAGGACATCATTTAAGAACCATGAGACTGTAGTAGGCCTTTGAGAAGGTCTAAGTCTAGCACAGGCTTTAGGGATAGACGTAAAATAAGATTCAGTCAGATCTATCTGGAAACCTAACTGAAAGATCTTCTTCAAAGCCGATTTATGAGTAGTAATAGTGCTAGCTGCTAAACCTTTTTCAAACAAGGATCTGAAAAAGGATATAGCTAAATTAACTGTCATGGTTGTAGTGTTTGATTCTTTCAGGAAGGATGCTAATTTTTTTAACAGCTGAGTCATATTGTCTAATAGTTGACTCTCTCTTATCTGATTCCTAGGAAGAGGATGTTTTGTGGATCAATGTTAGCATCTTTATTAGCCGCAAACTTCATGAAGTCCATAAAGTTAGGGTCTGAAGAATTCCTGAGGAAGCGAACACAGTCCTCATTTGTACTGATTGTGACAGTTTGGGATTGGGAATCCGTTGAGGTCGGAGACCCAATTCCAGAAGCAGAGGATACCAGTTGCTCTTGGGCCAGTCTTGAGCAATCAGGGCTATTAGTCCCTTGAAATCCTCAGCTTGCTCAAGACTTTCAAGAGAAGATTCACTGGAGGAAAGACATAAATTTTTCTCCACTGATTCCAATCTAACGACAGGGCGTCCGTGGCATAAGCCAGAGGGTCCAGGTTGGGGGCCACATAGCAAGGGAGCTTGTGGTTCGCTTGTGAGGCAAGAGATCTACTTGGAGACCTGGGACTCTCCGGCATATCCACTGGATGACCTGTCGTCTAGGGACCATTCTGATTCCAGAGGGACCGACCGGGACAAGGCGTCTGCTATCACATTTCTTACCCCCGCCAGGTGAGTGGCGGACAGATGCCATTTGTGTTTGTTTGCTAGTGCAAAGATGGCTATCATGACATGGTTCACATGTTTGGATTTGGAACCTCCCCTGTTGATGCAATGAACTACCACTGCACTGTCCAAAACTAGTCTTAGATGAGACTTTTTCCGGGGGAAGAAGTCTCTTCAGGGTAAGAAATACTGCCATTGCTTCCAGAACGTTTATGTGGAGCTGGCGGAATTGAACTGACCAAGTCCCCTGAACTTGTTTGAATTGAGAATATCCCCCCCACCGGACAGGGAGGCATCCGTGTGAATGGTTAACACTGGAAGGGGATATTGAAGGGGTACTCGCTTGGCCAGGTTCTTTACTTTTGTCCATGGACGGAGTTGATTGCGAAGGATCTGTGGAATTACTGACAACTTGTCTCGAGATTTGGCGTTTGCTCTCGATCGCCAAACTCGATTTATATCTTTCAGCCTTGCTTTCAGGAGGATATCTGTCACTGAAGCAAACTGAAGGGAACCTAGGATTCTTTCCTGGCTTCTCCTTGATGTTTGCTTGCATTTGAGAAATTGTCTGACAGACTTGGCTATCTCTTTCCGTTTGGCCACTGGAATTGACAGATTGTGGGAAGACACAAATCCCATTGGATTCCTAGCCACTGAAAACGAGACTCCGGAGTAAGTCTGGATTCGTTTTGTTTATCTGGAACCCCAGATGTTCCAGAATTGAACTACCTTTTTCGTGGCTTTGAGACATTCCTCGACTGTTGGTGCCCAGATCAACCAATCGTCGAGGTATGCTGCTATCATTATTCCCTGAGTTCTCAATTGTTGCACCACTACTTCTGCTATTTTCGTGAATACCCTGGGGATACATTTAGACCGAAGGGCATCACTTTGAATGAGAATGTCTGATTCCTAGTCTGAATCCTAGAATGGGCGGAAGTGTCTGGCTATAGGGATATGATAGTATGCGTCTGTAAGATCGATGGAGCATGTGACGGCTCCACGAGGAAGTAAGGTCCTTACCTGCGAGAGGGTAAGCATTTTGAACTTGTCGCAACGAATGAAAGAGTTTAGCCTTGACAAGTCTAAGATTACCTTCTTTTTGTTGAGCCTTTCTTTGGCACGCTGAATAAGCGACCTTGAAATTTTAGATGCTTGACTCTCGCAATAGCCCTCCTTTCTGAGGAGTTCCTCCGCATAATCTGTCAATTCCTTTGATGGTACTTGATGGAATGATTTGATTGGAGGGGGATCTTTGATCCAACTCCAACCCAATCCCTTGGACAGTATGCTCTGTGCCCAATTGCTGAACCCCCACCTGTGACGGAAGAGGAACAGCCTCCCTCCTACCTGGGGAGCCTCATTGTTGATGGGCGGGTTGACCTCCACGCCCTCCTCTGAACTGCCTACTCCTTGCCGCCCTTCCTGTGCCACGCTGGCGAAAGTGGCCTCTCGCTCTGTTACCTCTCGATTGCCTATTAAAGGGAGGGTAAGCCTGACCTTCAGACATAGGGTTGAAGGCCGGCGAGAGTGCGTAGGAGGTCGAGGGTTGTGACTGAGGGGGACAACAGGAGGATGGGCTGGGTCTGCTTCGAGGTTGAAGGTTGTCCCTGTTGGGTAAACCGGGACGGCCTGAACGAATTGCTGCTGTTGCTGGTGTTTTTTTTGGTAAGGCTGGAACCTTTTACCAGACTTCTTTAGTTTCTTACCAGCAGCGGGGGGGGGGCGGATTCTTGTTTCCTCTTAGAGGAGATACCCCATCTAGCTCTAAGGCTCTGGTTGAGCCTAGCAGCCTCGTGGTGTACCTCATTTACAGCGGACTCTGGGAAGAGGTCCGCTCTCCACATGCTGGAAGCCAGGAGTCTATTAGGTTCGTGCCTAATAGTGCATTCCTGCAGAACGTGCTTTCGGCAATTCCTCCTAGCTTGGAAGAAGTCGAAAGCATCCGTCTGAACCGTTTGAAGCTGGGACTTGGCCAGAATAAATTAAATAAAGGTTCTGTGCCATACGAAAGAGCAGCCATCTCTGTGATAATCAGAGAATTGAGGGACCTGCCAACAACCTAGTTCGAGCGTCGAACTCTGCCTGGATCAAGGAATCAGGCAGCCTTAGGGAGCTTTTCGCCAAACTGGTCCATAGCACAGTCCGGTTTGAGCTACCAAGCGTGAAAGTGGCAGGCAAGTTCTCCCACAATTCTACCGAAAGCTGGAAAGAGCGGAGAAGTAGACTCCGCTTCCCTCAGCTGTGGCATGGGCTCATCTTGAGGACTGCCTGAAGAGTCGCTTCCACTATTTTGTAGCGAACGGAAGAGTCCTCCTCCGTCGCAAAAATAGTAAAAGGACTCTTGAAAGCCTGGAGCTTAGTGTTGGTACACTCCCAGTCCTCAAGGCAGTGAACCCATTCGCGTTGAGCGTGATCTCTACTATAGAGCACGTTCTCCCTGGAGATCTTGTCCTCCCTAGTGAGGGCCGCTACGGTCAGCCTAGCATATCCAATGAAAGGCTGCGTCAGTCCCGGAGGATAAAACTCGAAGTCCTCAATCCTTCGAGTTCCACACTCCGGGACAGAGATCATAGGCCGTCCTTGAATGGGAGCGTAAGCGGCCACTCTCCATGGTCTCCATGTAGAAAGCTGGTAGTGACTCATATGGTGGAAGCTGGAAAATACCAGCACTTGCTACTGGGGAGACTGGAAGAGGGACCTGAGAGAGCCCAGCTACTCGGTCCTCATTCTCTCTAACTCTGTTAGAGAGATCTTGGATGGACTGGCCCGACTGAGACAGAGTGCTCGACAGTTGTGCGAACATCTGCTCGAACTTTGTTCCTAGGGCGGAGACCTGTGAGCCAACCATCTCTCCTACCTGTTGCATCACCACTGCTGAGAAAGCAGTGGGATCAAAGGTGCTAGGTCCCGCTACTCCAACCGGCGTTGCCGAGTGGATGCGGTGGAGGCCGGAGAAGGCATTGGCTCAGCAGGAGCGCGAGCCTTCTCCTTAGAAGCCTTGCTTCTAGAGCTCTTTGAATAGGAAGAGCTCGGCTTAGCCTTCACCGCGTCAGCATAGGAAGTCGAAGACTTCTTAGCTGAAGAAGACGACGACGACTTTTTAGAAGTCGTCTTAACAAGGGTCTTCGGTTCTCTCTGTCCCTTCACCTTTGGGGGTACAGAGAGAGCGGGAGAGCGGGCAGGGATCTCAGATCCCAAAAAGCCTTGGAAAGAAGCAGTAGAAGAAGGAACAGGAGAAGATCCAGGAGCGCCCAAGGACCCGACACACCTACCTCAACCAACAAATCCTCAGCACCTACCGCCATAGGCTCATATTAAGGTCCAGGTTGCGACATCGCCATAGCTCAATATTAAGGTCCAAGGTTGCTACATCTGGGACCAGTGTTCCTCCTGCGTGGCCACGCCCCGAAAGACTGCTGCATCTCTTGCTGGATGGAGGCTATGAGAGGGGCTGCAGATATGGGGTCAACAAATATCCTGTTGACTTGCCACCGGGGGAAGATCTGAACGGCCAGCTTCTTGTCCAAGATGTAAGGCTGGCCCTTGGCGGCGTTCTTCCCGAAGCCGCCCACCCAAGCCTTCAGGGTTGCTAGGGCGACTTCCCTCACACCGGCAGCCTGAAAGAGAAGGCGAAATGAAGCTTCTAATGGCGGGGCGGGGTTAACAATCTTATGACTAAGTGTTGTTAGTAATACGATAAAAAAGTCTACAATCGACTTACCCCCTCCACCAGCTGACTGACCAGGTCGTAACAGATGGCACAGGCTTCCGGGTGCAAGACGATCATGTCGTTGTAAGGCGTGGCACACGGGGCGTGAGACCTGCACTCATCGTGGGCGCAGGGGTCGTATAAAGTCGCATTGCACCCAAGGACCTGACAGTTGGTAGCCTGTAAGTGGAAAGATACATAAGTATCAGGAGAACACTTACAGCCTAACAATTGCTCCGCTGCATGCCGGAGCGAGAAAGTTAGATTAAACCAGAGCCCCGCCATAATACGTGTGGTAACATGATGGTTGGAGTTTGTCCAAGGCTACGCCGGAGACAAGAGATAGAATCCAACCAGGTGTGGTGGTGAAAAATGAAACCACGACGGAAAACGGCGGAGATGGTATACATACAATTATAATTCTAGAAATTCATCGTAAAATTAGGGTATATCCTTAAAAAATAA
The DNA here is from genome assembly GCF_015104395.2 of Macrobrachium nipponense. Lineage (NCBI taxonomy): Eukaryota > Metazoa > Arthropoda > Malacostraca > Decapoda > Palaemonidae > Macrobrachium > Macrobrachium nipponense. The sequence goes on along the minus strand of NC_087217.1, from coordinate 69,451,954 downwards.
CGAAATAAATATCAAACCTTCCCCCCCGTCTACTAGAAGAGTGCCCGGGTAAGAAGCAAGCTCTCTTCCGGTAGCGGGAAAAAAAGGGAAGGATATAGTAGGCAAGCAATAGACCACTAGTAGTGACCACCCCGCCCGCTGGCGGAGCCAGCAAGCTATAACCAAAGGAGCCCCGCTGCGGCGGAAGGCTCCGTTCGTTATAGTGGGGGAAGTGGCTGAGCAACTGGGGGGGTGAGGGTCTCGCGTAACAGGCGGGAGAGAGAGAGGGGGGGGGGTGGGGGGGGGGGGGTGGCCTACTCCTCCCCGTCCAACAACTACCCGCTCGGTGACCCGGTACCCGAAACAAGTGGTCGCCCTATACCCCAGCTGGGAAGAACCCTGGCCTCCTCAGAGAAGGAGGGAGGAAGGCAACTGAGGTTGTCATGGCAAACCAAGGGTCCCCCCGACCCCTCCCTATACCTGTTAGGGAGGGAAGGGGAAGGGTAAGGTGCGATGGAACACGTGACCGCAAGTGGCCTAAGCCGCGTAGCAACACAACCGTGGAAGGGCCACATGAACCAGACTGTACCAATACATGGGGACATGCACCTAGGCTAGCCTAACACCCTAAATAGAACTAAAATTACATCGTAAAGATGGAAAAGACACTTTTAGTAAAAGAAAAAGAAGCCCAGGAGGAGGCAAACTGTTCCGAGGAACAGAAGCCTACTCGGAGCCAGCGATAGCCGATGAAGAGCAAGAGCCGGGATGCTGGGCCAGAAACACAGAATAGCCCTAAATACCAAACTAAGAGAATGGTAAATGGGCGGGTAACCTAGCTAAAAGGCGATGTAAAAAACGATGAACGTGATATAGTAAGCCATAAGTATAAGAAGTCCCAGTATGGAAGACCGGGAATTCTTAAATGAGGCAGCATGGCGCCGCCACGAGTCGACCGGGAAACGTATAGACCTATTAGAAGGAAAATACTGGTTCCTGGAAGACTAAAATACGGTAAAATGATATTGTTAAACTACAATAAAGTTTTGTACATACTTACCTGGCAGATATATACTTAGCTATAGTCTCCGACGTTCCCGACAGAATTTCAAATCTCGCGGCACACGCGACAGGTAGGTCAGGTGGTCTACCTTACCCGCCGCTGGGTGGCGGATGTACGAACCACTCCCGTAAGCTTGTCAGATTTTTCTCTTCCACCTGTCTCCTGAGGGGAGGCTGGGTGGGCCATTAATCGTATATATCTGCCAGGTAAGTATGTACAAAACTTTATTGTAGTTTAACAATATCATTTTTGTACATGAACTTCCCTGACAGATATATACTTAGCTGATTGGCACCCTTGGTGGAGGGTAAGAGACAGCTCAATAATACAGGTAAGACGGGAAACAACTAATGTTGTAGGATATAAAAACCTTGGTTCTCACCTTTTCAGGATGAAGACTTCATAGATACTATCTCTGAGTCGCATTGCCTGGAGAGCTACAGCTAGGACGTGACCTGATGCTGAAAGACTCTCGGATCTACCACTGGGATATGTGATCCCCTATTGTGGTAGAATCCAAGTCGGATGCTGTTAGAGGGACCTTGTCCGCTTACCTAACAGATCCTTACCACTACCTCTGGCAAGGAGCCAAAACCCACCAGACCACCTAACCAAAAATACAAAGGGTTAATATTACGACAAAAAAAGAGGTGCCTCCTGCAACCTCTTTCAGACAACCAAAAAACAACAATATAAAATATAGGGTAACATATAAAAAATTTACACAGGATAAGTTTCAGCTCCCTGCCCCAGCCACCCCGAATCCGCCGATACGAAAGGACCCAAGGCGAAGCATTTATCATATGTGATTTTTACATCACGTAGGTAGTGGTTTGCGAAAACCGATTGGCATCTCCAAAAAGTCGCCTCCCCATCAAGTTCCGCACAGAAATAATTTTTTCTGAATGCAAGCGAAGTTGCGATGGCTTCTCACCTCGTGAGCTTTCACTTTCAGTAGTCTAAACTGATCTTCCTTACAGGCAACATGTGCCTCTGTAATAAGGCTTCTCAGAAAAAAGGAAAGAGCATTCTTCGACATGGGCCGAGTGGGGTCCTTTACGGAGCACCAAAGTACATCTTGATTAGCCTTAAGTTGTTCCTTCCTCTTAAGGAAATACTTCATAATTCTCATAGGGCAAAGAGTTCTTTCAGGCTCTACTAGAAAAGATAAACTACGAAACTTCAAAGCTCCTGGGCCAAGGGCGTGATGGGTTTTCATTCTTTGCAAGGAAACTTGGAAGAAACGAACATACCATAGAATCTTCCTTAAACCCTACATTGCCCTCAATAGCTTGGAGCTCACTCACTCTTTTAGCTGTAGCTAGGGCCAAAAGGAAGATAGCCTTCTTCGTCAAGTCCTTGAAAGAGGCTAAGCCAGGAGGTTCGAATCTAGACGATCCAAGGAATTGTAGGACTAACGTCTAGATTCCAGTTCGGTACTACATGAGGACGCTTAATGGTTTCAAATGATCTAATAAGATCATGCAGGTCCTTATCATCGGATATATTTAAGCCTCTATGCCGAAATACCGCCGCCAACATACTGCGGTAATTCCCTTAATAGTTGACACAACCAGATGACATTCTTCTTTGAGGAAAAATAAGGAAATCCGCAATTTGGGTCACAGAGGTACTGGAAAGAGGAAATAAATTCTTCCTCTTGCACCAACGTCTGAAGACATCCCACTTTGACTGGTATACACGCAAGGTGGAAGGTCTCCTCGCTCTTGCGATTGCTTTAGCAGCTGCTGCTGAAAAGCCTTTCGCTCTGACCAAACTTTGGACAGTCTGAAACCAGTCAGACTGAGAGCGAGGAGATTTTTGTGGTACCTGTCCGAAGTGGGGTTGTCTGAGTAGATCGCTCCTTAGCGGAGCGATCTTTGGAAGGTCCACCAACCATTCCAGTACCTCTGTGAACCATTCTTGGGCCGGCCAAAAGGGAGCGATTAAGGTCATTCTCGTTGAATCGGACTCTACGAACTTCTTGATAGTTAGCCCCAGGATCTTGAAGGGGGAAACGCGTAGACGTCGAGTCCGTTCCAGTCTAGAAGAAGAGCATCTATTGCTACTGCCTCTGGATCCGATATCGGAGAGCAGTAAGGATCCAGCCTCTTGTTCTTTGACGTGGCAAAGAGGTCTATGTGTGGCCTGCCCCATAACTTCCACAGGCTCTGGCATACATCCAGATGAAGGGTCCACTCTGTGAGAAGGACCTGATCTTTCCTGCTGAGGAGATCTGCTCTTACATTCCTTTCTCCCCTGCACGAACCTGGTGAGAAGCTTGATTCCTCTTTCTTCTGCCCACAGAAGAAGGTCTCTTTGCTGTCTCGTACGGGAGGGAAGGAAGGAATGCCGTCCCCCCCTGTTTTCCTGATGTATGCCAGAGCTGTAGTGTTGTCCGCGTTGACCTGCACTACCGATCTTCTGACTTGGGCTCGAAAGCCTTCAGAGCCAACCACACAGCCATCAACTCCTTTCTGTTGATGTGCCAGGCTACCTGGTCCCCACCCAGGTACCTGACACTTCGTTGGTTTCCCAGAGTTGCACCCCACCCCATGTCCGACGCGTCGGAGAACAACACCAGGTTGGGGGTCTGTGATTGAAGAGGACAGTCCCTTCGCAAAGAGGTTGGGATCTGTCCACCATAAGAGATGTTTCTTGATGTCCTGGGATAACGACAGGGAGAACGTCAAATCCTGAGAACGACGACTCCAATTCCGATGAAGAAAGAATTGGAGCGTCTCAGGTGCAACCTTCCTAGGGAAACGAATTGCTCCAGAGAGGAGATGTCCCCAGCAGACTCATCCACTCCTCACTGTGCATACTTCTTTCCCTAAGAAGGTTGTTACTCTCTCGAATCCTCGGGCTATCCTTTCCTGCGAGGGAAAAACGCCCGAAAACTCAGAGAGTTCATCTGTATCCCGAGATACACACACTCTTGCTCGGGAATTAGTGATGACTTCTTGAAATTGACGAGAAGTCCCAAAAGCCTTCGTCAATTCTAAAGTTACTTGTAAGTCCTTCAAAACAACGATCTTCTGAATTGGCCCTTATTAGCCAATCGTCGAGGTACATGGATATCCTAACACCCTTTCAAATGAAGCCATTGAGCCACATTCCTCAAAATCCCCGTGAACACTTGAGGGCCGTCGAGAGGCCGAAACACAGAGCCCTGAACTGAAAAATTTTCCCCCCCATCATGAATCTTGAGAAACTTCCTCGAGGAAGGATGGATCGGTACGTGGAAGTAAGCGTCCTGAAAATCCAAGGAAACCATCCAGTCCACCTGGACGAAGCGCTGCCAGCACTGATGAAGGCGTTTCCATCGTGAACTTCTTCTTTTCTACGAAGAAGTTCAGGGCGCTTACATCCAACACCGGTCTCCATCCCCCTGAGGACTTCGGAACTAGGAAAAGGCGGTTGTAGAAGCCCGATGAATGATGGTCTGTCACTAGTTCGATAGCCCCCTTCTCCAGCATCTGATCTACTGCTAGATGGAGAGCTTGATTCATGATGGGGTCTCTGTACCTGGCCGTCAGTTCCCTTGGGATGGTCGTCAAGGGAGGTCTTTCGACGAAAGGATGAGGTAACCTCTCCTCAAAATAGAAAGGGTCCAAGGATCCGCCCCTTTTTGGGCCCAGACTTCTGCAAACTCTAAGAGTCTGGCGCCCACCGTTGTTTGAAGGACTTGCAAAGTTATTTGGGGGCTTTAACAGACTTGGCGAAAGTCTTACCCCTTCTTGAAAGGTCTACGACCTCTAAACGTAGAGGTTCTTGATGAAGATGCCCCTCGAAAGGGTTCTCGAACACTTGCCTTTTCCTTCTTAGCCTTGGTAGGAAAGGAAGGGCGAGGTTTTCTTGCCGACTGTGCCAAAAGGTCCTGGGTGGCTTTGGCCGAAAGTGACCTCGAAATGTCCTGCACTCGATGTTTCGGGAACAACTGAGTAGACAGAGAGCAAACAGCAAAGAAGACCTCTGAGCATGGGAGACCGACTTCGTTAAGAAGGAACAGTAAACCGACCTCTTCTTCACGATGCCGGCCCCATAAAGGGAGGCGTATTTCACTCGCTCCGTCTCTTACTGACTTGTCATACAAGACAAAACACACATAAGATCATCTGGTGAAATTGACTCTGGCACTTCAATTTTCTTGGCTAGGACTCCCAACGACCAATCAAGGAAGTTAAATACTTCTAGCACTCTAAACATACCTTTGAGCAAATGATCCAATTCGGTTCATTGCCCAAGTCGTCTTAGCAGAGTTAAGGGCAGTTTCTCCTTGTCGAATCTACCAGTGCCGAAAAATCCGAATCAAGCCGAAGACGGTAGAACCCAAATCCTAAGGGCTCTCCTGTTCCGTACCAGAAACCAGCGCGTCCTGATAACTTCGAAGGAGGAAAAGCGAACATCGTTTTCCCCGCTTCTTCTTTGGAAGCCATCCAGGAACCAAAACTCCTCAGTGCCTTCTTCATAGAAAGAGTTGGCTTCACCCTCACACAAGAAGAACTCTTCGCTGTCTTCGCCGTTGAAAAAAGTTGAGTGAGGAGAAGGAGGAGCCGTAGGCGTAAGGGAATCCCCAAAAACTTGTAAAAGTAGCTCTGTAAGCTTCTTGTAAGAAGAGACAGCAGCAGAAGTGTTCGGTTCCTCATCCGAACCTTCTAGGACGTCTTGTCGAGGCGAGCGCGGAAGTCCTTAGGTGACGAAGGGATCCTAGCAGGAGTGAGCGAGAGAGGTTGGAGAACGCTCTTAGAAGAGTTCACATCCACTGGAGAACGATGAGAAGATCTGGGAAGTATACGATGAGCTCCCTCTTCGAGGTATACGGAATCTCAGCCGAAGGAGAGGTAGGGCTCCTACTCCGAGAATTCTCGGAAACATCCGCAGGGCGCTTACGAGGAGGCGAGCGCCTTATCTATTACTCTATGCACCTATCCTGGGGCGAGCGGCTGCCAGGAGAAGAGCGCCTATCGAGAGCAGAGCGCTTGCGCGGCTCTCCATACCTGTCCAGTTGCGTACGATCAACGGAAGTTCGACTGGAAGGCGAAATGCGCCTACTAGGAGAAAGGCTGCTTGCGAGAACTCTTGACGTCTACAAGAGGGTACATCAGGAGAAGGGCGCTTCAAAACTAACGAGCGCCTACTTGGAGAAGGGCGCTTCCGGATTCCTGGTGCCTACCAAGAGACACGGTCAGGAGAAGTGCGCCTAAAGCGGGAGAGCGCCTACACGGAGAAGAAGGGCGCTTGAAAGACTCTTGTTGTCTGCCCTTAGAGAATAATCAGGAGTATGACGCCTTAAAAGAGACGAGCGCCTACTAGGAGAGCTATGTGCAGTAGGCTCTTGGCGCCTACCTTGCGGGGAGCGGTAACAGTAGGCCGTCTATCATGCACACGACTCCTACCAGACTCTAGATGCCTGTCAGGAGAGAAGTCACGATCCGATACTCGAGGAGAGACATCTGGAAGAAGAACGCCTACTTGTATAAGGGCGCCTTCTATAATCTTGAGGCTGCTGAGGAGAAGTCTCACGCGAGGGATGTTGAAGAAATCGCGTGATGAGCAGGTGCAGTGCGCTTACCGGAAGCGGAAGGAATCAATCTGGAGAAAAAACTTCTTTCTCATAGAGCGTCCTACCGATGTTTGGCGGCCTTTGAAATATAAAGAGAGCCAGGCGAGCGAGGGCGCTCACGCGAGTGAGGGCGCTCCCGCGAGCGAGGGCGCTCACGCGAGCCCCCACCTTCATACGAAACCTCCCCATATGAAGGAGAACGATCCTCTGAAGAGCGGCGCCTAGATCTCTTGATCGGAAGAGAAACGTCCTTCTTCCTACGCGATCTAACTGCTAGAGAGTCTCTAGCGCCGTGATCTGAGCTTGAAGTCCCGCGAGTACTCTCGTTAAGGAGAATCTTCTAATTCTTCCTCGGAAGCAGGCGCCAAGAGCGCGGAGCGCGGTGAGAAGAAGAACGATCACAGGATTTCTTGTGTTTCTTCGCCTCCACCGACGCTTCTTCGGGAAAACCTCCGGACTAGAAGCCAAAGGACTGCAGGGAGCCTTCCAAGCCCTCTTCAACGGGCGCGACCGCATCCGGGGAGTTCCAACCTCTCTTCGGAGAGGGAGACGACGAAGAGGAGAAGCATTGGCGTAGGAGCTCCTTCTTGTAGCGATCCGAGGCAGCCTGGGAGCGTACTTCAGGATCTGCCGAGGGGACGCCTGACCGGTGGGGGCTCTCCCTAGTCCCCTCCTGCGGCTTTCGACTTTCCTACTCCACTGGAACTGGGAGTCTGGAAGAGGTCTAGGGCGGCTAGAGGCACTAAGGAGCCGGTTCAGACGCACCCTCCACAACACTGGGGACACTGCACTGATCACTACACTCTCCTTACCTTCCAACTGACGAATCTTCTGATCCACAGAACGATTCTTGGCTTTCAGAGCTGCCGCTCCGAAGGCGAATCTCCGGCTTCGGTTGCGGGAGCCGGGGCTGCAACTTGGGAAGAAGGTTCTAATTCTACGTTAGTACTATTAGGATCCACATCCAACTCACTCATTCTAGATCTGCTAGAACTTCTAGAGAAGCCTTACGCACTCTATCACGTTTCCAACTTCCTAACATAAGCAGAGAGAGCCTTATATTCTTCTTCATTCAATCCCTTACATTCACTACAAGGGTTAGCAAAACGCACAATCATTCCCCCTGCATTTCATGCAAACCGTGTGGGGGGTCTACCGAAGCTTTCGGCAACCTCACCTTACATCCTTCATTCACGCAAACCCTAAACAACACCGAAGTTTTTAACTACCGATTCTAGATCAGGACATCGTTAAAGAAAATCAAACTCAAAATCAAACCGGTCCACAATCAGCGTATGCCAAGCCAAACAAAGCGAATACGTCACCAAAAGAAGTCCAAATTAACTCCAGGCAGCGAGAATCGAAAAACTATCGAGAGGAACCGACAACAGTTGTTATCGTTCCCGCGACAGAGAAAAAACTGACAAGCTTACGTGAGTGGTTCGTACATCCGCCACCCAGCGGCGGGTAAGGTAGACCACCTGACCTACCTGTCGCGTGTGCCGCGAGATTTGAAATTCTGTCGGGAACGTCGGAGACTATAGCTAAGTATATATCTGTCAGGGAAGTTCATGTACAAAAAACACTACTTATGAGGCACTTAACTTAGCCGTTGCGATGGCAGCACGTTCCATAATGGAGAAGGAGGTAAATCCAAGATAATAGTACACAAGCAAGAAAATGCGTACGACGCTTAGCGCTAATAATTAAGGATGACCGCTAGGGGCGCTGCTGTCCGTGGCGTCCCTAGTAGTAGTAGTAGCGGCCGCATCGCCCGTTGGTATCAGCTCTCTCTAGTGGGGATTTTGATTGGAAGGTCTAATTGGTGAATGTCTCGTGGTAGTGTTCCCACTCGCCCCTATTCTCATACCGACACTTCTTTTGAAAGAGTGAGCGGAGTCAGTTTTACTGACATTTTCTTAATTTTGTTTTCTCTGGTAATTTTAGATTAATTTTACCTAGAAAGAATGATATTAAGGATCCTTTCATAGGCCGACACGAGCTGAGCCCAGAAATCTGCATTAAGTAGGTAATTAATATACACACACATGATCACACCAACACACACACACAATATGTGCATACACATACACAATCACACACCATATGCACATACACATGAATACACATACATACACATGCAAGCACATTCACAACACACACATGTGCACACCCATTCACACCAAACACACACTTGTGCACATCCATTCACACCACATGCACACACATACACATGAATACACATACAAATTCACAAGCACACACATACACATGAATACACATACAAATACACAAGCACACCCATTCACAACACATACACATGCACATCCATTTACAACACACCCATTCACACTACACATGCACACACAACGTGCCACCCATTCACAACACACACATGTGCAAACCCATTCACACCAAGTACACACACACACACAGTGTAAAACACCATGACGTCACAGACGCCTTCAACGGGGTAGCTAGGTGTGACCTATGGGTCGGCTCCCCGTATTTAGGGTTCTTTTGATGAGGAAAAGGCTAATTGGAGGGGTTGCTGTGGTAGTGTTTAACACTCGCCCCAGTTTTATACCGACACCTTTTATATAGGTGAGCGAGTCAGAGGCTTCTGACATGTCCAATTTAGCAGTTCGCTGGTATTATAGCAATATTTTACTAGAAATAGTGCTAAAGAAGACACATTTCACGGAGCGACACGGCTTCCTCGCCCAGAAATAGATTTTTCCTACGTCAAAATCCCTTTTTTCATCATAACTATTGGAGGGGATGGGGTGGGAAAGGGGTGAGGGGAGGGTTATGGTTATAAAACATATATTCATAAAATATTTAATGTTTGAGGATTATTTTGATATGCAGTGAGAGGTATTTAGGATATAAACTGGTTGTGGTGCAAATGGAAAACTTTAAAGCTTACCCCTTAGTGAGCGGACATGCTTACATGAGTAGCAATTGTGACAGGTTTTGGGTGGAAGACAGAGTGAATCATGGTGAATAACAATATTAAGTGTGCCATCAATTTGGGGGAATTGGGCAGGAAATAAGTGCCATTACTTCTACAGCCCATAAATTCACTAATGGTAACTTTTACATTGGCTAAGATGAGAGACTGGCGAGCTCAGAGCTTAGTTGTGGTCTTGACATCTTGACTGCTTCTCTGTCTCACATGACATCTTTGTATAAATTTGCTCATAAATATACCAAGAGGACGCTGTTGGTTTCAGTTCTTATCTTTTATGATAGTATGTCAGTCATAGATGTAATTTTGCAAAGAAGTGTGCAAACAAAAAGTTTTCGGTAAATTTACGCAATTATTTTACAATAAATATGCTCAGAATTTGTTACTGAATTTATTTCTTATCTGTTTTGATATTGTGTGAGCTGTAATTCTAATTTTACAAAACAAAATACATTTATTTATTAGAAAAAAAAAGTATAACTTGGTAAAATTTATGAATACCTTGTAAAAGACGCCCCACAAGGGGTTATAAATAGTACTCATTTTCAACTTTGCATGGAAGGCAGGGAAAATTTTTTATAATTTTGTTCTTTCAGCATGTGCATTTGCATATCTTCCTCTTTACATTGCGTTTTCTCTTAAATTGGCCGACTTCAAAGTTTCCCCCGGCTGGGGTGCTGCATATTAATTTTTTTATACCAGTTCCTAAGCGTTAATATCTCAAAACGATGTGTTTGAGGGTTAGGTCACCATGACATGAGGCACCTCATAATATGTGGTGGAAAATAATATCTGGCAAGCTTGGAACAAGCTTGCATACATAACAGTGGCCTTGTCAAATCACCAGACTGTGACAAATCCTTCTGCAGATCAGGCACAAATCTCTAAACTGTGTCCTGATGGAAGAGGTGATGTAGGCCCAGAGGTAAAAATTGCAACTGTGTGACTCCCTCAGTAGAAAAGGGGCACCTGTTTTTCCTCTTCTTGAGATTTCAAAGTTAAGAGCAGAAATCTCTAAAAGTCATCTCAATCATCCTTGTCTACACAAGACAGGACTCAGAGATTGTCTGAGGTGATGTCTCTCGATTAAAAAACTGAAAAACCTCTACCTTTTTAGCCAGTGCTCCTACTGCGACAAGGTACTTTAAAACCTTGACAATATCTTCGACAAGGTGGTCAAGTTCCGTTGAAGCAACTGTGGGAGGAAAGTCAAAAGACACTTTGCCTTACTTCCTTTATGCAAAAGCCAAACTCCAAACTTCTTGAGAGACTTCTTGGATGACAAAGAAAAAATGCCAGAGGAAGAAGCTTTCTTCAAAAAGCTCACAAACTCAGAACACAAGTGTCCTTGTCTGCAAAGGATAGGACTCTGAGTCACTAACTGTAGTGGAGGGGGCACCCGGGACTGAATCGGGGACAAAAGCTTGTGACTGGGCTATAAGGCACTCGGATGCAGGAGACTGATATTAAAGAGTTGTCACCAGGTGATTGGGGAATGGCACCAGTCACTTGAAAACTGGAGTCAGGGGTTCAAATACTACAGTGCTGAGTGCTTGAGAACTGGTGTCAGGAGTTGGGTAATTGGCGCAGGGTGAAGAGAAATGGCGCTGGACACCAGAAGGCTGCTGTCATGAGCTCAGGAAAAGCAGGAGAATTGTTCATGAGTGGGCACCAGACATTCCATGACGTAAGCAAAGTAGTACTAGATAGATAGTACCTCTCTGGGACAGGCACCAGGCATTTGGGAATTGGCGTCAGGTGCTAGAGAGTTGGCACCAGAAGCTCGGAAGCTCAATTCAGGTGCCCTTGAATTGGCACTGCTCGGGAGCACTGGTCTGAGAGAGATCATGGATCTCTCTCTTCAGGCTTGGAGGCTATGAAAGATGGCCCAACAACAGGGCACTCAGGATAGAAGGTAACGCCTTTCTAGTGGAAGTCTGACTGAGAAGACAGCAGACACCATAGCAAAACTGTAGGATGTGATATGAGGCTAGTCTCCTTACTGCTTGACAAGACACATAGAATGGTGACTATCTGTGTACATCTTCGGTGCCCGTGAAAAATAAAAAATTGTTTCTTCGCTTTCTGTCTGTGCTGGAATCCTCGGAACTGTATGATAACTGAAGGTAGAATGCAAAACTCTCATATTAAGTCTCCCTAACTTTACTAATATCCTGGTGGACGACAAACTACACATCCAACAAGGCACTTTTCCAGTGGCTCTCTGCTGATACCTGGGAATGTGTAACAGGCTCAACTGAGGGGTTAACCACCAGGGGGCAAAACCCCTCAGACTCCCTTGGACAACTAGTTTGTCTCCTCCCAGGTTTAGGGGAGTATAGTAGGGAATTTAGGTCAAGGAGATCAGATGAACCAGAAAGCCACCTCCTCCACCACATCCAGTGAGACACCTTTTGACTGGCTGTCTGTCAATACCTAGGAAAATGTAAGACTGCTTGTGCTTGCTGATGAAAATATATCACTGGATACAAAAATATTTGATCTAATTTATCACCTACATAGTTCCAGAGGGAGGGTATAGAAAAAAAACTCATTAGAAAATGTCCAGTTATGAGTTATTACCATAAGAAACTGTCTGGTTCTGAGTTTTTACCTCAAAGTCAGGAATAACTGACAAAGAGAGAAAGAACCTCAAATCTTTAAGAGCAGGCCTTGGTATGACAGACGAAGAAATTCACCTATCATATTAGCTAATGTTATAGCTGGTAACATACAAGTTGTGTGTGAGTTCTCTAACTGAGGATTGAGGGGCTCAGTCGAAAAGTGAGTAAGACTACAGCTAATGTCCAACTCCAGAGGCATGACTCCACAGGGTAAGGAAGCCAGCTCAAAGTTCCTCAGGAGCAAAGAGAGCTTCCTTGGAAGAGAAACCCATGCCCTTCAGTATGAAAACTTGGTTAAGGCTGAGCAATAGCCTTTCACTGCAGAAATAGAGGACACTGTATTGATGAAGGAGAAAGACCACACCTACAATAATAACCACAGAAGATGGCACACTTTTCCATTAAAATCTGCTGAGGATGGTCTGACTGTTTGCCGCATCTTCAGCACATCCATGTAGGAAAAATATTTTTCTTGCAGAAGTTGAAGAGTCTTCAGCCAAGAAGTGAAAGTGCCTCCAGAGGCTGGTGGAACCTCAGCAGACGACACTCACATGTAAATCAGCGGGGTGGGGTCTTCCTGGGTCTTCAACATGAATAGCCAAGACATTTGGATACCAGTTTTGGATCAGTAAGTAGCTGCCATGGTCATTCCCAGTCCTGAGGTGATCCACAATCAGCTGATCCTCTGAGGGGTCTGGCAAATCAGGGGGGAAGGTGTACTCCACTGTAGCCTATGTGTTTAAGACTACGTACATATGTCGATCACTGATGTTCCTGATAACTCAAAAGAACTTTCCCAGAGTGAAAGGATACACACGCTCCTCCATCTTACAAACTGACTGGCAACTGAGCTGGTTTATTATGATTCCTCTTGCTTAAAATATATCTGGCTGACATCTGAATGATGGGATAACCAGTCACTTGTGTGACTGCTATACCAGCAGCAGAAGATATAACCACTAAATGACCAACCAAACAATCTTGGAAAACTTTCACAGCTAGGAATACACTTACATTTCCAAATTGCTGATGTCCTGATGTAGTTCATCTCTGGTCCTTACATCTGAAGCAACTAAGCCCTCAAGGTGTGAGCCCTAAACATCCTTTGATGCAACTGTGACCAGGCATCTCTGGTGGAGTCACCTGTGATAAATAAGCTTCTCTGAGGATGACAGGTGACCAAGCAAGGCCCCACAAAGCAGAGGTAGTTGCCCTGCTGAGATAAAAACTGTGACACCTCCCTAATGCTACCATGGAGATTAGCATGTACAACTACTTCACCCACTGCTTGAGCTAGAGATCCAACTTATCACAGTTTACCACCATCCTATATTGCATTAAAGTGAAAGAAGAATGTCTTGATCCTGAAGCAAATGTGCCTATGATGATGCTATGATCAGTCAATCAAGGTGACATAGCAGGTGTATCTGAAGTGAATGAGCGCATCATGACATCTGTGTGAGCACTTCTTAAGAGTGTTCTCTCAGTAGTTTAGAGTTTCATTCATGCCTTGAGCCCTATTTCTCTATCTCCACATATGCCAGACTGAGTAGAAGGTTCTGGGGATGATTCAACTCCAGTGAGTTGTCAGAGGTGACTGACCTTTAACTTAAAGATTATTATGCTATTGTAAAAAGTAATTTTTGTATTTTCTGTAGGTTCATTAACCACATCTTTTTTTTTAAATTTAACAAATTCTATTTCTATTCTTTTTGTCATTCAAATAAATTTTTAAAAATAATTTTATTTTCCTTAGGTAAACAAACTAGTACATAGTGCCTTTTCATGTAATCCCCACAACCACCCCACATTGTTCCTGTGGTTAGTGCTGCATAAGTGAGGGGTGTTCCCCCTCACCCCCATAACCGAGGCAGGGCGGTCTCCTATCTCGCTACGCTCCAGTGGACAGTCTGATGCCTCCTTACACGGGGAGAGATGGCAACTGGGGACAACGCCATTCTGGTTCCATGAGCAGCCCTAGGAGTGGGGCAAAGAAAAGCGGGACAGGGCTCTGTCTTGATCTGGTAATATTTGTGTCAGAACAAATGAGTAAAATTATGTCCATAAGCAACAACATAAACAAAGGTACACATTCTCAGGGAAGTGGAAAACTTTTCAGAAAATTATAGTACAGTGGTCCCCCTGTATTCGTGGGGAATGCGTACCAAGATCCCCCTGTGAATAGTTAGAACCCGCAAATAGTTGGAACCTGTATAAAAACACTGAAAAGGGATTTTGAAGAAGGAAAAATCTATTTCTGGGGGAAGACCTGTGTCGCCCGGTGAAAAGTCCTGTAGCTCACTTTTCTAAGTATAAATAGATTCTAGATATACCAGAGAAAAAAGCAAGCATGGTATGCTGAGGTTACTACCCTCACGCGAGCACCCAGAGGGTGTCTGGTCTAAAGTACAAGGCGAGTGGAAGCCACTACTCACAGGTATTCTGCCAATTAGAAGATTCCTTTCCAAAATCCCTCCCACGGCGAGAAAAGTTACGAAGATTACTCCCCCTACCTCGCTCTTGCTCATGCTACTACCTCCCGACCCGCGCACCATCTTCATTCCTGTAACTAGACTCGGCGGACCTTATAGATTATACCAAAGATCTCCTGCAGAAAAGGCCATAAAAAGAGCGATCTCTCCATCCTAAATAAAGCCGTGTCCCTTCTAATCAGAAGAAGATTAGCCCATTAATTAGCACTGAGGTAAGCCTAATATGAAAATGCCTTGACCCCGGACTGCAACAGACTGGCAAGCAAGGAAGCACTCACCAACCCTTCCGTGCACCTGTCGGAAGCTATCTTGGCAATAACCACAGACCAGAGGTCCAGCCAAGAAACCGTCTGCAACATGGAAGCCGCCATAGATTCCAATGCTGAGGCATCTTGCGGATGTTCCAAAATAAATCCCGGCTTCAGGTGAATGATGTCTGGGTTAAGATGGCGTGACAACAAAAATGCAGAGCTTGTAGCATAGTACTTCCTATGTCTCGTGAGAGGCGGGAGTAGTAGTTTGGTAGAGCTCCTAGAGTGAAGTGAAGCGTCCCGGTCCGAAACAGAGGCGTAACCTTCTGCAAGACCGACTGAACGTGCCCCGACAATGGAAGCTGAAGAGATGATTTGGGGTCCTGAGTAGCTCCCACCAAGGCTTCCAAGCAAGGAGTGTAAGACAACCAAGCCTTAGTCCTGCTTTCCAAATTGCTGAACCCACGAATGAGATCAACAACTTCCGAAAAGGAAGACAGAAACTCTTGCGTGTCTCCCTCCTCCTGCTCCGGCAACAGAGACTGACAATGAGAAGGATGTGTAGGCTCCTCTAAGGCACCTTCCCCACCAAAATTAACGGAAGGGTTAGCAGCCAAACAGCCCAAAACCCCAACTAACCTGTCTGGGCTGGGTCCATGCGTCGGCTTCCGAGACAAGCCCACTATAACATTAGGAACATCACTTACCTCCACAGATGACTCCACATGTCCATGAATGGTCATGGGCGTGGCGGACGTACGTACGTGAGATTGGGGGGAAACATGAACATTCGAGATCAAAGGAAAATCCCTTAGAGCTGAACTCTTGGAAGGACCAGTGAGAGAGGCAGACAAATACTCCTGCTGCACCAACTCCGTGCTCACTACCTTCGACCTCTTGACAGGCGCCTTGAGATCCTTACGGTGACAATTAGGCCTTGGAGAAGAAGGAGCACTAACATCACGTGCACGGGCAGGGGAGGTTGCAACACGCTCGCCACGTGCATGGAAGAGGGGGAGAGGTAACATGCCCGAGATTTGAAGTAGAGGACAAAGCACCTCCTGCAGATCGCACACCACTAACACTGTCTGAAACAACAGCACTCTCGGGAACATGTCCGCGTTGTTCCTCCCTTGTAGGCGAAGGAAGGGCAAAGTCTTTAGCCTTCCAACGCTTGATACGCTGACGGGGGGTAGAGGGGGAAGAGGGAGAGGAAGACAGCACTGGTTTCTTATGCGCACTCTTTTCAGGAGGCGGGGACGAAGCAACACGTTTCCTACCAGTCCTCCCAACCGATAAGGCAGCCAACTTCACATCTAATACAGAGTCCAACCTCTGAAGCACTGCCTGGCATATGACCTCAGACAGAGAAGGCTCCGATGACAAGGAAGGGAGACATAGCGAACTGGGCAGCAGTGATGATGTCATGGCTGAGAAAGGCGGATCAGAGGAGACGACTGGGAGAGACGTCATCGATGGGAGTGACGTCACAAGTGGTGGTGATGTCACGGCTTCTCCTCGGTGCGAGGGGGAAAGAGACGCCACTGGCGGAGCAATACACAAAGATGGATCCCGTGACGTCATCAATGGGGCTGACGCCACAATGTCACTCCGACTCGAAGCGGCAGCAGACACTGGCGGAGCAATACAAGATGGCTGACTGCTGCTACCCACGAAGACGAGGCTGGGAGGAGTGGGGATGGCTACACTACAAACATTAGCCTGGCGGCCTCCCGATATTTCTATCGACGAATCAATGGAAGAAAAGGAAGGAGATACAGGGACAACGCTACTATGAGGGTTGATTACTGCAGGAGACGAAACATTGGGAAGAGGCGCTAACCTTCCCAAGTAGGAAGAGTCGAAAACCTCCAATGTTCTCTCTTGCCATAAAACAACCTCCACTGCTCCTTAGGCCATGCCTGGCATTCCGTGCAAGGATTCGTAATAGTAAAAAAATTAGAGCGACACCTACTGCACATGATGCGAGGGTCGGTCGCTGCAGAAGCCAGAAAACGAGAACATGGAAAAACTAGAACTCTAGGACACATACGCTGACGCCGAGAAAGAGCAGAAGAAGCCATGATACCAGCCAAACACACACACACACACTAGACAGAAGCGAAATGGGCAAAGAACCGGAAAAAGGCCATGAGAGGTTAACACAACTCTCGCCCAGGCAGTCAAAAGAAAGACTGATGCGCGATCATAGGTGAATGGTCTTCGACCATCCTTCACCCGATCTACGCATGCGTTGCCAGATATCACAAGATTCCTTGCTTTCATCTGTTTTTTAACCGGTTCCAGCTAGGTGCTAGAAATTATCCTTTTGTTGAGACCGAAGGTTTGTTCACGTATGAACAACAATTTTTTCACTGTACTATATTGCATTACTGTTTATTCTACATATTTTAACAGTTATTTTGATTTGAAATTTTTGAAATTGCACTTTTTAAATGATTCTTATACTTTCAAGTCTCCTAACATTTGTTGCCGACCTATGTAAAGTTGCATAAACTACCGCAAGTTGATTTTTCTTTTCCCTATTACGTATTTGTATAAAAAAACTAATGCAAAGTAAAAAATTCTAGAAAATGACACAATGTAACTAAAAGATACTCCTATGATGACTGAAATAAAAAATCTTTAAAACTATAAACTGACTTTTCATGAAGCTACCTTTTGAAGCCAGGTTGGGATAGCAGACGGAGTGTGAGAAGACTGAGAAAATAAATGATTGTACAAAACAATCTCACCTTGTTCTTTTTAAAAACAAAATGGTTGAACAATAAACCAGGATCACAGTAAATAAAAGGCATGTCAATGAAAACTACCAACCTAACACTTGCACTAAGAGCACTTGGATGATGAGAAGGCTATGAATAAGATAAGAAAATGTCACTCCTTTAACAAAATGTCAGGAAATCCAAGTACGTACAGTAATAATTAACTATGAAAATGTGAGAACCATCCTAAGCCTTTGGAAAAATAACCTGGAGCTGCTTGAGACATCTCTGAAGAAAATTAGTACCATCAATGAAATTTCATACCCAGTGGATAGATGCTATCATTCAGACATCAGGACGATGGCTTCTGAGTTCTCATATTGTCTTTCATGTTACCTACATAGGGGGTGCTATATCCCATTACTACAACTATGAACATCAAAGAAAACCATATAGGAAAGAAATACCCAACTTAAAATTAATTTAAATCAAATTTCTCCAGATTGTCACACAAACAGAATTCATTTATCGCCAAACACCTCAAGGCTGGAGAGAGAGAGAGAGAGAGAGAGAGAGAGAGAGAGAGAGAGAGAGAGAGAGAGAGAGAGAGAGGGGGGGGGGGTGACATACCAGCAAACAACATAAGAGGAAATAGATACATGACTGGTCAAAACTAATCACCAACGAAAAACAGATAGAGAAAGAAATATAAATAATCAACAGGTGCCAAACACCAATGAAAGAAAGGGGCAGAAAAAGAAAGGTGAATAACCAGCCAGTACCAAACACCAACAAAGTAGAAGAAAACAGAGAAAGAAAGAAATAACTGGCTACCAACAAACACAAATATACAGTACGCAGTAAGAAAATATTTAAGACTGTATACTAAAGCTGAATGCCACTAAAACAGCAATTGTTTTCAATAACACAGCCCTAGAAGAGGGACTCCTTCCAAACTGACATAATACAGTAATTCTATGCACTACAGTAGAGTTCTTGGACTTTTTAAGAAATAAAATAATAATCCCCTTGTTGTTTACTAATGAAAAATAGAGTACGTACATTAATTTTTCTTCAGTAAACAGAACATGACCAAATGAATGAGGATGAAAATTTATAACTCATAGTTAATAATACAGGGTGGTGAATGGTCATGATGCTGATGTTATGATCAGCTTTGATGCTAGCATAAACACATGAAGGACTTTATATCATAGCTTTTGCTAATGCATAAAGGGCAAGAACTTCAATGAATAATAAAGTAGTCACAGCAAAAATTACAAAAGGAAACAGCCTTACAGAACACTACTTACAGTGAGAAATGGGACAGATGAAAACAGAAATAAACCCATTTAAGGAGTGAAAAACATGTGATCAAAAGTCAATGAAAAAAATGCTAAGTATATTGCAAGGAAATATAAACAAGATTAGCATGGGATATAAAGGTTTATTTAAAATACATTAATATACAAACTATTTCTTACATATTTTACATTTCTTGAGAAATCATCTCTATTGACAATTATAAATATAACTTTCTCCTCACTAATTACACTTATAGCTAGCCAAACAACTGCAGTGAGAAATCATCTCTATCCACGATTGACAATTCAACTTTAGTAGTTTATTTATGTACACTATTTACAAGACTAGAACAACGAAACAGCTTTCATCTGGAGGTGAAAACTTTTCAGGTCAATGCTCTTGCATACCATGTCAACTATTTTGGAACAGTACTTGTACATGAAATATTTTTGCTTCAAATATTAATAACTTTTCTGTATCCTGCATATTTCTCTTAGTCCTTTCCATACATGCATTACAAATCAGTATGTTGGCAATGCAACAAATCTACTTGCCTTTTCCAAGGCCTGCCTTTGCACCAACACAGTACTTTTCCTTCCTGGTTTTTATTAATTCCTTTTCTTATACATTCTGAATGTCTAAAATCCCTTCTTACCTTATATTTGTCCAATTCTAAGCATATCCAATGCCACCATCTTCTACATTTATTATATGGTACTGTTTTCACTTTAACATCTCGCCCATCTTTTTCCATTACTGGACTTTTTCCTTTGGTTGCTTTTTGGTTTATATGGTTGGCTACGATTACTGGCTCATAAATTTTCAATCTTCTTTCCTTCATTCAACTCTTCCATCTGCATACAGCAGCTTCCTTCTCCATGACTATGATATATCGTGGTGTAATAAAGGGATTTTGACGTAAGGAAAAATCTATTTCTGGGCGATTGGCTCGTGTCGCCAGCGAAATATCCATTTAATCTATTATTTCTAGGGTAAATGTACTAACACATACCAGAGAATAAATAAATAAAGAAAAAGGTCAGTATAACTGACTCGCTCACCTCCAGGAGGGTGTCGGTATGAACACTTAGAGAGTGAGACCACTACCACGAGCCAAATGCCAATAGAATTCTCCCACTACAAAATCCCTCCAAGAGGGGAGCCGACCCACAGAGTGAGCAGCTCATACTACTACTACTCCATCCCATGCTGCCGACTGCTGCGCCTCTGGTGGCCATCCCTGAAGTTAGCAGACAAGCTTGGCGATGGGATGGGTAGGGCGGGATTTCGCTGGCGACAACGAGCCAATCGTCCAGAAATAGATTTTTCCTTACGTCAAAATCCCTTTTCTGGGCTCAGCTCGTGTCGCTGCGCGAAATCGTACCAGAGAAATAGCACAAGATTGTAAAGAAATTAAACAAAATATAAGAGGTCTCAAATAAAAGATAAAATAAAAATAAATCAATATAATTGCTAATAAGGATAACATATACACAGTGATACAAAATAGAAATATTACTTAAATTACACTTAATTCTAATAATATTTCTTAACTTAAGGTAATATACATATATACAGGAGAAATATATCATATATGTACAAAAATGGTATCTGTGTAAAGCTATGTATCAAAACATTCTAAAGCAATTAACAGATAAGTTGAATAAAATAAACTCAACAATAAATAATATATAAAGGAATGTATATGACGTAATATACAAAACCCGTAACCATTATAATAAGATGTATCTCCTAGCATAAAAATAAGGAGATGACATCCATGAGATCAATAACCATCATCAAATGTGAGTGTCCTAGCAAAAAAAAATAATGGGACACCCACTACATCATCAAATAAAAAGCAGCTAAGACGCAGGTGACCGTAAATGAACAAGGCAGGAATAGACGAACTGTTGGGTGAGGCAGGTAGAAAGGAGGTACTGGTTCTTCTACTAAAGAGTAGTCAGAGGTCAGCGGAAAAAAAACTATGTTCCCCGCTGCAACTGCTGAAAAAAAATTTCAGAGCTTCCAAGGACTTTAAGTAATGACGTTTGAACACTGTCGGCGATTTCCATCCAGTATACTTTTTCAACTCATCGAAGTTCATATGTTGGAAATAGTTAATTGAGGTGGGGCTACTGCCCTGACATCATGTGCTTTTGGGAAAGAGTCAGGATTGGCTTGTTTAATGAAGTACAGGATTTGTTGCCTGATGCCTTTAATAGATAAAGTACCACCTTTTTCTCTCTTAAAGAGAGGACCCGATGAGGATGAGGAGGTCCTAGATAGAAAGGCTCGTAAGGCTGAAACTGGGCAAAGAGATAGATCTTGTGGAAGGGGTAGTACCTTCCATGGTTCCCACCTCATCAAAGGATCTTCATTCTTTGCTATAAAGCTACGTTCCGGAGAAAGTAGCACTTCCCCTGTGGGAAGGAACTGAATATGATCCGGATCTCTGGATAATGCCGACAGTTCTGAAATTCTAGCTCCTGAGGCCAAGCTAAATAAAAATAGGGTTTTTCTTAAGAGCATTATAAACGAGCATGTGTCATTATCGGTTTCGGAAGCAGTTTAGGACATCGTTTAAGAACCATGAAACTGACGTAGGCCTTACAGAAGGCCTAAGCCTAGCACATGCCTTAGGAATAGACGAGAAGTAGGAATCCGTCAAGTCTATGTTAAATCCAATTTGAAATATCTTTTTCAAAGCTGACTTGTTTGTCGTAATCGTGCTAGCTGCTAAACCTTTTTCAAATAAGGATCTGAAAAAGGATATAGCTGAATTAACTGTCATGATCTAATATCCGAATCTCTCAGGAAGGTTGCTAACTTTTTGACAGCAGCATCATACTGCCTCAAAGTCGAATCCCTTTTATCGGATTCCAAGAATAGAATATTCTGAGGGTCAATATTCGCATCTCTTTTTGCCGCAAACTTCATGAAATCCATAAAGTTAGGGTTTTGAGAATCCCTGAGGAAGCGAACACAGTCTTCATTTGCACTGACTGGGAGAGCTTGGGACTGGGGATCTGAAGAGGACGAAGGCCCAGCTCCAAAATTAGAGGATACAGTTGCTATTCGGCCAGTCTGGGGCTACTAGAGCCACTTGACCCTTGAATGTCCTGAGTTTGTTCAATACTTTCATGAGGAGATTCACTGGAGGGAAGACGTAAATCTTCTCCCAGTTGTTCCAGTCTAGAGCCAGGGGGCGTCCGTGGCATAGGCCAGAGGGTCCAGGTTGGGGGCCACATAACACAGGAGTTTTGTGGTTCGCTTGAGATGCGAAGAGATCCACCTGTAGACCTGGAACTCTCTGAAGAATCCATTGGAACGAACTTGTTGTCCAGTGACCATTCCGACTCTAGGGGTACTGTTCGGGATAGGGCAGTCTGCTATGACGTTTCTTACTCCAGCTATGTGAGTGGAGGAAAGATGCCAACTGAACTTGTCTGCCAGGGAGAAGATGGCTATCATGACGTGATTTAGATGACGTGACTTGGAGCCTCCTCTGTTTATACAATGTATACCACTGCGCTGTCCAGGACTAGCTTTATGTGGGAGTACTTGAGTGGGCGTAACCTTTTTAGAGTCAAGAACACTGCCATTGCCTCCAGTGCGTTATATGGAACTGACGGAACTGAGGTGACCAAGTCCCTTGAACCTTTTTGACCTGGGAATACCCTCCCCAGCCGCTTAAGGACGCGTCTGTGTGGATGGTGACCCCTGGTGGAGGGAAACTGAAGGGGTACTGACATTGATAAATTCTTGACTCTCGCCCGATGGCCGAACCGTCGATTCTTTAGAATCAGAGGCACTGAGGATAGTTTGTCCCTGGACCTGACGTTTCTGATCGCGAGCGCCAGATTCTGGTTAGGTCTTTCAGTTTGGCTTTCATTAAGACGTTTGTCACTGATGCAAAACTGGAGAGAACCAGGATCCTTTCCTGGGCTCTCCTTGACGCTAGTTTGTGACTTAAAAATTGCTTGACTGACTTTGCTATTTCTTTCCTTTTGGTTGATGGAATCGACAGAGTGTGGGATGCTAGATTCCATTGAATGCCCAGCCACTGAAAGTTTGACTCTGGAGTGAGTCTTGATTTGGTCCTGTTTATTTTGAAGCCTAGATATTCCAGGAACTGAATCACTTTCAGAGTAGCTCTGTTGCATTCCTCGACTGTTGGGGCCCAGATCAACCAATCGTCGAGATACGCTACTACCATGATCCCTTGCGATCTGAGTTGTTGCACTACCACTTCCGCTAGCTTCGTGAACACTCTGGGTGCCACGTTGAGTCCGAATGGAACTACCTTGAAGGAGAATGTCTGGTCTCCTATCTGAAACCCAGATACGGACGGAAGTTGTCTTGCAATAGGGATATGATAGTAAGCGTCTGTAAGATCGATAGAGGTGGTGACGGCCCCACGGGGAAGTAGGGTCCGCACCTGTGAGATCGTGGAGCATCTTGAACTTGTCGCAGTCGGATGGCCTAAGTTAAGCGGGACAAGGTCTAAGATTACCCTTCGTTTTTTTGTAGCCTTTTCTTTGGCACGCTGAACAAGTGACCTTGAAATTTTAATCTCTTGACTCTCGCTATAGCTCCTTTTTGAAGGAGATCGTCTGCGTACTCTGTCAATTCCTTGGAAGGAAGTTGACGGAAAGGTCTGGATGGAGGTGGGTTCGTCAACCAGCTCAACCCAGACCTTTTGACACTATGCTCTGAGCCCACTTGCTGAAGTTCCACCGATGGCGAAAGTGAAACAGCCTCCCTCCTACCTGAAATTCCTCATTGGTTATGGTAGCCTCCTCGACTCCCTGAAATTGTTTTCCCTATTAAAGGGACATCCGATCCTCTCCCACGAAAGGAACGCTTACCTCTGCCCCCCTTACCCGAGCGGTCATACTTCTGTGAAGCTTGACTCTCGAAGGCTTGGTTGTAAGCTGGAGAGAGGGCGTAAGAGGTGGAGGGCTGAGGCTGAGGGGAGATAACGTAAATCGGCTGCGATTGAGCCTTTGAGGTGGAAGTTGGGCTGTTTGCACCAAAGGAACAGCCGGAACTTGTTGAGAAAAGCGAGGCTGCTTTTTCTGGTAGGGCTGGAAACGTCTAGGTTTCTTTTGACCCTTACCCTTAGCTGCTATATCCTGTCGTCTCTTGGCCGTAAGACCCCAACGGTCCTTAAGGCTCTGGTTCAACCTCGTAGCCTCTGACTGAACCTCCTTCACCATCGCTTCTGGGAAGAGGTCTGCTCCCAGATGCTTGACGCAAGTAACCTATTCGGCTCGTGCCGAATAGTTGCTTCTTGTAGGACATGCTTCCTACAGTTCGTCCTAGCAGTGGCAAACTCAAACATACTGACTGTACCGTTTGAGTCAAGGATTTGGTAAGAAGCTTGAAGAGCGGTTCTGACCCATAGGCCATGGTAGCTACCTCGGTCATAGCCATGGAATTAATAGACCTGGCTAACCGCGATTTGGCGTCGAATTCTGCCTGAATAAGGCTATCTGGAAGCCTAGGTAGCTTCTCACCAAACTGCTCCATAGCACAGTCCGGTTTGAGTTTGCCAGCTGAGAAGGTGTTAGGTAAGTCTTCCCACAATTCTCCGGCTGAAGGAAGTAACGGAGATGTAGGATCTGCTTCCTTCAGTTGAGGCATGGGATCCCCCTTCTGGCCGCTGGAATGGTAGATGTTGCGATCTTTGTCAGGAAAGGGAGCGGGGTACTCTCATCCATCGTAAAGATCGTGAACGGGCTCTTGAAAGGTTGGATTTTCGTATTGGACAACCGAGAGATCATTTGCTCCATGCTATTTTTCAGAGACCCCACCAGGTCGCCCACCTGTTGTAACAGCCCAGCATTGGAGTCCAAAGCCGGAGCTGCTGCGGAGGTGGAGGGGTGGCTCTGAACTGGAACCAAGGGTAGCGGAACTGACGACTCCGCTGGAGTGTGAGATCTCTCCCTGGAGGATTTACTCCTCGAGGACTTAGAGCCGGACCCAGAAGCTCTAGATTTCTCTGCTCCGGGATTCCTAGCCGGAGACTTACGAGAAGAGGATGATGCCGAAGCCGTCTTCTTAGACGACGACGACGTCTTCGTCAAGGATTTCACTGCTTGACCCTTGACTTTGGGTCTAACTGAAGCGTCAGGAGAAGTATATAATTCGTTACCCGTAAAGCCTTGGAAGGATGGAGAGGTTGCAGGAGTAGAAGAAGCAGTTGCACCCACCCAAGGGTATCCCTTGGGCGTCCACTTACCTACCTCGACCAACAGGTCGTCCACACCTACCATAGGTTCTACATTGATATCCAAACGTCGCGACTTCCGAGGAGATGTCCTGGCCTTGGTCAGTCACGATGGCAGCCAGCTGTTGCTGGATGAAAGCGATAGTCGGGGCCGCCTCTACTGGGTCGACGTAGCCTGTCGCCTTGCCTCCGGGGAAGATTAGTACCGCCAACCTCTTCTCCAGGATGTAGGGCATACCCTTGGCGGCGTTCTTCCCGAAACCGCCGACCCAGGCCCGCAGGGTTGCCAGTGCGGTATCCCTCACGGCCGGCGCCTGGAAGAGAGGGTATTGATTAGATTTAAGAATAACTTAAAACTAAAGCTAACTTAAAGCTTAACTTAAAATTATAGGGGCTATAAGACCCCTTGAATTTTACCTTAAGTTAGAGTGATTGATGTAAACTTAAGCACTATAACAGATGAGAACCAGCTACCGGAGATGGAATACTTACCCCGTCTAAGAGCTGGCTCACCAGATCGTAACAAATGGTACACGTTTCATGGTACCAGACCTGGATGTCCCCGTGCGGAGTCGCGGCATGGAGGCATGGGACCCGGCAAACTTCCGTGTTTCCACATGGGTCCTGAAGTGGGAGCTGGCGGTCGCACCCCGGATGCTCACAGTTGGAGGTCTGTAAGTGAAAAGACACATGAGTATCTTAAAGACTATCACTTACAGGCTAAAGGACAGAAGAACTCCGTTGCATGCCGGAGCTCGGAAAAAATTTGGGCATAACCCCTCCCTTAATCGCCTGAATAGGCTATAACCCCGGAGGGATCCGGTGAGACAAGAAGGGAGGGGGGATGGTTTAAGGTACTTAAGATAAACTTAATAGTTTAACATAATAGATCTTAAACCTAAAAACTCGAACGTACCGGACTAAGTCCAGTGCGTGGCGGAGTGTGTAACTCAGTGAAACGGAGAGGTTAGAAGGGACCGACTGTATGTTCCGGTCCACCCTGTGGGTAGACTAGCACCTTTCCGCTGGATGCCAGGTCTCCGGTGGTAAAGGAGCCCTAGTAAGGTGGGAAAGAGCAAGAGGGCATACAGACTCGGGCTAGTAACGGAGCGACGGGGTAGTAATGGAGGGGGGAAAGGCCAGTCCCCCCCCACCTTACCATCCGACCGGACCGAGAAGCCGGAGAGGTCGAGTCCAATCTGGGTCTGTCCCGTCCCTCTACCCCCTCCGCCTGGGGGGAGAGAGGGAGGCAGGCTCGGGTATGTGGAGCGAGCATGGGCAGACCTACCCACCCCCCCCGACCCTATAGAAGAGCGGGAGGGGGGGAAGTGACTGGACAGGCGTCTGGCTGCCTCGTGATCACGTAGTGACCACGGGGCGATAAGAACAACAACTAAGCCTAGAAACATAACCAACTGATCAGAGAGATGCTATCGGGAAGCAACCGAGCTGAAGAGCGGTAACATATAGGCCCAATGGGCCAAGACCTAGGCTAAGCAAGCCAGACGCCTAACCTAACAAATATCACATAAATAATATAAATGAATAATAAATGAAAGAAAGAAAACAATATAGTAGGAGAAAAAATCCAGGAGTGTACGACTAACCCGAAGGCAAGTCTACCACTCAAAGCTAGCCGAGGCCGATACTAAGAGCCGTGGCTAGGGTCTGGATGGAAGAGCCTACATAAGGTAAAAGACATGCATGCATGACAAAACCGTGTAGACCGTACCCTAACAAAGCGGATAAATAAAATAGAGCGTACATAAGCAAGGGGATGTTCTGGGTATGGGCGACCCAGAACGAACCCACCACGAGGCAGAACCATGCTGCCATGCTTCCGACCTAGAGTTCGTATTTATACCTAAAAAACGGCAAATACGTGCTCAGGGCCGGAAAAAACCACTTAGCAATAAACACTGAGTACTTAACTTAGCTGCTGCGATGGCTGCACGCTCCATGGTAATAAAATCCAAAGGAAAGGGCACAAAAAACACAGAGAAGAAAATGGCACGTGTGTATCGTATGCGCTAACTGAAAAGGATGGCCACCAGAGGCGCAGCAGTCGGCAGCATGGGATGGAGTAGTAGTAGTAGGTGCTGCCCACTCTGTGGGTCGGCTCTCCGCTTGGGGGATTTTGTAGTGGGAGAATTCTATTGGCATTTGGCTCGTGGTAGTGGTCTCACTCGCCATAGTGTTCATACCGACACTCTCTGGGAGAGTGAGCGAGTCAGTTATACTGACCTTTTTCTTTATTTATTTATTCTCTGGTATGTGTTAGTACATTTACCCTAGAAATAATAGATTAAAGGATATTTCGCGCAGCGACACGAGCTGAGCCCAGAAAAGTTCTTAGGTCGGACCACTGACAGACACCTTCCAAATAAAATTCTCCCGACATATCAGGAAATATCTTTGTTCTATCTATCTAATACACCCTATTTTCATGAATCAAACTATAACTCTAAAAAAATATTTGCAGTAACTACGAAAGATGTGATCTTAATAAATGTTATTTTAATCACGCTTTCCTTCAATTTTCAAATACATCTGCAGTTATAAAAATGAACAGTTCATTTTGAACACAAAAAGTTACAACTTTGTAATTTACTTACATTTTGAATTCTAATGTAATGAAATACATGCAGCAATACCTCACCTTGTCATTAATTAATTTAGACCTGCGAATTAAATTTCAATGCAGGCAGTCCCTGGTTACTGGTGGGGGTCCCGTTCCGGCGGGATTGATGATAAGTGAAAATTGTCATTAACCAAAACTCGGCAATTTATGGCGCCAATACCCAGATTTTGGTGCCAATAACCAGTTAATGGTGCCTCCGTTAGCTGTGTATCAGCACCATAACTCTATTGGTGCCGATAACTGGCAGAACATTATGGAGCAAAGTCTAGTGCCATAAAACTGGATCACCGTTAACTGAGTACGCCGATAACTGGGGACTGCCTGTACCTGTATACATACTGTATCACAAACTAAAATTGATTACACAATTGTTATCCATTTAAAAAAACAATCTAGAAGTACCATACTGAATACAAAACAAAACCTAAAGGTTTAATACTTTGATAAAAATACACAAAAATATTAAAAACTAACTATATATTCTGGTAATGACAAATAATGCATTTTTTCCATTCAATATGCCAGGCGTAGAAATAATGTCCTCATCAATAAAAGTAATACATACAAAATACCTTGGATAATCTCACTCGGGGCCATTTTAGCATTCATTACAACATTTGTTATGGGTCTGACACCCTCACTCTTTGTGTACTTTTTGGTATCCAAAGAGATCTTATAAATGTCACATCACAAAGAAGTTTAACAGATGCATCTTTGATACACAATTTAAAGCAAGCAGGTTATCTATCCTCTTTATTCATAATATGTTTTGTATGTACACTAAAAGTAGTTTCTATTAGAAAATATGACTGCCACGACTAATAATATTAAAACTAAAGCATATTCTCATTTACATGAAGTGTTATAAAATTTATATAATTAGCCGAAAAAAAATTACAACTACAGTACAAGAAGAATAGAAGCAGTTCTACCTCCGTCCCTAACATTTGTTGCTCAAAAACAGGATATATAGTATATCAGTGGATATTATTTATAGATCGCTGTACCAGTAGCATACCCGAACTGTTTTCTTATTAAAATGTAATATCCAAACATATAGTTTTACAACTTCTTCTTTCCCACCGTTATCCCTACATTAAGGGGTTGGTTTGCTGATCATGCACCTTCTCCACTGCCTTCTATCAAAGGCATCATCCTCCACCAAACCTCTTCTCTCCATATCTTCCTTCACTTTATCTCACCATCTAATTCTCTGTCTCCCTCTTGATCGACTTCTTCCAACAGGTTCCTCCCAAGCCCTCTTCACTCCCTCCTCCTCATCCATCCTTAGCACATGCCCATACCATCTAAATCGTGACTCTCTTAACACCTTTGAAATCTTTACTGAGCCTGCCCTTCTTATTTCATCATTTTCCAATCTCTCAAGCAGCGATATTCCCATAATCCACCACAGCATTCTCATCTCTATTCTCTCAAGCTTCACTTTCAATTTTCCTCTTAGAGCCCATGTTTCCTCTCCATACATTAACACTGGTCCTATCACTGTGTTATAGATCTTGACTTTTTAGCTTGATTGGCATTTTCTTATCACATATTGCTCTAGCTTTGTCTCTCCACTTCCCCCATGCAGCTTTTATCCTACTGTCAACTTCAGCCTCACATCCTCCCTCTTGGCTTAAAGTAGATCCTAAGTATTTAAACTTTTCTGCCTGTTTTATAATCAAGCCTCTTCTTTCTTTTATTACTATTCTGTATCAGCAAAACCTCTGTTTTATTCAAATTCACCTTTATGCCACCCCTCTCTAAAGACTCCTGCCACTCTCCAACCCTTCTCTGTAGGTCCTCCTCATTTTCAGCAGTAATCAACAGATCATTGCTGTACAACAACTCCACCAGCTCTTCATTCCTGATCTCTTCACTTAACACATCCATTATCAGCACAAACAAAAATGGGCTTACTGCTGACCCCTGGTGTTTCCCCAACTACTGTCATTAGTTTTGTGCTCATTCTCTTATACACATATATCATCTCGAACCAGCCTAACCAACTTTTCTGGAACTTTCCTTTCTCTCAAACACCAAAACATCACTTCTCTTGGGATTCTATTGTATGCTTTCTCTACATCTATGAAATGCACAATAGAGCTCCTGGTTTCCCTCTTGCTTCTTTTCCTGTACTAGCTGTCTTACTATGAAGATGGCATCCACCGTCTCTTCCTCTCATGAATCCATACTGCTGTTTCCCAATCTTTACAATCTCTTAATCTCTCATCCAGTATTCTCTCTGAAGCTTTCAATCTATGCTCTGATAGTTTAATTCCCCTGCAGTTACCACAATCCATGACATCTCCCTTCTGCTTGTATATAGTATATAACATTACTCTCCTCCCAGCTCCTTGCCATTTCTTCCTCTTCACATATAGCTTTTAATAAATCCAGCATCCAGTGTTGTATGGATACATAAACATATTCATACAACACTACCTTCCAAAGCATTTTAAAAAACAATACTAAATTCCTGTAGATCTACAGTAAAAAAAAAAAATTATACCCTAGCAGTTCTTAACATGTTTATATAAGTAAACATTATTGTCAACAATCAATACGGATATTGTAACCATAGTTTTTCCTTCTTCAACATTTAATGACTAATCATACAATTCCACAAGTCAATTACCTATTAATTTAAAAAATAAAAAGACACATTTTGAATCATATTCTACAAATTATATTTGTAAACAGGATGCTTGGAGACTGAAGCTACAGCAGGGCAGGGTCTGGAACATCTGAATGACCCTATTAAAAGCTCTTAAGGCTCTAAATCAACAACCTCAACGTTATGTAGTTCTGGTCATCAAACTCCACATGTTTCAAGGGTCAGAGTCATTAATGTCAACTGAATTTGCAGTAATCCAGCTCTAGGGTGTAGGCCATGAAGAAAGAGGCTTTTTTTGAAGTTTTCCTTACTAAGTCATACATGATGGCTTCCTCAACAGATGCTATTCTCTTAGCCTCAAAGACCTTTAGCAAAGCTGTTGAAATGAGGGCATTTCTCAACAAACCTGAGTAGAGTAACATGGCTCCGATGCAGTTTTTTATGTCGACTTTAATTGCTTTTCCTCTTTTTATCAATCTTTGTCATTCTCTTCCTCTGTCTCTAGTACTTGAGAGACATCCATGCTTAAGGTGACTTCCTTATCTGACACTACCAGATATTATCTTTGATGATATTATGCTAGAATTTTGGCACAAAGGGTCAAGTTTAGCAGCTTCTGTGCAAAAGATGCATAATAACTACTTAAACTTTTTGAATGACCACTGGATCCACTGGCTGGTTTAAAAAGTAACAATGGCTAAAGTAAACAAAAAAGGGATTTTGACGTAGGAAAAATCTATTTCTGGGCGAGGAAGCCGTGTCGCCCAGTGAAATGTGTCTGCTTTAGCACTATTTCTAGTAAAATATTGCTATAATACCATAATAATCATAAGTTCAATTGCATAAGGATGGGCTTGACCACTGTAGAGCAAGATGACTTGAGGCAATATGAAAATCCTTCTTCAAGATAACTTTATTCTTGGCATGTAGTAGTGATGAAACCATTGGGAAAAGGCTGCTACAATCATTCATATATTTCACGGTGCATCATCCCACAATGAAAAGTAGTGGACATTTTGGAGTGTCCTTGTTCTTAAATTTTCCCACAATAAACCATTTTGATTGATGAGTTTGTGAGGCAACAGCACACTAATACTGTCATGTAATCTCTGAATCCTTTGAACCTTTAGTTCGCTTTTCTCCTGCCTCTGCTAATGTTCTTTCTGGGATGGGCCCTAAATGAGAGGTCTTTCTTGCTGATTCAGGTTATGCTCAGTATGTGTTGCACAAAGACTCTGCAAAGCATTCAATGATGTAAGCAACATGATAAGTGGGCCTATGATTGGTTTCCTTTTGGCACTTTGGGCACTTACCCACTTTTAAAACACTCGCTCTAGTTTGTCTAGCTTATCTTTCTTAAATAACTTCCCCAAGGTCATCGAAAAATTCTCTGAGCACAAATGCAAACAGTTGTTCCCTCTGGCACTTAATAGCAAAAACATGGAGGAACTTATCTTAACTTGTCTCCTCTATTAAAATCTTTATTTCAACATCACCATATTTCCTCATTTCCCAAACACTCTTAGTCTTCATTACCAAACACAATATTGCAATAATGTTCACAATTTACACTGATGAAGTATGCAAACAATTCCAAATTACCACTTGGCCCAAATGTAAATGGCAATTTGTAAACCTCCCATATAATACACCTTTTCAAGATTTGTGTCACTTGAACTCAGGATAAGCCTCCATCTTAACCCTCTTACGCCGAAGCCCTAAAAATCAAAACCTCCCCTGTATGCCGGCGCCGGTTTGGAGTGAGCGCGGAAGCGGAAAAAATAATTTTTTCAAAAAATCACAGCGCGCTTAGTTTTGAAGATTAAGAGTTCATTTTTGGCTCATTTTTTTTTCATTGCCTGAATTTTACTATGCAATCATCAGAAATGAAAAATAATATCATTATCATATGTAAATAATGCGATATATGGTAGCGAAAAAAAAAATTCATAGATAATTGTATTCAAATCACGCTGTGCAAAAAACGGTCAAAGCTAACGAGTTAATTTTTTTTTCGTTGTATTGTACACTAAATTGCAATCCTTTTGATATATAATACATAGTAAAACAATAAAACTAACACCGGAAAAATATTATCACAAAATGATGTACGAATTCGTAACGCGCGGACGTAAAAAAATGTTATTTTCAAAAATTCACCGTAATTCTAAATATTGTTCTAGAGACTTCCAATTTGTTTCAAAATTAAGACAAATGATTTAATATTACGATAACGTAAGAGTTTTAGATTAGAATTGCAGATTTCGACCATTTCGGACGAGTTAAATTTGACCGAATGCCTAAATTTTTATATATATTTTTTTTTATATGCACATATTTCGGAGATGGAAAAAGCTACAACCTTCAATTATTTTTTATTGTATTTCTCATGAATTTGCACATATTTTGATATATGAAACTCTACAAAAAGGCTAATATGAAAAGGAGCAAATATTAGGATAATGCGATGTACGTATTTCGGAGACTTGCGGCCGCGAATCGGCGCGCGGAGTGAAGGTAAATATATTTTTCAAAAATTCACCATAAATCACAATATTGTTTTAGAGACTTCAAATTTGTTTCAAAATGAAGAAAAATGACGGAATATTACTGGGCCGTAAGAGTTTTAGCTTACAATTGCGTTTTTCAACTATTTCGGTAGAGTCAAATTTGACCGAACGTGGATTTTTTTCTATTTATCGTGATTTATATTCAAATATTTCGAAAAAAGAGAAAAGCTACAACCTTCAATCATTTTTAGTTGTATTCTACATGAAATTGCGCACATTTTCATATATAAAACTTTATGTAACAGCTAATTTTAAATGGTGCAAACATTTCGACAATCGCACAAAAAAATTCTGATTTTTTCGGAAGAGTTACCGCGCGAACGTAAGGAAAATGTTTTTTTTTTTTCATAAATTCACCATAAATCGAAATATTGTGCTAGAGACTTCCAAGTCGTTGCAAAATGAAGGTAAATGATTGAATATTACTAGAATATAAGAGTTTTAGCTTACAATTGCGTTTTTTTTCGACCATTTCGGTAGAGTCAAGTTGATCGAAAGTTGAAATTTTTGCACTTAACGTTATTTATATGAAAATATTTCGAAACTGATAAAAGCTACAACCATGGGTTGTTTTTTGTTGTATTGTGCATGAAATTGCGCACATTTCCATATATAAAACTTTATGTAACGGCAAATTTAAAAGGGTGCAAAAATTAGGACAATCGCACAAAAAAATTTATCGGAAGAGTTATCGCACGTACGTGAGGAAAAAGTTTTTTCATAAATTCACCATAAATCGAAATATTGTGCTAGAGACGTCCAATTTGTTGCAAAATGAAGGCAAATGATTGAATATTACTATAATATAAGAATTTTAGCTTACAATTGCGTTTCTTGACCATTTCTGTAGAGTCAAAGTTGACCGAAGGTTGAAATTTTTGCACTTATCGTTATTTATATGAAAATATTTCAAAACTGATAAAAGCTACAGTCATGAGTATTTTTTTGTTGTATTTTACATGAAATTGCGCACATTTTCATATATAATACTTCATGTAAAGGATAATTTAAAATGGTGCAAAAATTATGTCAAAGTGACGAAATAATTTCCGAGATGTGTCACTGATACTTTTTAGTGCGATAAGAAAGAAATTCGCGCTTGCGCGCCTGCGTAGCGATTGTAAACAAAACAACGCCTTGATCCGTGAATTCCCAGCATCTCCCAAGGCGCATGATACAAAAGTTTTCGGCTAGTAGGCCTCTAAGTATTTTTCCGTGGATTTTTAAAAAAACTTTTTTTGAGCCGACGTATGATACGTCCAATCGGCATACGGGAGACATTTTGACTCGACATTTAATACGTCCAATCGGCGTAAGAGGGTTAAGGTGTCCCTCAACCCAGATACCTACCTGGTATCTTCAGAATCCAAATGGAACTGTATAAGGTGAGGAGAGCTTATTCACTTGGGATGGAATGATTTATGAAAAAATCCACTGAACGATCAAGTTTTCTGAAGTAACAATTGCCAAACTACTGGACTTCTGCTGCACTTAATTGTGTGTGCTAAACATTCTAAAAATGACATTTTAATGATAAAATAATGTTTTATATATACATACTTACCAAGTGACTACATTGATCACAGCTTCACTTGCTGGCAGTTCAAAAATTTTGAAAATCACAGTAGCGCTGTTGTTGGTGTAGGTAAAATAATGTTTTATATATGCATACTTACCAAGTGATTACATTGATCACAGCTTCACTTGCCGCCTGCTCAAAAATTTTGAAAATCACAGTAGCGCTGTTGTTGGTGTAGGTACTAGCCCTCCCAACTTTGGGGGTAAGAGAGGAACAACTTCAGTAAGGAGTTCAATTGTTTACGTCCTTTTCCCATATGAGGGGAGGAGGGAGGGCTCTGATTTGTAATTACTTGGTAAGTAGTATATATAAAATGTTTTTATCTTATAAATGTCTTTTTATATATGTAACTTACCAAGTAATTACACTGCTGTATCCCAAATTGACTGGAGGTGGGATATGGCTAGTTTCTACTCAAAACATTATTAACGATAACAACATAGAGAATAGAAAATAATGGCTTTGAAACAATACTTGTTGTTTGTTACACCTTATAAGAGAGACAGACCAAATAAAGACCAGACAAAACAACACAATTTCCCTACACTGCAACAGTACAAAAACACCACCCAACCACAAAAAGTAAGACTGGAGGGCACTACAAGTACAAAGTGGCCCCAGGCTCCTACTTAACTCAACACCTGATATCAAGGCAAAGATATGGAGATAGGAAGAATGGCTTCCTTACCCAACACTGTCATCCATGGACAATGGCACTACAATTATCGAATAACACTTCTACATCTTTTGAAGAAATCAATAAATTGTGTCTGAAGGACAACGACGTGGCGACAGATCTGACTTAATGAGCTTTAGCTCTTAATGACGTTAAGTTCTCCTTTTCAAATTGCACATTTGCTTCACTGATCAGATCTTTAAGAAAAAAATGCTAGTTCATTCTTAGACATGGCATGGGTCAGGTTCTTGACTGAGCACCAGAGAAGATTTGAGAATTCTTGAATCTTTTTCATTCTGCCCAAATAATATCTTAGTGCTCTCACTGGGCACAGAGTCCTCTCTTCTTCCTCTGGGCCTAATATTTCCATCAAACTTTAATAACAAATGACTGAAGCCAGGGTTTAGTAGGGTCTTCATTTTTGGCTAAAAAGCCCAGTGTAAAAGAACATATGGCATCTCCTTTTGCAAAACCCACTTTTTTGTCACTGGCATGCAACTCACTCACTCTAATGGCTGTGGGATAACTAAATGAAAACTTCCCCTGCTCTCTTTTCACAGTTAGCCAACTTTCCAATTAGCCATGAGCCTTCCTCACAAAGGAGAAAGTACCATTTTCAATAGTCATCTGCAGGCTCATCTGTTGCAGCTGCAGGAATGAAGAAACCTGGAAAGTTATGCAGCAGGTACTTCAATAACTCCGCATAAGTGGTCGGAGGTGAGCCTTGATCTAAAACTTCATCCTCACCATCCTCTTCCAAAGACATGGGCGATAGCAACGAACTCCTAGGGTCCTGGTAAGAAGAAGGGCCTTTTATAAGCACTCAAAATGTCAGATAACTGATGTGAATCAGGAACAGCAAAGGATCCATGGAAGATGAGGGAATGACTGGCACCACTTGCTTGGCAACTGGTGCTGAGTGCGATGCAGAATGCCTCAAATGATTCGAAGGCAAAGTCCGTTCATGTGAAAGACTCTTGACTGTAGAAGGGGGGCTCATATACTGGCAAGTGCTCAAAACTAGAGATTCAGGGGCTCATGGTTGCTCAGGTGCCATTGGGCACTCTCAAGAAGAAGAGGAACGTTTTGAGGCTGAAGAACGCCCTGGTCCTAGCACAGGTCGTTCCAGCGAAAAACATTCTGGGGAGTCCCAAAAAAGTACATGAAGGTTTCATTGTCTCCCTAAATCTTTTGCATGGCACTGGGGGAGAGCGGACTACGTCTGAAACAGGTCTTTTCAGTGGCTGTGACTCATCACTAAAGTGCCACTGGCACCTATTCTCAGGGCCGGATGCCTCGCAACTTGAGAACAGCCTGTGCACTTTCCTCTGGATGCCTTTCCAATGGCCATCCTTTGTCACAACATGGGCCACTGCAACAGGTCCAACTGAGGGGATGACTGTCCATGGCCAGTCTTTACCAACCTCCCTAAGGCCTCCGGTATAACTGCTCCTAGATGCAGGGGAGTACACCAGTGACCTTTGCCTTGGAGTGTCAGCGGGATGAACAGTCACCTCCTCCACTGACACTTCACTAACAACACTTTTATTCTCTTCCTTATCCATAAGGCCAAGCACTGAACTTGCTGAGTTACTGTATCAACAATCAACACCATCTTATCATCGAAATTACTACGCATAATTTTATATTCGAGGTTGGCAAGGGGATCAGGATGGGAAGCAGGGGAGCTACGTAAGGGAGCAGGTTGATTAATCGAAGGACTGGGAACAGGTGACATGGCATAGAAATATTCGCAGGGGTTATGTACCACAACCAACCACAAATACTGAAAATCCACTATATATTGGAACCCCTCTAAAAATGCTTATACTAATTTTATTTTAATACATAGCTGAAACACCAAATACCCCTCTAAAATGCTTAAAACTGTCTATTTTTCTATAACATTTTTGTATCTAAATAGTAAATTTTTAATGATAAATAATGTATCTAGCCACAAAAATAACAGGTAAATACAGCAATCAGTGAATTTTTTTTAAATTAAAAAGTCTGCAAATTACTGAATTTTCACAGTTTATTGAAAAAAAGTGTCACCGAAAAATCAGCAAATAACTTAATCCACTATTGCTGAACCGTGAGTAACAGTGGGTCTATGGGTCATTGTACTAGGATTATCTATAGAAGACAGCAGAATGATCCAAGTCTTAAACTCTCCTGCCTTTGTCTCAGCTCTAGTGGCAGCCTTCTTAGAATCCCAATCTGCACATTCATTACAAATCTTGTCAACTGAACATTCCTGTCCTCTACATTCAATGCATAAGATGTGCAAATCATACTTCTCATTTGTTAGTGTGGTATTGCAACGGTTGCTACAATACCTTAAGTAGCAGCACTAGTGTCAGACATAAAAAAAATTTGTCTTGAAACAGTCAAATCCAGGTAATAAGTTGTAATTAATATTCTCTAACAGATAACTACATCAAAACAACAAATCCAAAGCTACAGTACTTCATGAAATAACTCCAAACGCAAAGCCGACAAAAATAAAAATTTAAGATGACTGCTCTACAACTGAACTTCAGTTGAGAGCTGGCAGAAAATAATTGAAACTTACCGCGAAACTGGGCGGGGCTAGTACCTACACCGACACCAACGCTACTGATATTTTCAAAATTCTTAAGCTGCCAGCAAGTGAAATGGTGAGCAATGTAATTACCTGGTAAGTTACATATATAAAAACAGAAATCCACTTCGATTAATCATTGAGAATACATAACTCTAAAATCATAGAATCATTACATACAAGTTAAAAACAATCTAAACTAATACATGTATTTGGAAATTATACACTTGTATTACACATTGTAACATAGCAAAAAATTTCTTGCATGAAACAGCATTAGAATATTTAAACTGCAAGTATGAGACATTCTTCCTGACAGGTTACAACTGCTGCATGATCCTGCTGAGATTTTTAACATTTTGATTCATTCGTTTCTTACAAATCTTGATGTGATGATTAAGAATACTATCACAGTTATGAAGGCAAGTAAATCTACAATTAACCTTGAAAAAATCCTTTTAATAAACATTAAACATACACAAAAACATTATCTACCTCAACAAAATTACTAAACATTCTATATCATAATTATATTTTTTAACAATTAAGCATTGAACATAAAAATATTTTGTTGAAATCCTTTAAACAAATACCAAACATGTACAAAGACATCTACTGCTGCAAATTACTAAGAATTCTAACCATAATTTTATTTTGTAAAAATTAAGCATTTAACAAAAAAAATCTTTTGTAAATGATGATAAAACCAATTAATTTAGATTTGTCACCATATAGCTTAATCTAAAATGGCATAAATGGTATGAAATGGTAACAAGGATCAAGATAAGGTAGCAAAAGAAAAACACTGCCACAATAGGCCTCATTATTAGAATATTTTATTTTTTTTTCCTTTTGAAAAAACTCAATAACATATACTGAGTAAAATTATAGTACAGTATGTATAATTACTTTTCATTATAATGCTTTAAGAAGTTCACTGCCTAACATTAAGGATAAAACATATAGTATTCTACACAGTAAAACCCAACTGACACTAGTATACAAGTACATATATATAAACAAGTATGGATTAATCATGCTAACTTAACATAATTACAGTTCAGCACTTACCTGATATGTGTAGCAGTGCAACTGCACTGTGATCCTTGCTCCACACACCTTAGGTAATGCTTGAATCAGCCAGCGTTCCTTTGAAACCAAATTGCGCATCCTTTTGTGTACCATTTGTCTCTCCCTTTCTTGCTGTTCACCATCTTCAACCTCATATTTCACCTCTCAAAACAGGTACGTATGTACCATAGTCTTCTAGAAATCATATGATTGATTTCGTTACATTATGTTTAAATCTGAAGAGAACTTCTGCATCTGTTCTTTACATAATTATATATACACTATTCACAAAACTGTTGTTTTGTAATGTGAAAATAAAAAAATTAAATTTCCATTTAAAAAAATGTCTTATACCTCTTTTAATGGCTGTCTAGAAAGTCCTTCTTCCTTATTACCTTCCTGTTGCAGTCCATTCATCTCCACCAGGATTTTCTTCTCTTTCTCCCCAACATCTCTCCCTAAAACTATCCTTCCCACATAAGTATTCCTAATTTCACTCAATTTTACTGTATTAAAACTTCTTTCCTTAACCAATTCTGACATATCTTACTCATTCCTTATTATCTGTTAAGTCAGACATCCATCACCCACACTTAACCTTGTCTTTTGTCATTTCTTTACTGGACACTTTTTATCTTGTATATCACTGCTGACCTCACAACTGCTTTATAAAGCATACCTTTAACCTTTATACTATTTCTCCAATCACATGTAACATCAGATATATTTTCTGAATTTTTGTATTCTGCCTTCATTAATTAACTCCCCATCCATGTCGATGCAATATTCAGTCTCTCACCCTACACAATAACAATTGCATTTTGGTTTTATTTACATTCAGGTACTCTGTCTTCTTTCCTGAATATCTTCAATCCTCTGTCCTCAATGGTCCCCTCCTACTCCAGATTTCTTTCCACCCTGTCTCAGCTGTTGTTTGGCAGCACAAAGGTGACAGATTCCAAATCGTATGGGACACTGCTGCATCAATTACAAATCAGAGGTAAGGGTGAAGAAATCTGTAGGATTCAACTCTCCAAACAGCTTGCCCATCAGGAATACTCAATTACTGATCAGAATTTTTGCTCTATCACTAACTTTTTGGTTACTTCTCACATATCTGGGGAACTCCATTATCTCTCACATGCAGTATTTACAAGCCCCTAAGGTGGCATTCTATCCACAGCCTTCTCTTTGACTGTTACAACTTACTGCAACATACCTTAAATCCATGAGTACAGAATTGTTGAAGAATCTGTTCTACTTTGATGTGAAATAATTTAGGGTTCTATTCTTTGTCATTTGAAATATGTAAGACCATTACTGTTATCATTATTATTACTGGTAGTAGGGGGAGGTGGGTGAATACCGACCGAGGGGTAACACCAACTGAATGGCCTATTATGAAAACTAACTATTTCAAATTTTGTGCCGAGACCCACCACCAATAAAGTAACCATCTCAGTGAACAACAACACGAAAGCAACAGTTTTACACCATCATGTCATCTGTGTTTATTAGGTAAGAAAATTGATTTTTTGGATCTGTTGTAATTTTTCATGCTTCTCACATAGTGTCTCACGTCTAGTTAATTTTCATTACAATATCTAGTCATATTGACAGGTTATTGAGTGAGATGAAGTGTGTCCTTTCGAAGTGGCTGCCACAAACAGCATTGTTGAAAAAAAAATGGTGTGGGAGACTATTAATTGTAAACATGCAAGGAAACTTCAACCACAAACACAGATGTGTGAAATTATGAATAATTTGATAATTTTTGAAGTTTTGAATATTTTGAAATTTTTAATATATTTGAAATAGTATATAACAAAAGTGGAATAGAGTTTTTTGTGTAAAGTTGAAGGAAATATTTAGTGAATTAAGATGCAATATCAGTGTCATTATGCTTAAAACAGGAATTTTTTATTGGGTGGGTTCAACTTTACCTATTCATGTCTAATGTCATTAAGTCTTTCTGATCTAGCCTAATGCCTTCTTGGAGGCCTGATCATCAGTGTCATTATGCTTACAACAGGAAATTTGGTTTTTGGAGGGTTCCCACAACTCCTGGTAAAAAAATTTTAAAGTGCAAAATATGACACTTATTCTCCGAGTTAAGGATTTGTGAGTATACAATAGGAGGGCTATGTTGTGCAGTTTGTTTTGAGAAGAGTGTGCACTCTCTCAGGTACAAAAAGGATTATATATATATATAGTATATATACAGGCAGTCCCCGGGTTACGACGGGGGTTCCGTTCTTGAGACGCGTTGTAAGCCGAAAATCGTCGTAAGCCGGAACATCGTCAAAAACCCTAAGAAAAATGATATTGTTATGATACAAATAAAGTTTCATACATACTTACCTGGCAGTATATACATAGCTAAGACTCCGTCGTCCCCGACAGAAATTCAAATTTCGCGGCACACGCTGCAGGTAGGTCAGGTGATCTACCGTCCTGCTGGGTGGCAGGATTAGGAACTATTCCTGTTTTCTATCATATTTTTTCTCTTCCACCTGTCTCCTTGCGGGGAGGCTGGGTGGGCCCTAATCGTATATATCTGCCAGGTAAGTATGTATGAAACTTTATTGTATCATAACAATATCATTTTCATACAATCAACTTACCTGTCAGATATATACATAGCTGATTGGCACCCTTCGGTGGAGGGTAAGAGACAGCTACTATATGGAAGTAGACAGGTAACAACATATGTTGTAGGTATAAATAAAACCTTGGTTCCTACCTGATAGGTGGTAGACTTCGTGGGTGTTTGCCCAGTAGTCTGCATCACCTCAAGAAACTTTAGCGAGATATGTGATCTATGGCCAAGAGTTCTTGTGGGTCTGCCGAAGGGGTCTTATCCACTTACTCGGCAGAGCCTGAAAGGACTTTGTCAATGGGTGCTGATCCACTTATATGACAATACACCTTATGAAGGAGCGCAACACCGATCCCGATCACCTGATCCTAACACGAGGGTTCGCGCTCAAATTGGAAAGAGTTATCCCCACACTCCTTTCAAAAACCCCAATAATTTCACTAAGTTAAAAAACTTTAACTCAAAGTTAAGGATCAGTGTCTCGGCTACCTTGTTATCCCAGTAACGTATCCGCAGAAACGTATAAACCAAAAGAGAAGGATCTCTCGTAGGTTAACTTGACATCCTTTGTGTAATGAGAAGTCAACACAGAGTTGCCTCTACCGTACAACACAGCTAATATGTCTTATATGACATATTGTTATGTAAAGAACAAGAATTTGCAAAAGCGCGCACTTCCTGCGCTTTTAATTCTCAGCTGTTTGAAGGAATCAAGTCACTAATGAAGTGCTTAGGAGATCTCCATTTTTCAAAGAAGACCAGGGCTTTCTTGAAATGGATCTCACCCGACTGAAGCCTGAAGCCTGGCAGGAACCTCGCGCCTGGCTGGTGCTTCGCTCTTGGTTGGCGCCTAGCGCTTGTCTGGTACCTTTCGCTTGACTGGCGCCTCGCATCTGGATGACGCTTCGCGTCTTAGCTGGAGATTCGCGCCTAGAGCCTGGCTTGCGCCTGGCTGGCTGCTCGCGCCTGGCTGGCGCCTCGCGCCTGGCTGGCGCCTCGCGCCTGGCTGGCGCTTTGTGTCTGCCTGGCGCCTCGCGCCTGCCTGGCGCCTTGCGCCTGGCTGGCGTCTAGCTCCTGGTTGGAGTGGCGCCTTGCGCCTGCCTGGAGCTTCGCGGCTGGCTGGCACCTCGTGGCTGGCTGGCACCTCGCGCCTGGCTGGCGTCTCGCGCCAGGTTGGCGCTTTGTGCCTGCCTGGCGCCTCGCGCCTGGATGGCGTTTCGCGCCAGGTTGGCGCTTTGTGCCTGCCTGGAGCTTCGCGCTGGCTGGCGTCTCGCGCCCGGTTGGAGTGGCGCCTTGCGCCTGCCTGAGCTTCGCCGCTGGCTGGTACCTCGCGCCTGCCTGGCGCCTCGCGCCTGGGTGCTCCTCCCCACTTGCCGGAGCTTCGAGCTTGGTAGAGTCTCGAGGATGTCTGCAATGTCCCACATCGGGACACTCTTATCTGTCCTATATGTTCGCATCTAGCGCATCTGTGTCAGGTTGTAGGCCCGGTCTTTCTCCTCATCAGACAATGACAGTGTTCTTGGGGCTGTCTGCAGGTTTCTTCTTCCTTACTGACTGTGTCAGAAGGTCTTGAGTCGCCTTCTCAGTTAATGAACGAGAAATGTCCTTCACTACTGAGAAGGGAACAAAAAGTCAGACAAAGGCGAGTACAGAAGCGCTGCCCTCTGAGCGTGGGAGACCGCTTTGGTTAAAAAGACACTATATACTGTCCTCTTTTTAAGAAGACCTGCTCCAAACAAAGAGGAGATCTCAACCGAGCCATCCTGATCCGCTTTGTCTATACAAGACAAAATACACAGAAGGACTTCTGGTTCGAGTCCTTCAGAATCATGGGCTTTCTTGGACATCACCCCAAGGGACCAATCTAAGAAGTTGAAAACTTCCAATACATGAAAGAGTCCCTTGAGGAGATGGTCCAGTTCTGAAATGCCCCAAGTTATACGGGCGGGAGAGTTCAAACCTTGTCTACGTGAAGCGTCAACTAAGGTCGAAAAGTCCGCTTCTGACGTAGACGGAAAGAGAAATACCCCTATTCTCTCCCGTCTGATATCAAATGCCTCTTTTACCAGCTATCTCGCTGGAGGCATGCAGAAGACCGTTCTAACTAACACCTTCTTCAATGGCGGGCTTCATTCTAAGAAAAAACGAAGATTTCTTCGTCTTTGCACTCGAGAAAAGAGAGCGCGGAGAAGGAGGAGAGGCAGGAGTCAAGTTCGTCTCCATCTCCTCTAGAAGCAAGGCTGTCAAAACATTATAGTTTCGACAGTCCTTCTCTTCCTTGAAACTCCTCCTCCGAGTTTACTTCTAACTCGGGGTCTAGATGAGTCTCCGTTGCTAATTCAGTACGTCTTTCCTCTGGAGGAGACAAACTCCTAAAAGGAGAGGGGCTAAGGGAATGATATTCCTTCCTCTTCCCCGCTTTAATAGTCCTGGAAGGCGCCAACAGCCCAGGCTTCTCTCCATAAATGGATGAGCTTCCTTCCCGCTTGGATGACGCTCTAGTCAGCCAAGCGTCCTGGCTGACGCCTCCCGTTTGTGTGGCTGCTGACGTCTGGATGACGCCTCGCGCCTGGAAGACGCTTCGCTCTCAAAAGGCGTCCTAACTGGCGCCAAAATTTTGGTTGGAGCCTCGCGTCTAAAAGCAGCTTTAAATGACTATTCATGTCTTGACGACGTCTCACGTCCTCTCTGGCGTTACGTGTCTTCCGTAAGATTCTCCCGATCTCGCTCTCGAAAACCGGGGGGGGGGAAGCCTCTGCGATATGTTTGGAAGCTTCACGTCTGCATGACGCCTCTCGCTTCGCGGGGAGAGAGGACGAGACTTTTCTTGATTGGAAGCGCAACGTCCTTCCTACGAGGCTTAACTACTACCCACCAAAGAGGCCAGTTGCTCTTGTACTGGCAAGATAATCTTCCTTGAAGCTTTTCCCACGTCATCTTCAATCGGGGGAGAAGTAGGAAAAGGAAGCAGTCTATAGGAAGCCTGTTCGTCTTCTCACAACTCTTCCCAATAAATGTTAAACATGTTAACAGTTATTATCGTCGATCGAGAAGGATCTCTTTGTTAACGCGAATAGGATCGAAAAAAAGAGATTCTCGATGCTCTATGCGATGAGAGTGTCGTGGAAATGCCTAAGTGATTAAATGGTAACGAAATCAGGAACGAATCTTGCCGTTACCGAGCTTGGTGTCCGAGAGTCTACTGGACTCTAGGTTAATAACTCGCTAAAAACGAGAAAATCTTGGATGGTGCTCTTGGC
Organism: Macrobrachium nipponense; assembly: GCF_015104395.2. Lineage (NCBI taxonomy): Eukaryota > Metazoa > Arthropoda > Malacostraca > Decapoda > Palaemonidae > Macrobrachium > Macrobrachium nipponense. The sequence goes on along the minus strand of NC_087217.1, from coordinate 69,407,145 downwards.
TCACTGCGCCAGGCTGGCGCTTCTGGCGCAAATTTTGCGCCAGGCTGGCGCTTCTGGAGCATTGCGCCAGGTTGGTACTTCTGGCGCGTTGCGCCAGACTGGCGCTTTCTTCTAATTCTTTTTATGTTATGTGCCAGAACAGCTGTGCCTTTATGGTACCCGACATCCTTTCACATGTTAATTCCGTTCTAGTAGGAAAAAAACTTTATATACGTAGTATAGTCCATTCAGGGAAACAAGTTCTGTCCCAAAGAGAATGTTTCCCATCCGACTCATCCATCTTCTTCTGAGCAGGTACTCTAATAAGCTATGCTTTCGTAAGCCTGAGAGCATTACATAATATAATGTTCTGCTGCGATAGAATCCTTTAATAATGTTACCTACGGTAAACCGCATTGAAAGGTTGTACTATCTCTCTTATTGAAAGCTTCTTAGCAAAAGGCATACAATAATTTATCATGTTAGCTTAATTATCCCCTCAATCCGAGGTTAAAGACCGCGATTGTAGGGAGAGGATACGGAAAGTTATTCCCTCCCAGCAGGAGAGAGAGAGATTCGCCCGACCGCTCATGACTGGACACCTACATGGTACTGACAGTAACTGGCATAGGCGTACTGCGTTGGTCTCAGGCTCTCAGCGAAAGCAGTCCCCGCTTACTCTTCCAGAGTTGCCAGCTACTCCAATTAATAAAGGAATTTAATAAAAATTATTATCGAACTTCAGGAAGTTCTTATTAAAGCATATTTAAGCGAAACAAGACTTCGATAAATCTAGAAGCTAAGTAGGTGTAGTCTTAACAATCCCTTTAAGCGTAGTCCTTCCTAGGAAAGACGTAGAAGGATACTTGTAATTGAGTTTGCACAGAAAAGAAGTAACTACGGTATGTGTTTATGAATTGACCGTATCGTATTCTCATACAGCAGAAACTCTACTACCTTCTACTATGCTCGTTCTTTTCGTTAATTAGAAACGATAGAAAGAGTATATATATATATATATATCCTTAAGGAACGAAGTTAATCAAGGAACTCTTTAAAATCTTCGTGATTTCTTCATAAATCGCGGAAGAGACAGAATTCCTGTCATCACTAGGGTTTAACGGAAGGAAGTAGATATTTTCTATCCGCCATCATACCCAAACATCGATGAGATACTTAAGAAAAACTCCCAAAGCTCTTGCCTCCTCATCAAAACGAGGGAAAGAGCATGGATGAAGAAGGAGAGTCCGCATTGAGAGGAACTGCCTAACAATGGAGTCTTCTGAATAATGAAAAGGGGCTTCTCTTAGTATCAGAATCCTTCTGACAAAAGCAACGGCCGCCTGTGCGACATCTTGCACATTTGCCAGGGGAAAGTTGTTCAAGTTAAAAATTCAAGAGAGTCTCGCGACTGACCTCTCTCTAATGAAGATTTTTGAAATTCTTCTGACGCCTGGCGTCTGGATCCTTGCTCCTACGCCTAGCGTCTGGATAGTTCCGCGCGCCTGGAATGTTCCGCACGCTAGGAAAGGAATACATCGCTCCTGGAACGTTCCGCTTGCGTGGAAGGTCCTCCCGTGCGCCCTAATAGATCCGAGCGCCTCTAGTCTTGTTATACGAGGCCTCTTGCCAGAAAACGTTCAATGGAAGCATCCTTCTGATTGCCATTCTACTATAAGGCTCCTTAGTTAAGCCAGCCTGTTTTTCTCTTTGAAGGCGCCTTGCGCCAAGAAAAAGTTCTGGAACGCGGCTCTCAACTCAGTTGCTGGAACGCGGCTCGCGTTTATCTGTATGAACGAGGCTCGCGCTAGTCTGATGGAACGCGGCTCGCGCTAGTCTGTTGGAACGCGGCTCGCTGCTGGCTGTTGGAACGTGGCTCGCGCTAGCTTGCTGGCTGGCTCTCAGCCTCTCGCTCATGAGTCAGTGTTCTCTTATTCAGAGAACGAGCCAGATCGTCCGAACTTCTAACATGTACATTCTTCGTCTTTTCGGATGTAAGATGAAGAAACGGAAGAACAGACGCACTTTTTAAAGGCTGCCTTTGCAATGGCTATCCCTGGCAGTCTGGGACGTATTACAGATCCCGCCGAAGGGAACGCCCGATCGGTGGGGTATTCTCCATAACCTCCGTAAGGCTTTCGACTTTCCTTCTCCTCTGGGCTTGTGAGTTTGGAAGAGGTCTAGGCCTGAGAGCGAGACAGAGCCGATCGAACGCACCCTCTACTAATTAGGACGCCTTTCCAATGGCGAACTTGGCAGTCTGGGACGATCTACAGATCCTGCCGAGGGGACGCCTGATCGGTGGGATTCTCCATAACCTCCGTAAGGCTTTCGACTTTCCTTCTCCTCTGGGTATGTGAGCTTGGAAGAGGTCTAGGCCTGGGAGCGAAACAGAGCCGAACAGAACGCACCCTCCACTGCACTAACAGTAAAATCACTTCTTACCTTTCAATAGCTCGTATTTAGAGCTACCTTCCTTTGTCTTCAAATTGCAATATGAATTTGAAGATTCTGTGAAGTAAGAAGGAGATGAGGATACCACACTACTAGTAATGTTAATGCTCTAACTGCTCGTTAGTACGAGAGCTATATAAACTTCTAAAGGAAGCGTAACTATTCTTTCCTTACATCGTCAAGAAGGAAGTTAGCTCAATCAATTCTAACATTTACTACACGTTATTTATGATAAATATTAAAATTTTCCTTCTTGCAAACTATGTGATTGTCTACCGAAAAGTTCGGTAGTTACACGTAAACAATTCTTCGAAATTTTCGAAGCCAAAGTTATCAAAACAAATTAATATGCGTATGCCGAACCAAAGATCCAGTACTTCCCTGCAAAAGATAGCCCAGAAGATCGATGGCGATGAAATCCAAAAATCAAGTCAGGAGGAACTGCAAACGTTGTTTACATTCCAAGCGACAGAAAAAAAAAAATGATAGAAAACAGGAATAGTTCCTAATCCTGCCACCCAGGGCAGGACGGTAGATCACCTGACCTACCTGCAGCGTGTGCCGCGAAATTTGAATTTCTGTCGGGGACGACGGAGTCTTAGCTATGTATATATCTGACAGGTAAGTTGATTGTATGAAACCTTACTTTTAATGCTTTGGGTGCATTGAAAACTATGTTATTAACTGCATTCTTATGGCATTTTCCATCCAAAAAAACAAAAAAAACATTCAAATATTGATTATTTTGCATTCTTGGTGACATATTTCATCTCCCAGATGAGGGTTGGTTGTAGGCATCGTAACCCTGGAACATGCGTCGTAACCCACCGGAAATAACGTCTATTGACAAGCGTCGTAACCTCGGAACGTTGTAAGCCGACACCGTCGTAAACCCGGGGGACTGCCATGTATATACGTCACATATATATACGTAATATATATATATATATATATATATATATATATACATATATACAGTGGACCACCCCCCGTATTCGCGTTCTCCGGATTCGCGGACTCACACATTCGCGGATTTCTCTCGGGAACGTTTCCCTGCATTATTCGCTGGAAAATTCGCGCATTCGCGGTATTTTCTATGAGAGAAATATCCACAAATTATTGGTTTTTGTTATCAATTCATCATAAAATGCACTTTTTGTGATAAAAACTATTAAAAAAAAACCAAGTATGAAATTTTTTTGTGGTTTTTTTTCTTAGATTTAACTAACAAAATAGGCTGTTTTTAGCGTTTTTATAGGGTTTCCAACATTCGCGGATTCTAACTATTCGCTGGGGGTCTGGTACGCATCCCCCGCGAATACGGGGGGATCACTGTATATATATTATATACACACACAGTAGTGCCTCAGGATACAAAATTAATCCGTTCCAAAGCGGCCTTCATACCTGATTTTTCATATCTAGAACTACGTTTTAGTACATGTAAATTGCCTAATTCGTTCCAAGCCCTAACAAAAAGCACCACAGTTAATTTTATATTAAGCATTTTATATTAAGCTAATTAACCAATAAAATGATATGTTAAGATACAATAAAGTTTGTTCATACTACCTGGCAGATATATATATAGCTGTATTTCTCCGAAGTCCGACAGAATTTCAAAAACTCCCGGCTCACGCAGTGTCGGCCAGGTGGTTAGTACCCATTCCCGCCGCTGGGAAGGCGGGCTGTCAGGAACCATTCCCATTTTCTATCAGAATTTTCTATTCCCACTGTCTCCTGCGGGTGGGGAGGTGGGTGGGTACTTTGGATTATAATATCTGCCAGTAAGTATGAACAAACTTATTGTATCTTAACAATATCATTTTGTTCATGAAACTTACCCAGCAGATATATATATAGCTGAATCCCACCTTTGGAGGTAGGGAGAGACAGAAAAGGATTTGGAAACATTATTATATGCAGATGAATAACATCTTGGTTCCTTACCTGTTAGGCATAGCTGACTTCGTGATTACTGTCACCCAAGTCTGCTACTGCTTTACTAGAGTCTCCAGCAAGGTAGTGACCTATATAGCTGGTGAGTTTCTAGATGATCTGTCAACGGGAGCGTGACCACAATGTGACTAGACCATTTTGACCATACCATGAGGGCAACGAAGTAACAATTCACCTACCGACCAGCCTAACAATTTTCATACCACATCACTTAGGCTAAAGGAAAGGAAGTCCCGGCTCATACGACGACCTTACAACCATACAACAATCCATAAAAACTCACCTACCCATTTCCTACAGGGTAGGATGAGTGCTACTTCCAGCCCCCAACAAAGTGTCTGCTGCTACGTATGGTTCCCCAAGCGCATAGCAGTTTTCGTATGTCGTCTTCACATCCCGCAGGTAGTGTTAAGCGAACACCGAGTTGCTGCGCCAAATTGGTGGCACTCAGAATGTCATTGAGTGCCATGTTTCTTTTTGGAAAGCTACCGAGGTAGATATAGCTCTCACTTCATGGGCATTCACTTTTCAACAGCTTAACATCTTTTCTGTCTTCGCAAGATGAATGCGCCTGTCCTAATGGTGTCTCTCAAGAAGAATGCCAGAGCATTCTTCGACATCGGCAAATCTGGTCTTCTGACCGAACACCATAAGTTGCTCGAAGGACCTCGACATTCCTTCGTTCTTTGTAAATAAATCTTGAGAGCCCTGACAGGGCACAGAACTCTCTCTGGTTCGTGTCCAATGATTTCCGCCATACCCTTGATCTCAAAACTTTTGGGCCAAGGGTTAGACGGATTTTCATTTTTCGCTAGAAACGTAGGACTTAATGAGCAAACAGCATTATGTCCCCTAAAACCAATATGCTTGCTAAAGGCTTGAATTTCACTAACTCTCTTCGCCGTCGCCAGAGTCGTTAGGAAAATAGTTTTCTTAGTCAGATCCCTTAAAGAGGCGTTCTGAAGGTGTTCAAACCGATTTGACATTAGGAATTTAAGTACTACATCCAAATTCCATGATGGTAACTTAGGTTGAGGAATCTTATAGTCTCGAAAGACCTTAAAAGATCGTGGATATCCTTATTATTTGCCAAATCAATTCCTCTATGTCTAAAGACTACAGATAACATACTTCTGTAGCCTTTGATTGTTGAGACTGCAAGCTTTAGGTCGTTTCTCAAGTAGAGCAAAAAGTCCGCTATCTGGCTCACAGAGGTCGTGGTAGAGGAAATGCGTGTTCTTCTGCACCAGCTCCTAAACGAAGCCCACTTCGATTGATAGACTCCAAGCGTGGAAGCTCTTCTCGCATTGGCGATTGCTTTTGCAACCGTCTAGAAAAACCCTCGCTCTGACCAACTTTTTGATAGTCTGAATGCAGTCAGACTCAGAGCGGGGAGGTTTCCGTGGTATCTCTCGAAGTGGGGCTGTTTGAGTAGATCTGTCCTCATGGGCAATGTCCTGGGGAAGTCCACTACATAGGTCATGACCTCTGTGAACCACTCCTTTGCTGGCCAGTAAGGAGCGATTAGCGTCAATCTCGTCCCTTCTGACATTGCAAACTTTTTCATCACTTCTCCCAGAATCTTGAACGGGGGAAATGCGTAAAGATCCATCCCTGTCCAGTCCCAAAGAAGTGCATCTATTGCTACTTGCTCCAGGGTCGAGCACGGGGGAGCAATACAACGGAAGCCTCTTTGTTCTCGCTGTCGCAAGACGTCCACTAGAGACGCCCCCATAACTTCCACAGCTCTCGACACACCATCCTGATGCAGAGTCCACTCGGTCGGCAGCAGTTGACCCTGCCGACTGAGGAGATCTGCCCGGACGTTCTCCACGCCTGCAACGAACCTCGTTAGAATCGTTACTTTCTGAGTTCTCGCCCATAACAAGATCTCTCTTGCTAGGTTGAACAATGATCGCGAGTGAGTCCCTCCTTGCTTTTTATGTATTGACAGAGCTGTGGTATTGTCTGAATTTATCTGCACTATCTTGTTTGAGACTTTTTTCTTTGAAAAACTGGAGTGCTAAGTATATGGCCGCCAGTTCTTTGAGATTTATGTGCCAGAACACCTCCTGTTCCCCTCTCCAGGTGCCTGACACTTCCTCCCTCCCTAGTGTAGCTCCCCACCCGGTGGTGGACGCGTCGGAGAACAAACACTAGGTCGGGGCTCTGAAGTTTGAGGGAAGTTCCTTCCGAAAGCTTCACAGGATCGAGCCACCCACTTTAGGTGATCCTTTACCTCCTTTGGGATCCTCAAAATTGTCTCCAAATTTTCTTTGTCCTCCCAATTCTCCTTCAGGAAAAACTGGAGAGGTCTGAGATGTAGTCTCCCCAAGGAAACAAACTTCTCCAGCGAGGAAATGGTGCCCAGCAGACTCATCCATTCCCTCACCGAGCATGATTCTTTCCTTAAGAAGACTGATATTTTTTCTAATCCTTGCTGTTGCCGTCCCTGGGACGGAAAAGCTCGAAAAGCCACTGAATCCATCTGAATCCCCAGATACACGATGGACTGTGTGGGGATCAGCTGCGGACTTTTCGAATTTCACTAGAAGTCCCAGGGACTTTGCTAGAGTTAAGGTTGATGAAGGTCCTTCGGACACCTTTCTTTCGACGATGCTCGAATGAGCCAGTCGTCTAGATATAGAGAGATCCTTACGTTTGCAAGATGAAGCCGCCTCGCCACATTCTTCATTAGAATTGTGAAAATCATTGGTGCCGTACTCAGACCGAAGCAAAGAGCTCTGAATTGGAAGACTCTTCCCTTCATGACAAAACGCAGATATTTCTTCGATCGGGGATGTATCGGGACGTGGAAATATGCGTCTTGCAGGTCCAGTATACATCCAGTCGTTTTGTCTTAAGGCCGCAAGCACTGACTGAGGTGTCCTCCATCTTGAACGTCTGTCTCTCTATAAAAAGGTTTAGACTGCTCACATCTAAAACTGGCCGCCAGCCTCCCGACTGTTTCGGCACCAGGAATAACCTGTTGTAGAAACCCGGGGACTGAATGTCCTCGACTTGTTCTATTGCTTTCTTCTCGAGCATTTGTTCTATCAAATCGTACAAGATCTGTTGTTTTTCTCCCTGGTACGAGGGTGATAGATCTATAGGTGTTGCGCACAATGGAGGAGGCTTCAGGAAAGGTATTTTGTATCCTCGCTCGATGACGTTGAGCGACCAGCTGTCTGCCTCTATCTTCTTCCAAGCTTCTGCAAATAAATGAAGCCTGGCACCTACTGGCGACTGAAGGACTTCCTCCTCATTTTTTACCTCTGGACTTAGACTGAGCTCTGCCTCTAGAGAGTCCTCTTCCTCTAGGAGAAGGTCTAGAGGATGCTCCACCTCGAAAGGGCTTGATTTTCTTAGAAAACTGGGTTCGTGTTGAAGTCGAAGGAATCGCAGGACGTCTAGAAGATTGTGCTAGGAGATCCTGAGTAGCTTTTTCCTGTAGACTTCCAGCTACATCTTTAATCATAGCCTGGGGGAAGAGATGGTTAGAAAGAGGGGCGAAAAGCAATTCTGCCTTCTGTGTTGGAGACACTGCTTTGGTAGTAAATTTACAGTAGATAGCTCTCTTTTTCAGGAGCCCTGCACAAAAATGTGAAGCCAATTCCTCTGAACCATCTCTGACGGCCTTATCCATACAAGCGAGAACACTGGATAGCTCCCCCAAGCTAATTGAGTCTTGACTACGAGACTTAGTGTCCAACAAGCAGCCCCAAACAAAAACCAGTCTAATAAGAAATTAAAGACTTCAATTGTCCGCCCAAAAAGACCTTTTCAGATGGTGGTCTATCTCCGCCGGTGTCCATGTTATTTTAGCTGACGAAAGAAGAGACCTTCTTGGTGCGTCAACCAGACTGGAAAAGTCACCTTGCGCCGATGCGGGAGCTCTTAACCCGACATCCTCACCTGTATCATACCAGATCCCAGCCTTGCCGCCAAGTCTTGAAGGAGGCTGGGCAAAGGAAAACTTTCCTTGAGCCTTTCTAGACTCCATCCAATCTTGCACCTTCTTAAAAGCTCTCTTAGTTGAAAGAGACTTTGTCATTTTAACAAATCCCGGAGTCTTATTAGTTTTTGACAACGAAAACTGAGAAGGAGGCGACCGAGGTGCTGCGGGTTGAAACTCTTCTCCAAATGAATCCCGAAGCAATCGAACCAAAACTTGATAATCGGATGAATCTGCCACAGCTGGTTGATCCTCTTCCGTTTCTTCTGAAATATTACTCAATCCTTCCTCATCTATAGGAGTGACCAAGGGGACTCCCGAAGTTGGTGGTACAAGTCCTTTCACTCCGAGCTTTAATGAAGATCGTTGTTTTGACGTGCATGGAGCATTCTGAATATTAATATCTAAAGATTCAGATAAAGCGGTACCAATTCCTTGCTCATTCTCTCGATGGGAGTCCCTTCGAAAAGCCGATTGCAGTTGAGGTCCCATACAAATACCTTGCTGTGATACCTGATGGATATGCAACAAAGCGTCCGTTTGAACGTCTCGCTTGGGATCCGTCCGAGCGTCAAGCTTGGCGTCCAGCCGAGCGTCACGCTTGGCGTCCAGCCGAGCGCCACGCTTGGCGTCCAGGTGAGCGTCACGCTCGTCACTCAGCCGAGCGTCCCGCTTGGCGTCCAGGTGAGCGTCACGCTCGGCATCCATCCGAGCGCCACGCCTGGCGTCCAGGTGAGCCTCACGCTCGACGTCTGTCCGAGCGTACCGCTTGTCTAAACAGGTGTCCCTGTGAACACTCCGCTCCTTCCAAGTCGAACTAGGAGCGTCGAGTTTCTCGGACTGTATATGGCCTCGTTTCGTAATCATAGAATCGTCCGCTCTTGTATAACGCGAGCCTCGAGAGTCTGGGCGAATCCTCGCAGGAAGTTTTTCATGCCCTTTCTCCAACTGCAGGTGAGACGTACGAAATCTAGATTGAGTACTCACAGGAGAAAGAGACGATCGGTCTACCCGTGCGGGAGACCTCTTAGATCTTTTAATCGGTAATCTATTATCTTTTCTTCTCGGACGCATTTCTGATTCTCTCTCAGCCAGCAACGAAGCAAGTTGTTGTTGCATCGACCTGATAACACTCTTTGTAGAAGATTCTTTTTCAGGAGAAAAACTGATCCTATGAGAAGGCGAGGGACGAGGGGAAGCCCTATCCCTTCTTACAGGACCCGTTCTAGTTCTCTTCTTAGAACGACTAGGCCGCTCCAAGGCGTCCTCGTCAGATGACATCATAATTCTCCTTTGAGGCGTCCAAGCAGCAAAACTCTCCGGTGAAGACCGCAAACCCACAGGGGAAAAAGGACGTGAAGCCTCTTCTTCACTGCGATCGAAGACTCTGGCCGCCTGTGCGACACCTTGAGTCTTCGATCTTTTTTGCGGTGGAGAGTAATCCAAGTCTCGAGGCGAAGCCCGTAACGAAGAAGCAGCGCAAAGAGACTCTGCGTCCTCCTCTGAGCGACTACTGACGATAGCCGCCTGTGCGACATTTAACGTCATAGCTCTCTTCAGAGGACGCGAGCGTCTTCTCATGCTCCAACTCCTGTTAGGGGAGGACGCCTCCGAGGACGAAAAGGCACTCGCGAGGATACGCGCACAGTCACACTCTTTGGCAGCCTGGGGATCGTCTACAGGTTCTGCCGAAGGGACGCCAGATCGGTGGGGGTTCCCCGTAACCCTCCTGCGGCTTTCGACATGTCCGTCTTCCTGGGCTTGGAAGTTCGACAGAGGTCCAGGCCTAGAGGCATATAGGGCCGATCTGACGCCCCCTCCACAACACTGGGGGGGGCACTTTCACTGCACTTTTTGTTCACTAATAATGCTTCTAACCCTCAAAGTGAGCACTTTAGATTCGAGGTTACGTATTGATTCCAGAATCGTAGAAAGGGCATTATCTTCTACTGATTTTTTAAGGCCCGAAGGCACAACATTTTCAGGGCCCGAAGGCACCACAGATTTAGGTGTACCAACTACTGAATGTATAGTAGGAGAAACCTTACTACCTTTACTTCTACTGACTGATACACTCCTGGAGGAAGATCTCCGTATCCTATCACGCTCCAATTTCCGCACATAGGATTCATAAGCCTTCCAACCCGAATCAGACAGACATTCACTACTTACTTAACGGTCATTTATAACACACGTATGCCCTCTACAATTATTACATATTGTGTGTGGGTCTACCGAACCTTTCGGTAGCCTCACCTTACAACCTTCCATACAACACACTCTGGTGCTAGATAAAAACTAGTCCCAGCATCTTAGTTACAGGAAAAAACCAAACCAAATTCAAACCCAATCCACTATCAGCGTAAGCCTAGTCACAATCCACGTTCGATAACCAAAAAAACAAACAGGATACTCAAGTAACAGAGAAGTTTCGAAAATCCTAGACGGAGGTGCTGAAAACAGTTGTTATCAACACCGGCGACAGAAAAATTCTGATAGAAAATGGGAATGGTTCCTGACACCCGCCTCCCAGCGGCGGAATGGGTACTAACCACCTGGCCACCACTGCGTGAGCCGGGAGTTTTGAAATTCTGTCGGACTTTCGGAGAAATCAGCTATATATATATCTGCTGGGTAAGTTTCATGAACAAACAATGAAATATAACAATTTGGACCATTCAATAACGAACATAACTTTTATTGTAGTATGTACCTGTCAATAAAGTGTATTAGTGTACATGGTACAAGAAATACTGTACGTACATGTGCGTACATATGTATGAAAATGTGGAACCTTACCTTTCGAGTGAGGCGATCTCTGAAAGTGGCGACAGAGGAGGAGGACAAACGGCAGAAAACATGAACACTTAACTTTATGAAACACATTAAAAAAGGCAGAAAACATTAACACTAAACTTTACAAAACACATTAACAAATGGCAGAAAAAATTTACACTTCTTGATTATCCCATCTTCGTTCTCCATAGAAAGCATTCTCTTCGTTTTCCATGAAATTCAGCAACATTCTTGGGACCCATGGCTAATAACGTACGTAAATTGATAAAGTAACTTACAATACAACAAAAGCAAAATCACAAACACGAATTTACATTAACAAACAAAATATATGTGAATGAACGAATTCCAGTGTTTATGATAACGCTGCCGCAAAAAATGGTCAAGGAACGCCTTTACATACAGGCATGATGTGACAGATGCTGACCAATAGGAGAGCAGGATCTTACAGCGGTGACTAGCAATCAGGAACCAATGGGAGAGAGGATGGTGGCGAGTCTAACTCAGTTGGCTCGTGCGTGAGTTTTAAAATTGTTCTCGGCGGTCCGGGAGAACATCCGTATTTTTAACCCTTTCGCAACCTGAATTATTTTCGTATACAGAAGGAAAAAAATCTTCGTCTTTGATTTCGTAACTTGGATTTTTTGTAAGTAGGGACTTTTGTATGTCGAGGTTCCACTGTATGTATGTATGTGTAATAATTACATATATATATAATTTACAAGATCTGTAAATATAAACCAATGACCTGGGGTCATGGCATTAGGAGGGTTCTACGTGACCAAAGCAGACCTAGATTACGCTATGCGCTGTCTGCAGTAGCCTGATCTAGCTCAAAGCTTTGTCAACATTTTTATGTTTATGATAACTTTGCACAACAACTTCCATGGGAAGCGGTTGACCTGTTAACCTACGCCGGAAACTTGTAACTTCCGAGCCGGCGGACTACGTATGTGTTTTTATATGAATTGCTGAGATAGCTAATGTTCCGCTATCGACGCGATGCTTTAGAATGGCAGTTCCACGCCAACGATCAAACATATCGGTCGTCCGACCGAGCTGCATCTCCTAGTATGGAGTTTACAGAATAAAGTTGTTATCTGTCACTTGCCTGTTTGAATCATCTCCTCTAGTCAAGGAAGAACCTCTCTACTAAGATATCCAAGGGAGATGAGAGGAACCAAAAATTACTTACGAATGACAGTCGTAAGGAGAACACAAAAAGTCTATCGCCAAGCGATAAGACTTAGATGTGGTGGCAGCGTATAACTGGAAAATATAATTAACAAGACCCATATCAGCCGACCGAAGGTCTACAAGAACTAACTTCCACCTTCAACATCAAACTTCAACAGAGGAAACGGGATCTTCAATCAACGCAACATTTTATGGAAGACGCAACTATGTCCTTCATCGAGAGGAATACAAGCATTTAACACTGACGTTTGAGCAACTGTTGTCACTTATCTTCGAGAATCTACACCGGACGAGGGCAGCATCGAACATCAACGGAAAGAAGAAACAAACACAGGAACATCACCCGATCACGAGCAAGGACGGAGGCTGTGACGTCATCAATCTTGGACTTTCCCCGCGCCATCGTTTTGGCACCGAGAGAAGACCGTGACGTCATCACGACTTCCGACGCGAGACGTAGACAGGAACTGAGACGTCATCCCATGTCAACAATCCTTCGCAATATAATCTGAGCTAAGTACCATTTTTTATCTATTCAGGTCTCAGTGAAGTGTTGTTCATCAAGAGTCGATCGTCCAGTATTCTGGGGTGAGTTGTTCGCCATATTAACTCTTCCTTCATTACAGAACCAATCTTCAACTACGAGGTTCTCGCCCGCAGATTAATTTTTTTTTCTTTTCTCGTTGTCATTAACCGTTTCTTGCAGGAATTCTCCGTATAATATTTTATCATATTATCTGTATTTTTGTACTCTGGATTTTCCTATTATTATAACACACTTATACAGTACATTGCTTATGCGTTTTACGTAGTGGTCGAGTGTACTCTTATAGATATTTTGATAGGATTGCAAGGAATAGGAGTGATAAGAAAAAAGTGAAAGCCGAAATGGCAACTACTCCGGCTGGCAACCCCAACGTGGTGACTCTCGTTAGCGCGAGGTCAGCGATAGTCCCTTTTCAAGGTCGGGTCAATGGGTTCCTGCCTCAAAATGTTGAGGCATGGATCTCATCTGTAGACGCTCATTTAAATGCAAAAAGCATCACAGACCCAGCAGTACAATTACAGGAGGCCAAGAGCTCATTGACTTTGCGAAAGGGGACGCAAGTGCGTATCTAAGGGGGGTTTCTTTCCAAGAGGCGCTTACATGGGACGAGTTCAAAATTAGATTACGTGCCGTGTATGGGGGTGAAGAGGCTTTAGATGTAGTATTGTCATTGGGGAGGAGAGGGGGGAGGAGAAATATCCTTAACCAAGCCTCCATGACTCAGCTCAAATGTTGTCGAGCGGGCGGCGCTAATTGCCGACCGGCTGAATGAATATCAGGATAGTTTAAAGTAACTCGGGTGGGTTGCGGTGCTAAAATCAAAGTGAAAGATTTTATCCGTTTGATCTACCTTACGTCTATCACTGCAATGTTGCCTGAAGCGTTAGTACGGTGTTTTGATAAAAAATTGCAGCCCGACAGTACGGAATTAGATGTGTATAAACAAATCAAAAAACACATGTCTAAATGTACCGACCTAGATCCTTCGCTCATTCAAGTTTTTTGCAAAAAATGAGAACAAGCCACAACAAGTAAATGTGGTACATAATAATAATCAAGTTGCAGGGATGGTTTGTTATAACTGTAAACGACCAGGTCACATGATTTCAGACTGTCGGACGCGTTTTTGTTCAATACACAATAGTTCAACTCATTCATATAACCGTTGCTACTCGAGTAAATCAACAGCAGAATGCTACAAACGCGCAACCAGTTGCCAGTGCAAATAAAAAGAAGGGTCCTCAGTACTATAAGAAGAAACAACCAAACGGAAATTCTGCACAACAGCAGAAACAAACAAATCGTGCTTCAGGTACCTCTGTTCCTGGGCCGTCTAGCCAGAACTCGCAAGGGCAAGCGAATTTTCAGGGTGTGATAAACAAAACAAATACCACGTAGTTCACTCCAAGGGGGGAGAGGGCGATGTTGGGTCATCATATCAACATCTTTTGATATCAAATAATCAGTTTAATCATTTATCAGATCATTGTGAGACAATTGATTCTCCTATGAAAACACACGGCCGAATCAAAAAAATCTGTGCAGGTTCCCGTAGATTTGCAACAAATTCATGCAATTATTAGTCAAAACGAGTTGCGACCAACCTTACATGCAGTAAATTTGGACCATAAGTCATTCACTTTGTTCTTTGATTCTGGTAGTCCACGTAATATAATGGATTTAAGGACTCATCATTTACTCTTTTCAAATTTCCCTATAGAAAAGTCCGGAATAAGGCTCTCAGGCATTGGGAATAATGAATTAAATGTTGTGGGCGTAACTCATGTACAGTACAAGGTCGGTAAGCGCACGTTTGCTGATACCTTTGTCGTTGTACAAAACATTATATGTATCCCGCAGTAATTATCGGATACCCGTCTATGGGCACTCAAAATATTATCTTAGCACCTGCAAAACACGGCGTGTATATCAAAGGGAAATTCTATAGGTCTTCTAATACCCTAAAATCAGTCTTAGATAATAAAGAGACAGACAGAGTTGTCACTTACATTACGGAACCAATCACCTGTCTCATGAACCAAGAAATAATACAGGCAACCCAACAGAACTCTCGCTCACCCGTAATATCAGCTTGCATGCAAACTCTCGAGCCTAACGTAACTTCAAACTATATTAGTGCGTGTAAAGAGAACCTTGCCAGGATCTGAAACATTAATCCTTTCCGAAACTCTGAAAAAAACACACACGGATTATCCGTCACACAAGCCGTTTATACAGTCGGCTCACAACAACAATGTAACATCGAAGTCTGTAATCATTTGAATACCACTTTAGTAATCCACAAAAATCAACATATCTTGGATGCCGAAGTTTATAAACATCGCATTCTTACCGTAGCTGAGATAAATCACGCTCAATCAGTCGCGGATGAACCCCTGTTGCAATCTATAAAGAACAAAATCAATAAGGACATTCAAGAAGAAGAAATTCAGCAGAAATTTTTGAATCTGTTAACTAAATATCATGATGTTTTTTCCACTACAAATGGAACCTTAGGAAAAACGGATGTCATCGAGCATCAAATAAGGCTCAAGGACAAACAGAAAGTAATCTATGTACCTTCGTACCGACTTCCTATGAAATTTCAGAATGAGATAACAGAGGAAGTAGGTAAAATGTTAAAAGAAGGAGTCATTAGGAAATCAAACAGCCCTTATAATTTTCCGTTAATAGTAGTACCGAAAAAAGATCGAACTTGGCGGATATGCGTAGATTTTCATCGTTTAAATGAAGAAACCATCCCTGACAGATTCCCAGTACCATGTACCGATGATATCCTATCTTTACTAGGCCAGAATAAATATTTCACAAGCCTAGACTTACTAAAAGGATTTCATCAGATTCCGTTGGAACAAGAGAGTATCCCATACACTGCCTTCAGCACAGCCAGGGGACATTATGAATTTTTGCGTATGCCTTTTGGTTTACGTTGTGCTCCTATAACTTTTACTTGTTGGGAGATGCCTACATGCCTACATGGATGACTTAGTAATCTTTTCCAACACATTAGAAGAACATTTACGTAAATTGGAGTTAGTGTTACAAAGGTTAAGGCAGCATAATTTAAGGGTAAAGATAAGTAAGTGTGAATTTTTTAAAACAGAACTAGTCTATCTAGGTTTCACGGTTTCTAGTGAAGGTCTTAAAGTCGTCCACGATAAGGTGTCGGCTATCCGTAACTTTCCGATAACCTACTAACGTCAAGGGAATACAGCAATTTTAGGATGCAGCGGATACTATCGCCGCTTCATCCGCAACTACTCAATCATAGCCGCTCCCCTAACCGATCTTATAAAAAAGGGCGGGGGTTAGATTTTCATATGGTCTGAAATTCATCAACAGGCGTTCGATAAATTGAAAGATGAACTGTGTAGTTCTCCTATCTTGAAATTTCCTGACTTCGGTAAGGAAGTTTTCATAGCAACAGACGCCTCAGATCTAGAGTAGGTGGGGTATTGCTTCAACAATATGATAAACAGTTTTTCCCTATAGCTTTTTATTCACGTAAACTGAGACCTTCCGAAAGTAAATATGCAGTAATAGACAAGGAAGGGCTCGCTATTGTTAATTCACTCGTGCACTTTAAATTCATAATATACGGTTACCCCGTCAAGGTTCTCACTGATCATAAGCCCCTAACCGACTTCTTTTTTTAAAGGCTTTAGTCACAGCCCCAAGCGAACTCGGTGGCACATGATCATTCAGGACTTTGGCGCGAGGATCGGGTATTTACCTGGGAAAGCAAATATCATTGCTGACGCATTATCACGCAACCCCTCTTCATCTTGTACCGAGCCATTAGCTGAATTAATAGATATCTCAACCTCCACGCCCATTGTTAAAACTATATCTGAACAGGAAGATCTGGGCCTGGAGTGCTGAACTATTACAGACGGAACAAAGAAAAGATCCGCAAATAGAAAAAATCATCATTGCGGTTAAACGGAAATCCGAAGGAAACAAAAAGAATACCTAAAAGTATAAGCAGCAGAATTATATCCTACAGGACAATATCCTGTGTAGATCCGTGACGAGGAAAACCCGCAACACACCGCAGTTGAATAACAACCAGGTGGTGGTGCCTATCTCACTCATACCCACTGTCTTAAAGTGGTTGCATGAAAATCCACTACACGGACACCCGGGTTATACCTTGATGTCACAGAAAGCCAAATCCTTATTTTATTGGCATACGATGCTTACAGATATAAAAAAGCACATAGCAAATTGTCGCACTTGTCAAGAATACAAAGGGCACACGAAGACACCTGTCAGCCTAGGGGCTTACCCCGTGCCAAATCAACCCTTTGAAAGAGTACATTTAGATTTATTAACAGGATTTTTACGAGTCAGACAGAGGAAATAAGCACCCTCCTAGTAATTATAGACGCTTTGACTCGATATACAGAACTTATAGCGCTTAAAACAAAAACCGCGTCGAGTGCGCTAGGAAGTTTTACGAGTGCTACATTTGTAAACATGGAATTCCACACATCATTATCTCAGACTCGGGCGGGAGTTCAATAATCATTTCCTTAACTCCTTGTGCGAATTCCTTTGTATAAAGAAAATCAATACCATGATCTATCACCCAGATCTAATGGGCTAGTGGGAAAGGGCAAATCGTAAGGTTTTAAACATTTTAAGGGTCACCTTAAGGGTGGGCAAGACCCCAACTGGGACATTGCCATACCTGCGGTACTAAGCACACTTAATCACTCGTATCATGTGTCTATTAAAATGACACCGCACGAGGCACTGTACGTATCCCGGCCCGAACGCCTTTCCACATCTTAAAGCCTACAACTAATTTATCAAATCCTCTAAAGGATGTTATGGATGCAAGCATAAGTCGATATATAATTCGTAAGAATTTGGAAGAAGCACAGATCATAATGAAAAAAAATCATGATAAAATAGCTAAGCCAACTAGAACTATGCCGTGGCGATCAGGTATACATACAAGTATACGTACGTAAAGGTTTAAATTATAAACTGACACCTAAGTTTCAAGGGGCCCGTTTTAACATTTTAGAAAATTTAACGGCCAATAGAGTTAGGGTTCAAAATGTATCCAAACCCACTGATGTGAGAATAGTCCCATTGGCACATATCAGAATCTAAAGAAGGGTAGATGGATGAGGGAAAAAATGGTTGTATTTATGAAACCGTTTTATAATACATTTTATTTTATTATATATCTATTAATCATATTGTATGTAAACCTATTCTTTTACGCGAATTATTACATCTGTTTACTTATTGCAGGTTTCAAAAATGAATCTGTTATTGTTAGGAGTGATATTGTGTATTCAGACATCTTTGTTGTATGGAAAGAGCGCCTAGGGACGAAAGAAATAGAATTTAATCATGGCTCGATTATCGAGAAAAGAATAGATGATGTATTCATCGTGTCAAGTAATATTGTTATAGAAGTAGATATGCAATGCTATTTTCTTGCCTGAAGATGACGTCCTTAACTTAAAGAATGACCTGATGAGGTTTGGTATTTCCCTTAAGGAAATGCACGAACGTAATTTTCATGCTAACTCAGAGATTTCGCTAGCTCAAACACTAAGCGTCGCGGAAATGTTGTCTTATGACATACAAAATAAACCGCCGAGGCAGAAGAACTCGCTCGTGACCTGCTGATGTGGTCTGTGCGGCACAATACTCTTGAACGCCGCAACCCGCTTATTCTAGCTGGACTAAACATCTTAGGATCAGTTGCGAATCTACGCTTAGGAATCTCAAATCGCCTCAAGATAAATAATCAAAATAAAAGAATTGAGTTTTGCAACACAAAACAGAACTGGGCCTTATCTGAACTTCGCAGCCAGTTATCTTCGATCAATCAAATAATGAATATCGTTAATGAACATTCAAATAATATCGATCAGGTCATGGAAGTTCAACATTTGCTGGCCACTTTAGCTTACTATAGTTCGAAAATAGATCATATCCGTGTGAAAATATCACATTTTATTGAAAAGTCAAAAGATTACGTAGAAGCAATTACGTTAGCAACAAAGGGTGTGTTAATCTCCTCACCTCATGCCTATTAAAGATCTGACGTTAACTTTGGAAAACGGACGGGGAGAAGCTAGGTTATATTCCTTTATTAGATGCCCATAAAGTTGAATTCTATTATAGCCTAATATCAGTCAGCGTTGAAAATTATAGAATTATGATCACAATTCCTTTTGATTCTTCCGATGCTTGGCAATCATACAAAATAGCACCGTTTCCTACTTTCATGACGAATAACTCAAATCCAGTAATATCCAATTTAACGGGGCATGTACTGATTTCTTCTGATAAGAAATCAATTTTACAGTCAGTAAAGACTTGAGTAAACTCACTCACTGTTCAGAAGCCATGAATAATAAAATTTGTACAGCTGACTCTTTTGAATTCTATCCTATATCAACGGATTCATGTGAGTTAGACATAGTGCTAAACGGCTTCTCTCTCTCATACAAGCGAAGGTTTGTCTGGGGAAACTTTTATCCCTTTTACGGTAATAAATTCAATTACAGGATGAATAATGGTTCTTGGATCCGTTATGATAAGGCCGGATTCGACGTCGTGTGTCCCGGACAGTACCACCGCCCATGCCCCTATCTTCGTAGCAGCCGATGGTTTGTACGGGGACAACTACAAACTATACCGTCAGAGGGGTCAACACGATAATACGTGAGAAGGCGTATTTCGCGAACTACACGTGGGCTTCCACAATCGTCCCATCGCTACCTCTCCCATACAACGCGCGAGTAGCTCATCGTCACTGACAACTGGCTGAGATGACCCACGCGTCATCGACTTATGCAGGTGGAGAAAATCTTCGCTACTACATTCTGCTAGCCGTGTTCAGCGTGACGGCCATATTGGTTATCGCCGTCAACATCTTTGCTTGGCGTAGGCTGAGGCGTAAACAGAAGGATCTCCAAGGGAACGTACTGGCCCGTCTAGATGACGTACCCGTTAAACTCAAGTCGTTTGCGTTTAGGGCCGCCTGAACTTGGCCACTTCAGTTCGTGCCTAGGGAATTGTCTGGAATTGTGTTGTGTGTGAAAAGCGGTCCGTATGCTGGCAAAAATGTAGGACAAGAAAGACTCACGCCTTTGCATTTGAACAGTTAAAGTATCTCCAGGGCGCCTAATAAAGCATTATAGCCCAATATTATACATTAATATATTCCTAAAGGTATTTTTCGGGCACCTAATAAAATATCAGCCCTATATATTGGATTTCTGCAGAATTACAGTGTTATACTATTATTACAATTATATTTATCTATTACAAAGAGTGTCAAGTACTCTTTAACAATTATCCATGATCATGCTATAATCATATTTAGTAACCATTATTCTTAATCAGGTTACCTGTTATCATATTAATCATGTATACATGTTTTGATTTTTACCTTTTTATTATTTTTGGGTACATAATCATTATTATTACCAAACATGGATCTATATTTTCCATGCATTTATCTTTGTTTATGAATATGTCAACAAGGGTATGTAACAGAACCTTTTTATGCATTTAATCACTTATTATGTTATACTTAGACGTATGTTACGAGCACGCTCCTATGAACAATGTTTAAAGTAAATTTTTTTTTGTTATTCAAGGCTTGAATAGGTAGCAGTCCGAGCCTAATGTAATAATTACATATATATATAATTTACAAGATCTGTAAATATAAACCAATGACCTGGGGTCATGGCATTAGGAGGGTTCTACGTGACCAAAGCAGACTAGATTACGCTATGCGCTGTCTGCAGTAGCCTGATCTAGCTCAAAGCTTTGTCAACATTTTTATGTTTATGATAACTTTGCACAACAACTTCCATGGGAAGCGGTTTGACCTGTTAACCTACGCCGGAAACTTGTAACTTCCGAGCCGGCGGACTACGTATGTGTTTTTATATGAATTGCTGAGATAGCTAATGTTCCGCTATCGACGCGATGCTTTAGAATGGCAGTTCCACGCCAACGATCAAACATATCGGTCGTCCGACCGAGCGCATCTAATAGTAGGAGTTACAGAATAAAGTTGTTTATCTTGTCAACTTGCCTGTTTGAATCATCTCCTCTAGTCAAGGAAGAACCTCTCTACTAAGATATCCAAGGGAGATGAGAGGAACCAAAAATTACTTACGAATGACAGTCGTAAGGAGAACACAAAAAGTCTATCGCCAAGCGATAAGACTTAGATATATATGTATATATATATATATATATATATATATATAACTATATTTATATTTAAAAAATCACAGTAGATGCACGTGACTTCATTAAATATATTCAGAAATCCAAGCGCTCTCGTCTTTACTAAGACACTGTCAAGGGATGAATGAAATGCAATCGGAGCGAAAGTTATCAGGTAAACAACAGATAAAAAATACCAGATGCTTAATTGTCGAAAGGGTAAAAGTTAGAGATGATCCAGGATTATCGGATATCATACGGTCACAAACCAAAACATAGATTTAACCCTAAAAGAAACTACAAAGTATCCGTACAGTCGAAAACATGTAAAAACTGAATATATTAATCTTGTTGTTATATTTATCTACAACTTTTTTTTATTATGAAGGCATCAAGTTTAAATAAACCAAGACTTAAATTTAGAACATTTCCATTATTTGACTTCATGAAACAAGATTCAATGATATTCCTTTTATATCTGTCATTACATGGGATTAAGGCTCTTGCTTGACTCCAGTTAATAGGATGATCTAAATCTCTCAAGTGTACGAATAATGCATTCCATATTTGCCAAGTTCTCACAGAATATTGGTGCTGTTTGAGACATTATGAAAGAGATTTACCGGTCTGTCCGTAATAGACTTTATCACACTTTTTGCAAGGAATTTCATATATGCAGCCTGGATGATCTTTAGGAGAATTTTTTATTACTAAACTCTTGACATTAATATTACTGAAAACAACATTTATGTTAAAAAGCTTTAAAATTCTAGGAATATCTAAAAACCTTTCATCATAGGGTAATTTTAGAATGTTATGCTTACTAAATTCATGTTTGTCATTAGTTAAATAAAATTTTCTTCTAGCTCTTTTCCATGCCACATCTACAAAAGTCCTTGGGTATTTAAGTTTCAATGCAATATCATAAATACGTTGTTTTAATCTCAGCGTCAATAAACTGCGGGCTACAGACACGTAAAGCCCTTAGGAACACCCCAGAAAAAACAGAGAATTTAACATTTTGATGGTGATTGGAGTAGTAATGAACAAAAGATTAATGTTAGTTGATTTCCGAAAGACTGAAAAGGTGAAATTTCCATCATTTCTATTGACAGTTACATCACGAAAATTCAAATTACAATTTCTTTCTTCCTCTACAGTATATTTTATAGATGGGACTAAATTACTGAGATTATTAAGGAATTCCTGGAGACTTTCGTGAACTGGCCAAATACAGAAAATCCACACACTTAAACCATGTAACATTTTTGGGGCAAAATTCTTAGTAAGTTTCAAAATTGTTATCGGGCGAATCTCGGACTTTCAGAAACCTTTCGTATCTTGAAAACTTTTCGTATGTAGAACAATAATATTTTTCGTGTCAGCTTTCGTATCTCGAGTTTTTCGTAAGTTGAGCCTTTCGTATCTTGAGATACCACTGTATATATACAGTGGACCCCCCGTATTTGCGTTCTCCGAATTCGCGGACTTACACATTCGCGGATTTCTCTCGGGAACGTTTCCCTGCATTATTCGCGGAAAAATTCGCGCATATTCGCGGTATTTTTCTATGAGAAATATCCACAAATTCCTGGGTTTTTTTTTATCAATTTCATCATAAAATGCATTTTTTGTGATAAAACTATTAAAAAATCCAAGTATGAAAATTATTAGTGGTTTTTCTTAAGTTTTAACTAACAAAATAGGCTGTTTTAAGCGTTTTTATAGGGGTTCCAAACATTCGCCGGATTCTAACTATTCGCGGGGGGGTCTGGTATGCATCCCCCCGCGAATATGGGGGGACCACTGTATATAATATATATATATATATACACACACAGTGTTCCCCCATATTCAAATACCAAATGTATACGTCAAGTACCATCCCACATCAAATATGCCATTGAATTGGTATCATTAATATAATTTCAAAGTCACCTGAAACATTTTACCATTAGAAATATATAGCCAGCCAATCTATAGGCAAAACTTCTTCCCCTTCCATAAATACATATCTTTTCCAGAGAAGAGAGAAAGAGAGGCTGAACAAGTATCTATTTGTCTGTCTATCAATCTTTGCTGAGAGAGAGAGAGAGAGAGAGAGAGAGAGAGAGAGAGAGAGAGTTTTCCTTATAGTATTTAAAAGAGTGAAATGGAAAGATTATTGTATCTAAAATACTCACACATGAATTTTGTAATTACAGTTATAGTATTATTATTATACATATTACAGTATTATTATTGGAAAATATTAATAATAAACTTATTACGTACATGTACCACAAAAATTATCTCATCTCAGTAAGAGAGAGAGAGAGAGAGAGAGCAGAGAGAGAGAGAAAATTGCATAAAAACCATTAAAATAGTTGACCAATATATGGCAATGTTCCCTTCCCCTGTCAGATTACTTGACTCAATACTGCCTCCGAGCTCGAGCTTCTCTGGAGTTGAGAGAATGTAGGGAAATGGATACAGAGAAAGACGAAGGGAAGAATTTTCATTTGAAATTATTATTATTATTATTACCATTATATTATTTGAAAATATTAATAAACACATACATCTACCACAAAAATTCTCTCATCTCAGTAAGAGAGAAGAGTTATCCTTACGTAAGTGAAATGGAAAGGTTATTTTTATCTCTTTAAAATAGTACCACATACGAATTTTGTTATTATAATTATTATTATTATTATTACAAATTAAAATATCAGTAAACATATTGCATACTAGTAATATAAAAATTCTTTCATCTCAGTGAGAGAGAGAGAGAGAGAGAGAGAGAGAGAGAGAGAGAGAGAGAGAGAGAGAGAGAGAGAGAGAGAGATTCTTGTATTTCTTTAAAATATTATCACATAATATGAATTTTATAATTACAGTTATATTATTATTATATTATTTGAAAGTATTAATAAACATATAGTACATATACTATAAAAATTCTCTCATTTCAGTAATAGAGAGAGAGAGAGAATTACATGAATACTGTGGCAACAACATAAGTTCCCCCCCCCCCTGTCACATTATTTGATATATTTGACAGTTTTAGTACCTGGAGTAAGAGAGCGAAGACTGGGATTTCCTTCATTCTTACATAATTTTTAAAATTTATAAACAAAAATTTTACTACTTTGCTATAGTATTTTCTTTAAAGAATTGATATTATTGCTGTTTATATTAATATTAAAATTTGAAAATAGTAAATCATATATTTATCATGCAAAAGACATACATCTCCCCGAGAGAGAGAGAGAGAGAGAGAGAGAGAGAGAGAGAGAGAGAGAGAGAGAATTATTTTTATTGTGATATCATTTAATGTTATTAAACTTACTAATACAGTATTAATCAATATAAATATTTAGTCATGAAAATAACTTTAAAATACACCAATTAGTGAATGTATGTAGTGTGTATGTATGTATGTAGTATGTATGTGTAAATATCATATATATATACATATATATATATATATATATATATATATATATATATATATATTATATATATATATATATATACAGTGGACCCCCCGTATTCGCGTTCTCCAGATTCGCGACTCACACATTCGCGGATTTCTCTGGGGAATGTTTCCCTGCATTATTTCGCAGAAAATTCGCGCATTCGCGGTATTTTTCTATGGTAAATATCCACAAATTCCTGGTTTTTTTTGATGAATTTCATCATTAACACAAATTGCACTTTTTTTTGCGGATAAATAAAACTATTAAAAAACCAAGTATATCGAAAATTTTTTAAGTTTTAGGGTTGGGTTTTTCTTGAGTTAAACTAACAAAATAGGCTGTTTTTAGCATTTTCATAGGGGTTCCAAACATTCGCGGATTCTAACTATTACGGGACGGGGGGGTCTGGTACGCATCCCCCGCGGGGGGACCACTGTATATATATATATATATATATATATATATATATATATATATATATATATATATATATATATATATATATATATATATATATATATACGTATATATATATATATATATATATATATATATATATATATATATATATATATATACTATAAACATTGTATTAAATATATTTAGTACATGCGGCGGGGTTCACTGTATATACATTAAGTATTAAATATATTTAGAACATACATGCAGGCTGAAAGCAGCCCATGGCCAAGGGAAATCTGTAGTGCATTCTTCGTGGCACTGGTTCTCTATTTCATTGAATGTCATAGACTGGGTTCTTCTTTATTCAGCAAAATTTCGACTTATCATTCTTGATTTGTCTTCATTTTTCATGGTATTGGAGGGTGTTGATGAGAACTGGGGTAGCTGCTTTGTCGGCTCTCTTCATGGTCACATCCTGGTTCTGTTTTAAGGCCTTGGCAACCTTCATCTTGTGGTAAGAATGGACCTCATGTATGGGCTTCAACAATCAATAAGGGCTTAAGCCAACAGAAAGGACTGGAGCAAGTTTGTTTGTTTGTATGGTGTTTTTACATTGCATGGAACCAGTGGTTATTCAGCAACGGGACCAACAACTTTACGTGACTTCCGAACCATGTCAAGAGTGAATTTCTATCACCACAAATACACATCTCTAACACCCCATTGGAATGCCCGAGAATCGAACTTGTGGCCACCAAGGTGGCAGGCCAAGACCATACTGATCATGCCACTGAGGCACTATCACTCAACCTGACCCCAAATTGATTCTGTAAGGGCTGGATAGTCAAGGAGGATTTTAACCTTTAGTTGTTGGCAAGAAGACTTGGTTTCCAGCTAACATAGGTGTTGAACGGAGTTGAACCCGAGGATGAAAGGCTCTACTTCCTCTGGTGTTGGTTTGAGCCTGACTAGCTTCTTCAAAATGAATCTTTCTTTCTCCTGGTAGTCATTCACCTGCGGGCAGGGTGTACCTTGGGAAACAGTCTTTCTTCAAGTCTTTGGTTTCTCTCTTTTCCTTTTCCATCTCCCAACACAAAATGCTTCTCCTGAAGGTGTTGGTTTTGTTTTCCTCACAGCAGGATCTTATAGCCATATCCACGTATAGTCTGGAAGAAGTTCTCCTTTTAAGGCAGTGTTATTGAAATAATTACTTTCAATGGCATTCAGCTTTCACTAACCTTGAACCAGCTCCTCCACTGTAAATGGCTGTATACCTTTCTTTCCTACTCGTTCCCTCATATACAGAGAATGAACAGGAAAGTTAATAAATAAATAAACAATGGAAGTAACATATTTTTCCATGTCCTTTGGAAACCGATTACATATATCATATGTAGACTGATGTGAAAAATATAAGAAGAAAAACAGAGATGACTGTATAAGATAAATGTCATTGAAACAGGAAACTGTTTTCCATAACACTGCCAAAAGCAGGGACTCTTTAGAACATATATAAAAAAGGATTATAAACAATACTTGAAGGTCTAAGTTGGTATGCATATTTAAAGCTACTAAAAACTAAAAATATCCGAGGCCAATTTAAAATTAAGGATACAAAATAACAAAGGTTAAAGAGATTTCAGTAATAAATAAAAATGTTTAGTTTAATGGGTCCCTCAGCAATGTGAACTTGAGCTTGCTCTCTCTAATAAGTAAATTTTTTTGAGTTGTGTTAAATCGAACTGCACTACAATATTCGTACTTCATTTTATCATTAATGCATTTATTGGGAGATAAACTAGTGAAAATAGTGTTCTGTACTACCACCACATAATTGGGTAGTTGGCCAGGCTATCATCCTTAAAACTTATACTAGTTCTGGCTCTGGCTCTTTTACTGATCTAGACAGGGTTCTCCAATGACTTTTAGTCTGGATATTTGAATCAGTAATATACAGTACATATATAACCAATGAACAATAAAAATATGGATAAAACAAAATGTGTAAACCTGCATACGGTATATATATTTCACCTCTCTCAGTGCATTTAAAATCAGACTAATAAAATAGAAGCAAATTTGATAACAGACAGACTTGGAAAGACATCTTTATGTAACAAGTGCACTGAAGTATCATATAGGAAAATTTAAAATTTGTATCAAGTAATAAAAAGGCTCATTTCAAAACTGTTTATTGAAAGCTATTTACAATAAAATAACATATTTTGTAAACAAAATGTAAATACTAAATGTTACAAAACATAAGCATAAATTACAACATATTAAGCATAAAAGTACATTTTCCAACTACTAAACAATACAGTGTTTCACAATTACTACAACTGTAAATCTGTACTATGCTATATACACTGTAAAATTATAATGCATAACTCGCTACAACAAGTGGTAAATAGTATATCTCACAAGACAGTACACTGAGTAAAAAATATACAAGACAGTACATTGAGTGAAAACAAACATAAAAAAGAAATACAATTATCAGATGTGGAATGAAGAACTACATATTTGACCTACTGAGACGAAATACACCTAGGCCCTATATCTATTATCTCATTGTAAAACATTTCTTAAATGTTTTCCAATATGGGAAACATACATTACATTGTTTTATCATATAATTTACAAAGGACTTCAGTTCTTTTACATCTGCAGAAATCAACAAAACATGATGTGACCTATTACATGTAGTATGTACGTACTAGTTTTATAATGCTATAAATGTGTTCATCTTGAGTAACAACAGTAACATGCTAAATTATAAAAGACTTGTATAGCATATGAAGAAATATTCTCTAAGATGTATAAGCTCATATACAGTATAGTATATGGCTGTGAGTCAAGACCATATTGCACATATTATAAATCTTAAGAGCTTAAACTGACCTGGGACTAATTCAAAACAAGTAGTATTACTTCCCAGATATGCCTAAAAAACATCTTGTAAAATGGAGATAATGTTCAGTAACATTGCAGAACTCTGATAGTGAGGCATCCCAAAGGGTAATGATGGTTCATGGGAAAAATTGAAAAAGACAAGCAATAAAGGGAGCACATTATGCCTTTGATACTTGGGAGTTTATCACAATTTGGCTAAATAAGGAAAGGACATAGCAATGTTTTTCTTGTATGGGTTGCTGTAAATTTATTCATGAAATACAGCTAGTTATGGTGTCATTTTGAAGTTGAATAACTTTCCTTTAATGTGGTGCATTCAACAAGTGAACACATAAGATAATGTCAAAATTACATAAGCAATTTAGCTGAAAACTTTTAATACAAGTGTCATCTGTAACCATCAGAATCATCATTGGAATCTCAAAGAGTTAACTACGTACCAGTTTTCCCACCTCCAGGTATATTTTTTGAACCACTGACAAGGTAGTACTGATCTTAAGAGCTGTATAAAAGATTTGATAATATAGTAATATAACATTATCACAGCAATGTATATGTTAAAAGTAATGATTTTCTTAAGCAGTACTGATGGGTGGTTAGAACATTTCCTATTAAAAACGAAATACAAAAATTTTTAATCTACTTGAAAAATCCTTAATGATTACCATGTTTCACAGATGAAAATTTTTTTAATTTACCTAAACTCAAATACCCAGTACTAATGGAATTTACCAAATACTGAATGGCTGTAAAAATCAAAGTGATGGTTAAATGATAGGCAAACCTTTCCAAAAGAGGAAAAGCCCTTAGAATAACATATACTATAATGGAACTCAATTTTTTATCAAAAAATTTTAAAGGAAGCCCAAACCAAGTAACAATACACACAAACCAAAATATAACAAATGAAAATATTAACACAGGTCTCCGAAAATCCTGAAACTTCCCATTATACATACTTGCATAACAGAAGAGGCAACTGCCCATAAAAATTTCTCAAAAGTGAATTTGCAGTGAAGAATTATACCTAATTTTCAAATAAGTTGCATGTATTTAAGAAATATTGGCAATGAACATATCTGGATAGGAATATCCCATGTTC
Source organism: Macrobrachium nipponense (assembly GCF_015104395.2). Taxonomy (NCBI): domain Eukaryota; kingdom Metazoa; phylum Arthropoda; class Malacostraca; order Decapoda; family Palaemonidae; genus Macrobrachium; species Macrobrachium nipponense. The sequence goes on along the minus strand of NC_087217.1, from coordinate 69,378,136 downwards.
TAGACCTAGTACAACCTACTTTGAATTTTTTAGAGCTCAACTTCATTCTCTGCTGAGTTTGGCAACCACAGGTCTACAGTTAAGAGATGGGACTGAGGTAAAAAGAGCAACATCATATAATGTACAATTCATCAATAAATAGAATAGGGCAGCTTTTCCCTTGTCACAGAAAACTGAACAAATCTACTATGAAAATAGTGACAAAAGGCTAGAGATTAAGTCACCACACTAACCACATAAGTGGTCCACTTTACTTACTAAAATCCACTATAATTCACTTATAAGTCTTTGCAAAGCTGGAAAATCTGTCTTCAGTTAGAAGGCTTCCTGAAATAACTCCAAGCAGGGATATTAAGCGCTTGGACATTGTTATACAGCTGACTGAAGAGGGTATGATGGTAAACCACTCTCCTTTGTTCTGCAGTGGGATGCCTATAACAAACTTCAGTCCTCTAGAGCAAATCTGTTGACTAGTACAGACACTTGAAAAGGAACCATTGGTCTGAACCTTGAATAACATTCCATTCCCACTTAAACATGCTGGCACAATTAACATTCTAAGCTATATAAAGTTCTTCAAAAATCATGTAAGACAATGTCTAGTCACCTTGACATTATCAAAACTACATGACTATGTATCTGAGCCTGTTAATGACCTGTATATGAAATTTTTGTGGTGTCTCTATCATAGAGAAAATAGGGAGATAAAGCTAATACTGAGGCATGTGCAAGGGTGACAAATATGTAGTCCCCTAACATTCTTATGTCCTTTTTGCTCCTCAAGGACCCCAATGGCTTGGAAAGCATATTTTACTTTTTGGGACTTCTACTAACCATGCTTGGCAGGGGCACATTTCTTCTGACTTTATTTACAGCTAGGCAGTCCTGACTCAGCTGGAACTTGTTCTGAAATTGAGTAAACATTGCTTCCCTGCAGTGATCTTTCTTATCGCAAGATTTTCCTTTTTATTTTTTTAATGATCTTGATTTTGAATGCTCCTGAACTGTTATTATCTTGATATACCTTAGTTGCTATAGGAAATGTTCTCATGCATCTGAAAGGTGTTCCTAGTAAAAGGTCCTTAAACAACCCAACATCAACTGGATCATCATCACTATTTCTTGAAGCATTCTAGTCGCCCTGACCTCATAAATAGGCCCAACTATGTTCTTCATGTCATACTTCTGAATGTGTTTGAGATCCAGCCACTGCGACTGTACAAGGAATTTCTCCAGCACTAAAGTTAATGTAAAAACCTCACATATCTCACACTTGGCACCCATTTCCTGCCTGCTGGGGTTAGTTTGCCAAAACTTCCTTGGATCCAAGCATTGCTTGACCAACCCTTGAACTCTGGACAGGGTTGAAAATAAAGTACTAGTACTTGATTACACTTAAGACTTGAGATTAACTTTCCTTTACTCTGCTGAAAGAGCCACAAATAATCAAACCATTACATGAATACAACATAAGTACAACTCTGGTACAAAACACTTGCAAAATGACATTAAATATGAAAAACAAATGCATGAGAGCATATGCCAACAACTGAATTGCAGCTATACAGCACCTACTTGTATAATGACAGCTGTACTGAAGTATGGTGGTTGAGAGTAGCTTTGGATGCACCAAAGCAAACAAACTGAAAAATACAGTTCTCTGTTTTTTCATAAGGAAATAGAACTAAGCAGAAAACAGGAGAAATGAGGAAGATTAGGAAAAACCAAAATCTTATAGCAATTGTTTCACATCTTAAACTAGACAAAATTGAACTGAATCAAGAAATGAAAGCTTGAGGTAGATATGACAGAGGCTTCCTAATTATGGAAAACCTTACCTATCTCATTGATTCAAACACCAATCTGACTATTTTCAACAGCTATTCACCACTCAGTTGTATGCCCTAACTGGGTGTTAAGGCTTATTAAGTAGAGGAGTGTTTGTAATTTACATAATCATATCTCCACTGAAAAATGAACATCAAAGTAACAAATCTGAAAATACACACCACCGTAATTCATTCTTGTACAATAGTACTTATCAAAACTTGAGGTATTTTTACTTTAAACATATCAGGTTGTCTTACTTGAGCTTTCAGTAAAACTTTCCTAATTTCTTGTGCATTATGGTGCTCACTGTAATACCCACGGAGAGGCTATGAGAGGAACAGAAATTTGAGCTTAATCACATTAACTTATGCAAGATATGACAATATTTGTACAATCATTAACAGAAAGGTATATGGCAATTGCTGCCAAGTTAAACCAACTGTAACAATTGGGACTATCTTCATTTGATAACCATGATGGCATCTAGGTTGAGCAAAATCATCACTGTATTGAAATATTTGACCATTTGGATAAAAGGATATACAACAGCCAAGTAGAAGGTCCCATTATTGATCAAAGAACTAAAGAATTACCTAATTCTTAGAAGCCTTTCCATTATTTTTATCAATTTGCTTTTCAATCAACATAATTGTGTAAAATCCACAATGCTTTCATATTATTAATAAAACAGCAATAATAAAAATGACTTGGTGGGACAAGGCTCTAGAAACCAACAGAGACATTTTCTTCTCTTATTTCTTATGGAATCACACAAGATTATCAGAACTTGATCAAGCACACTGTACACACAAGTTCTATATTAAACAAACAAAATCCACAACATGAGAACTTATTATACAAATGGGAAGCTACTTCCATGAGCCTGCTACAGAATAACAAGAATGTACAATTACCTGTATAGTAGCAATATGTACACAAGAAACTCTTTGCTTCTACAAGAGGCTGCCAGATATTAGAAGTGATGGATGTCATTATTCCCATGTAACTTCTGCACAGAATCTGAACGTTACTTTAAATTGTACTATATGTACTACCAAATTGAGAAGCTACAAGGAAAATCAATAAAATTTTTCAATGGAAGATGAAATTAATTTATTATGATACATCAGTACAAAAAGGCTTTAAATTCAGCATGTTTTGGCAGATTTTTACCTAAGTTGCTCAGCTACATTTTGCCATCCCAAGGTAATCTGTCACGTTTAGAACAAATAAGCTGTTGTTCTGTAAAGCTTTGTATTTGAAGAACTTTGCTCTTAAAACATATTTCAAGGGGAATGTTACCTAATCTTGCCAAAACTAACACAGATCCAGTGTATTGTAATAACAAATGGTACGCACCTCCCCTACACTCTCTTGACAGACACTGTGGACAATGGGAACTAATGAGCGAGTAGTACTGTACTGGTTGTTTCTTCATTATTTCTGAAATTCTGAACTCTGTATTTCCAGCCTAATATGCTTTGCCAACCTGCATAGTAAGTCTGCCATTAGCTACAGGATATACCTACTGACAACATACAAACTCATCTCATGAGGATGGATGATAATTACGTACATCATCTGGTCAAATGGTTTGTACATTTTTTTACCAGTACTTCACCTGGTACACATTAATGGGTGCAATAACCTAGCAATTTACACAGATTCGATTTTCTAGTAAAGCTTAGTTAATATCTTTCTGGCAAGCACAAAAACATAAAACATGCTCCTCATTTTTATGTACGTACTATAGTATTACAAAATGAATCCGGACTGTTAGAACCAATTCATTTTAATCATATCCCATGAATGTTACCAATGCAGTATGTATATGCAACTGAAACAAAGGTTCATATACAATTTGGGCTAAATACTGAGCACTGTCTCTTACAAAACTGAAGTGCATAGCATGCAACAAATTGTTCATATATAGAAAAACAAATATGATTTATATATATAATAGTATATATATGTATATATTATTCTTACAAAAGGAGGAAGGACACCAAAAATTTATATAAGGAAAATTTTAAAATACAATATCATATAATACCATCTAACAAATTATGTACATAGATTGTTGGTATGATTAATATATAATCAAAATTTATTTCACTTAGAGTAGCATACAAAACACTTCATTAAACACTCCAATTATATATCAGCAGTATTTTATTAACAATTTCCCAGTGTTGAAAAAAGATTCAACATACTTTTTACAGTGAGATAATGAGAATTGCCAAAGTTGGTTTGATTTTCTATCAGCATTTCAGTTTACATTTTGCTCAAAGCTGTGACATTTCATCCTTCAAATGAAACAAATTTAAATATAAGTCACAAATCTCACATGATCCATATCCCAGATCTTTCAAAAATTGTCCTTCCAGTCACCAACAGAAAAGATTGTATATGTTGCAAGAACAATTTAATGTATATCTTTTCCACTATTATAGAAAAAAAGATTGCATCTTGTAATTTATCTAATTATACAAGCCAAACCATTATCTCTTTTATGATTATCTTTCAGAAATAACTGACCTTAAAGCATCACAACACAGCTATAAACATGTATGGAAACCTAAGCAGCTATTTCTGCATCCTTGAAAATCAATAAAAACCTCAGGTACCAATATTAATTTCAATTAGGAACTATAATTTTAATAACTTCTGGAATTTCAATCTTACATAAACTTCAATGTTTTCATACTCTTGAAGTTTTTGAGTTTCATATATATTTGAACTAGAACCATAAAATTTTGTCAGCCTTTGCCTAAGAAAACCTACTTAGTACTTATTTATTCTTCATATTTTGCACGTTTATACTGTTACACATTTTCCTCGTCTGTGAAATTCTTCTTGGAAACATATTGTCCTCAAAAAGGAAATACTACAACTCCCTTGGATATTAAGCTTATATTTCAGAACTATAATTCCTTACAATGTATCTTTGGAGAGATATGAAGTCTCCTATGTTTGTTAGTTTTACTAAACTTATGTCACAAAAAGCATCCATGTCATTTGCAATTTGAGTACAACTTTGAAGATGAAGGACAATCTTGTACAGACAGTATGTCTTGTGTTGTGGTGTTTTGATAATTTCAAGTTTTCCTATATTTTCAACTACTCTGTTTTGACATTCTATAACATTTTTGTAAAATTATTTTCACTGACATGAAAATTAACAGTTTTTTACAATTCTTCAGTGATGCATTCTTCCAGTTTTATATCACTTTTCCCCAGACATTCTACTGCTCTGCCTTAAATGTCTATTGTGGAAGAGTGTTTTCTAGGAAATTATCAAGCCTCACCAGTGCTTCATCAATTATTACCTTCTGAATGATACTTAAATCTGTACACTTCACAGATTTCTTCAACTTACTGCTTACCAGATACAAAAGTGTCAAATTATCCTTATCATTCAATAAGGAAGCAGCCTCCAAACCTGAAGAATGAATCTGCAAGGCTCTACTATACAAAAGTTCAAGGGGACTCTTTAAGTTACCCAAGTTATCACCAAACTGACAAAGCACCTCAAAAACTTCTAGGACATTACATGACTTCTTACTAGTAACCTCTACAGTCTCAGAATTGTACGATTTCTTTTTCTTCCATTCATTGGTCTGTAACTCTTCACTTTCAGGAACTATACTAGTACTCTGCTGACTGCTGCTTGACTCTTTTACTTTCAAAATATATTGCAAAAATGCAAGGTCTCCACACTCCCCACTTTTTGATGTTTCTTTGTACATTCTAGAACTTAAGCCCTCCAAATGCAAGGGATGTGTCACATCTTCTCCCACCTCTGTAACTATAATATCTTCATCAATATCTTTTTCCTTATCTGCTCTTCTCATTCTGCCATAAGAATGGCTTCCTTCAATTTTTTTGTTCAGTAATGGATACTTATTTTTCTCCCTCATGAGATTTATGTCTCTATCTGTAGGTGACTGACTATACTTTTCTCTTCTCAGAAATTCTCTATCAATGGGGGATATGCTATTGCTTATGCCCTTTTCACTACGTCTTGGAGAAAAGCTCTGCTCTCTTCCTTGGTCATTTTCTCTGTCTGATGGTGAATAACTCTCTTCTCTTCTTGAAGATTTATGTCTCCTATCAAGGTAATTCTGTTTCCTCTTCCTCATACTATCAACTCTTCTCTCAAAAGGTGAACGACGATGTTTCTTCCATTTTGTGTGAGCATCACTCACTCTAGAAGCTGATTCAGGTGAACTATTAGAATTTCCTCTGCCCCGTGAAGATGGCTCATCTTGATGTTTGTGTGTAGGCGATGTAGTATTTATTCTTTTCTTAACTCCAGTGCCTCTTCGATCCGAAGATGATCTTCTGTCTTGCAACCTTACTTCTTTCTTGTACTTAGATTTTCTACACCTTTTATGGTCCTCTGAATCTGAACTGCTACTGTTATCTGAGCTTTCACTATTACTTTCAGAATTACCACTACTTACAAAACTATCAGAAGAACAAGACTGCTTACTATAACTACTGAATGACAATTTTCTATTTTCTCGCTTGGCAGTCCGGCTGTCTTCCGATAATTTCACAAAATTATCATCCCAGTAATGTTCCCAATCCTTCAGTATACTATCCATATCTGGTTTTTGTCCCCTATCAAGACAATTTTGCACTTTAAACCTAATAAAATTTGTTTGCTCTTCTGCATACTTTGGATGTGTTTTATGTAACCTTTTATGGGCATGGTCTCTCTTGTGGAGGCCATGGGGAGAGCTCATATTTTTTGGTTTCCAATCATCTAAATCTAAAGAGTTTTTATCATGCTTCTTTAAACTAAGAGAAGATGATAGGGCTCTACTTACTTGAAGTGAGTGTGAAGGTGAAGACCTCTTTTGCCAAGATGATACTGAGTAATCTTTTCCTTGAATTTCTGGTAGTGATGACCTGGAAAAGATGATAGTACCTAACTTTACAAACAATACTAAATTGTAAAATCTTTTGCTGAAAAATGATAAGTTTTATGACAAAATTAATATATGCTAGGCTAACTCACTAGGACTGTTTTTGCATTCACCTGTTTCCCACCAGATGGTGCTGGAATATTTATGGTCTGTCATATTTCCTTATGACCACCCACTAAGATGTGGGGAGGATGGACAGGTTTCAACTTCGTCAATAGGTAGACACTGGAACCACAACAGGGTATAAGGTCCTCATACCGAGACTTGTCAGAGGATCTTGACAAGGAAAAAGGATGGTGACTCTTGTGCCTGCGTTGAAAACCCATAACTAACAGTCCAAAACTACAGAAAATTACTCTCTTCATATATGAAGGTGCACTCCTATACACCAATGTGTACCTTTATGCTCTCAAAATTCAATATGTAGCAGGATACCTGGCAACTAATAATAAGACAGAAAGCCAAGGTTACTATCATATTTGGCTGATGAGAAATAGTCCAAGCTGCAACGGTAGGGCTAAGGGCTTAACACCTCATGCTAAAATTGAACATTTGCAAAAAAATGAGGCAAAAAATAGTTATACAGTGGTCCCCCATATTCGTGTGGGATGCGACCAGATAGCCCTGCGAATAGTCAGAACCCCTATAAAAACAATTAAAATGGCCTATTTTGTTGGTTAAAACTCAAGAAAAACCCACTAAAAATTTGTATACCTGGTATTTTTAAATAGCTTTATCACAAAAAGTGCATTTTATGATGAAATTAATTTAAAAAAGAAAGGAACTTGTGGATATTTCTCATAGAAAAATATGAAAAATTTCTAAGACAATTTGTATTTTTCAAAGCTACAAACCTGAGGTCTTAACAATAGGATAATTTCTAGAGCCTAGCTGGATCCGGTTAAAAAGCAGATGAAAGCAAGGAATCTTGTGATATCTGGCAATACATGCGTAGATCGGGTGAAGAGTGGTCAAACACCACTCATCTACGCCAGTCTTTCCCAACTCAGGATGACTTAACAAATAGAGGGGCGGCTAGAGGTAGGCAGTATAACGTTAAGACCTCAGGCTTGTGCTATGAAAAATACAAATTGTCTTAGAAAATTTGTCGTTTGTTCATATGTGAACAAACCCTCGGTCTTAACAATAGGAGATAACCATTGTATAGAGAACCAAAGAGAAACTTTGAGTGTCCAATAACAAACCAAGACATTAGGGTTTGTAGTGCTCCCGACTCCTTGCCCAGGAGCAGAGCCTATGCTACCAAATAGTGGGTAAGATATTGTATATCGCACAACCACACTACCAGTATGACTACCTCACTCACCTGTATCAGACCAGTCCAGCAAGTGACGTGTCTATTCCTTAAACCGCCCGAAGGAAAAAGGAAAGGTACAAGAGAAAGAAACAGACCAGCCAACTCACTTGTTCTCTCATCCACACAATCATCTTAGGTAAGATACAACTATGAGTTACACATCCTGTTGGGCAGCCACCACAGTACCCAGGGAAAACGTGTCCATAGATCTGTGGGGAACATCCTTAAGATAGAAGGAGGTGAACGTGGACTGGCGTAACCAAGTACCAGCGCTCAGCACTCTATGTACAGCCAAGTTCTTTTTGAAAGTCAGAGGGGGACCAATACCCCTAACGTCATGTGCTCTAGCCTGCACAGACGTGGTGGTGGAATCATCAAGAGTCAATTATGGCTGTCTGATGGCTTCCCGTATCCAAAAAGAGATAGTATTCTTAGACACCTCTTTCTTTGTACGGCCTGTACTGACAAAAAGTCTGCGGCAGCCTGGTCTAAGGTGCCGAGTCCTTTTAAGATAGTAACGCAGGGTCCGGACAGAGCACAACAAAAGCTCTTGAGCATCACCACCCACAAAGTCAGTCAGTGATGGAATGGAAAACAAAGTGAACCTGTCATCATGCACAGAGGGATTTTGGGTCTTGCCCACGAATTACGGGACAAATTTGAAGGACATCGACCCCCAACGCCTGGTGGGCTTCACCTCATAGCTCAGACTATGGAGCTCTCCTACCCTCTTGGAAGATGCCAAAGCCAAAAGGAAAATTGTCTTGAGCATCAGGTTCCTGTCAGATGAGCGACGCAAGGGCTCATATGGACTCTTAGTTAAGCTCTTAAGCACCAAGGAAACATCCCACTTTGGGCTCTCTAGGAGAACTGCTATTAGAGGCTACAGGGCGGCACTGAGTTTGGTGTTATGCCTGAAGGGTATTAACATCTCCTCTTCCTGGGAGCTTTCCCTGCTAGTTAGCAGGGAAAGCTCCCAGAAAGAGGAGATGTTAATACCCTTCAGGCATAACACCAAACTCAGTGCCGCCCTGTAGCCTCTAATAGCAGAAACGGACAAACGTTTCTCGTCTCTGAGGAAGGTTAAAAAGTCTGCTATTCGCTGAATAGAGGTCGCGAGTGGAGAAAAACGCCTTGGTAAACTGCGGAGGTTGACTTCCTAAGACTGCTGGACATGTGCCCAGCTGATTTCTGAGAAAAGCCTCTCTCTCAGAGATAGTTGATAGCCTCCAACCATGAAGAGACGGATTCTACTGACTGGTGGAACCTTTCTGCATGGGGCTGACACACGAGATGCCGCCAAGGGGGAATCTCCCTCGGAATCTCTGACAACAACGACAGCAGATCTGGAAACCATTCCGCCCGAGGCCACAGAGGGGCTACCAAAGTCATCCTGAGACCCTGTGAACTCATTAGCCTGTTCAGAACTTGATGGATCAAACAACACGGAGGGAAGGCATACACCTCCAGGCTGTCCCAGGGATGTTGGAATGTGTCCGCTGCCAATGCTAAAGGGTCTGGGACCATTGAACAGAAAATTTCCAGCTTCTTGAAGCGAGTCGCAAGAGGGGCCAACATGAGTCTACCCAAAACCTGGAAAAGCTTGTCTTCTACCACTTGATGAAACGACCACTCAGTGTTAGGATCTGATCCCGACGACTGAGTTTGACTGCGACTACATTCAGTTTGCCTGGGATGTTCCTGGCTGAGAGCTCTACTGAACTGCTGACCGCCCACTGGTGAACCTCGACGGTCAAGGCGTGAAGTTGACAAGAAACCAGGCATCCCTGTTTGTTCACATAGGTTACCACCGTGGTGTTGTCTGACGATAACGACAGAATGACCTTCTACCTTCTCCCGAAACTTCTTCAGACATAGGAAGGCTGCCTTCAACTCCAAGACGTTGACATGTTGCTGCTTGTCCTCCAAATGCCTGAAGAAATGAGGTCGCCTACATAAGGCCGCCCAACCTGCAAGGGAGGTGTCTGAGAACAGAAGGAAGTCTGGTGGAAGAGAACGCAGAGGGACACCCTTCAAAAGATTCTGGTCGTCCAACCACCAACGAAGATCTTCTCTCACTTCCAGAGACAGAGGGAATATTAATAGGGGCGAGCCCCCCCCCACCAGAATTCCCCCGGTCTACAGTGCAGAGACTGAAGAAGAAGACGCCCATGAGGGACCAGCCTCTTCAGGGATGACAACACTCCCAGAAGAACCTGCCACTGCTGAGCTGACTGATGTGGTTCCGACAGGAAACTGCGCGCCCCCACCCATAACTTCCCCAAACTCTGGTCCAACGGGAAAAATTTTCCCACCACCGTATCGATGACCATGCTCAAGTAGAGAGTCCCTTAACTGGGTATGAGGTTCGACATTTCCTGGTTTACCACGATGCCCAGTTCCAGACAAAACCAAAGTAGACGATCCTTGTCCTGCAGCAGCTTTTACCTGGAACTCCCAAGACCAAGTAACCATTGAGGTACTTCAGCAAACAGATCCCCTGAGCATGGGTCCAACTTGACACGAGAGAAAACCCTTGCGAACAATTGAGGGGCTGTTGTCAGCCTGAAGCACAGGACTTTGAACTTGAAGACCTTGTTCCCAAGAGAGAAGCGAAGGAATTTCCTGGACGTCGGATGAACAGGGATTTGGAAGTACGTATGTGCTCCTTAAGAGTATCAACAACATGAAGTTGTCTTCCCTCACAGCTGCCAACCCTGAACACTGGGTCTCCATCTTGAACCATGTCTTCCTGATGAAGTAATTCAAGGTGGATAAGACGATCACAGGTCTCCATCCTCCCGACGCCTTGAGCACCAAGATGTGACTGTAAAATGGAGACGGACGCACCACTTCCTCTATCGCAATTTGTCCAGCATCTTCTGCACCTCCTCCCGAAGAGCCAAGAACCTCAGAGTATCTGGAGGATATGGCTTCGTGAGCTGCGGCTTGTCCGACAGAGGGGGAGAGAAATCGAATGGCAGTACGCACCCCACCCGAAGGGTATCTACCACCCATTTCTCTGCCCACAACTCTGCCACTTGGCCCAATAGCCCACTAAGCAACCCTCCTTGGCCCAGGAGAGGCGCCTAACCTATCGAGGGCCCCATACCTCTGCCCCTTCGGCCCCATCTTGGCCTAAAGGAACGAGAACGAAAGGGACGTTGATCCTCTGACCAAGGGTGAGTCGAATGGGAAGGCTCTGCCGAACTCGAATTCCTCAATGGCCTACCAAGCGAAGGTCTTCTTGACTACTGCTGGACAGGGGGAGGAGGAGGAGCCGGATGTCTCCGAGGAAGAGACTCCGACTTAAGACGCGGCCTGGTGCACCAGTCTGTCTTTGGTGTCAGCCCGACGCTGGCCTATTGCATTCTAATCAGCAGCAGGATAGCCCATAAACTAACACTGAGGTGAGCCATATACAAAACTGCCTTGCCTCCGGACTGCAACAGATTGGCAAGAGAGGAAGCAGTCACCAACTCTTCTGGGGACCTGTCAGGAACTATTTTGGCAATGACCACAGACCAGAAGTCAAGCCAAGAAACTGTGAGCAACATGGAGGCTGCCATAGATTCCAATGCCGAGGCATCCTGCGGGGACAAGGACGGAGTCACCAGCTACACCTACTTCAAAGACAATCCCAGCTTCAGGTGAACGACGTCTGGGTTAAGGCAACGCGACATAAGAAAAGGAGAGCTTGTAGCATATTACTTCCTAGCCCAGTGAGAGGCAGTAGTAACTTGGCAGAGCCTCTAGAGCGAAGCGAACAGTCCCGGTCCGAAACAGAGGTGTTAACCCAAGGGAAGCTGGAGAGAGGAATGGGATCCTGTGCAGCTCACACCAAGGCTTCCAAGCAAGAAGGAGGGAAGACGACTGAGCCTGAGACGTACTTCCAAATTGTTGGACCCACGCATGAGATCAACAACTTCCGAAAAGGAAGACAGAAACTCTTGCGTGTCTCCCTCCTCCTGCTCTGGCAACAAAGAAGGATCAGTAGCCAAACAGTCCAAAACACCAACTAACCTGTCTGGGCTGGGTCCATGCATCGGCTCCTGAGACAAACCCACTATAACAGTACGAACATCACTACTTTCTCCTTCAACAGATGATTCATTAACATGTCCGTGAATGGTCACGGGCGTGGCCGATTTACAAACGTGAGTTGGAGAGGAATCCTGAACACTCAAGATTGAAGAAGAATCCTTGGGAATCGAACTCTAAGAAGCATCAGTGCGAGGGGCAGGTCAAACACTCCTGCTGCAGCAACTTCAAGCTCACCACCTTGGACCTATTGACAGGCGCTTTGAGATCTTTACGGTGACGAATAGGTCTTGGAGAAGAAGTAGCACTTGCATCAAGTGCACGGACAGGGGAGGTTGCAACACGCTTGTGATGTGCATGGACGGGGGAGGTTGCAACATACTCGAGACGTGCACGGACGGGGGAAGTTGCAATATGCCCATGATTTAATGCAGAGGACAAAGTAGCCGCTGCAGAATACACAATGGAAGATACGCTACACTCTCAGGGGAGGTTGCAACATGCTCGCGATGTGCATGGACGCGGGAGGTTGCAACACTCGGGGGAAGTTGCAAAATGCCCGTGAATCAATGCAGGACAAAGACACTAACACTCCTCGAAACATCAACAATCCTGAGAACACGTCCTCATACAGTAGTACCTTCGAAACCTGATTTTTTCGTATTTTGAACCACATTTTACATGTAATTGCCTTATTCGTTCCAAGCCCTACAAAAACTCCCTAGTAAATTATTTCCAGGCTTACAACACATGTTCTAGGGTTACAAAGCTGATCCGATGGAAGAAATATGACTCCAAAAAGGCAAAACACTGTACATACTTGAGTAATATTCAACTGCATGTAATGTTCAACCCCATTTTTACTGCATATATTTGGACTTTAGCATATGTCCCTTAGCAATAAGCCTAGCCTATGTTAGCAGTTGCTACTGTAGCCTAGTCTATGATTCTGACATCTTTTTACATCTAAACCTAAGAAGCTAAAAGCTTAGAATATGCCAATAAAATGTATAAATGATCAATATGTACTCATTTCAAATAATTATTGATTAATCATTGACTATAATACACAAACAAACAAAAAAAGCTTCCAACCTTTTGTTTACGTTCAGCACTACGAGTACCAAATGATCACCAAGCAACCACTTTTACCTAGCACACAGTTTAGTAATTGTAAATTTTCATTATCTCTCTTCAACTACTGAAACTACCAGTCGGTATACAATAACCATTCATTTCTATTTATTCTATCTTTACCTAATGGAGATGCCGAGTTACTGACAGCTATAATGAAACTTATAATACTAACACAGAAGAAGAATTCTAGAAAATATTTGTTGGCTTCGATGACAGCAGTCTGATTTATTTTATATTTCATGATATCTAATTCACAATTTTTTAAATTAAATGTATTGCATGTACTCATTTCAAATAATTATTAAGTAACCATTAACTATAATAGCTTCCAACCTTTTGTTTATATTTACACTACGAGTAGCGAACAATCGCCAAGCAACCACTTTTACCTAGCACACAGTAAAGTACGTAATCATAAATTTTCATTATCTCTCTTCAACTACTGAAACTACTAAACAGTATAATAACCATTCATTTCTATTCTTTATTCTATCTTTACCTAATGTTTTTTTTTATTAAATGTATTGCATGAATAAGTTTTTCAATTGACAGCATTTTTTTACCAATAGAATACATAGAGCACATGGGGTAGATGCTGACCAATAGGAGAACAGGATCTTACGGCGGTGACTAGCATCAGGAACCAATGGGAGAGCGGGAGGATGGTGGCGAGTTTGCCAACTTAACATCCAAAACAGAGTCCAACCTCTTAAGCACTGCCTGGCATATAACATCAGACTGATCTGCAAGAGAAGGCTCCGATGACATGGAAGGAAGAGTAGCAAACGGGGTGGACATGATGATGTCATGACAGACAGAGGCAGTGCTCAGATGAAGACACGGAGTGACATCATCGATGGGAGTGACATCAGCACCTCCCCTTGGTGAGAAGGGGAATCAGATGCCACTGGTGGAGGAGTACACAACGATGGATCCTGCGATGTCACAGCTTCCTTCTGATTCGAAGCAGTGGCAACAGTCACTTGCGGAGCAATACAAGATGGCTGACCTCGACTACCCACGAAGCGAGGCTGGGAGAAGGGGGGATGCCCTGGCCAGCCTGAGGAAGAGGGGGGTAGCGAGCCTCCAAAAGGCGCGCAAGCAACTCCTCCAGGACGGGGTACCCCCTAGCCCGAGCGTCCTCCAATCGCCGCCATCTTGGACGCCACCGACCTGGAAGAAATGAGAATGATGAAAAAATAAAGCCTCCCCCTTCCCGGAAATCAAAATAATTCCCGAAGAAGAAGGGGCGACATTACAAACATCAGCCTGGTGGCCTCCCAATATTCCCAGTGACGAATCAAAAGGAAGAAAAGGGAGGAGACAGGAACTAGTCTACTATGGGGGTTGATAGTTCATGAGACGAAACACCAGGAAGGGGCAAGAAACCTTCCCATGAAGGATGAGTCGAAACCCTCCGATGTTCTCTCTCGCCATAAAATGACTTCCACTGCTCTTAAGGCTATGCCAAGCATCCCGTGCAAGGATTCATATTACAAAAAGTAGAACGGCACCTACTGCACGACATTGGGGTCAGCCGCTGCTGAAGCCAAGACGAGAACACGGAAAACCTGAAATTCTGGGGCACACACATTGACGAGGCCGAGAAGGAGCAGAAGAAGCCATAATATCTCCCAAACACACACACACACGAAATGCAAGTGAAACGGGCAATGAACCGGGTAAAGGCCGAGAGGAAAACACTACTCTCGCCCAGGCGGTCAAAGAAAGACGGACGCGTGATTGTAGGTGAACCCTTCACCCGATATACGCATGAGTGCCAGATATCACAAGATTCCTTGCTTTCATCTGTTTTTTAACCGGATCCAGCTGGGCACTAGAAATTATCCTATTGTTAAGACCAAAGGTTTGTTTGCGTATGAACAAAGTACAAGATCATTTCTAGCGCCTAGTTGGATCTGGTTAAATCTCAGATGAAAGCAAGGAATCTTGTGAGATCTGGCAACGCGTGCATTTATCAGGTGAAAAGTGGTCAAGGACCATGCACCCATGCCACAGCATCAGTCTTTTCTTAACCGCCAAGACGAGAGTTGTGGTTGACCTCTCTCGACCTTTACCTGGTTCATTGCCCATTTTCGCATGTGTTTGTGTGTGTGTGTGTGTGCTTTTATTATGGCTTCTTCTGCTCCATCTCAGCCTCGTCAATGTGTGTGTCCCAGAATTCCAGGTTTTCCATGTTCTCATTTTCTGGCTTTGTCAGCGACGGACCCTCACATCACTTGTAGTAGGTGTTGTTCCAACATTTGTACAATAATGAATCCCTGCACAGAATACCGTGCATGGTCTAGAGCGCAGTGGAAGCATTGTAGAGATTCTACTCTTCCTTCATGGTAGGGATTTTCTTCTCCCCTTCCTGATACTTCGTCTTCTGCCGCTATCACACCCCATGCCAGTGTTGTACCTTTGTTCCCTCTCTTTTCTTCCATCGATTCATCGTTGGAAGTATTGGGAGGAACTAAGGCTGATTTATTAAGTAATATTGCCACTTCTTCCTTGGGAGTTAATTTGATTCCTGAGAGGGGGGAGGCTTTTTCATCAATCTCAATAATTTCAGATTCGGAGGCGTCCAAAATGGCGGCGCTCTAGGGGACGCTTGGGCTACGGGGTCCCCCCTCCTTGGAGGGTTTGCTGATGCACTTCTTGGATGCTCACCACCCCCCTCCTCACGCTGTCCAAGCCCTCCCCCCTCGTCCTGGCCTCGTCTTCGTTGGTAGCCAAGGTCAGCCATATTGTATTGCTCTGCCAGTGATGATTGCCGCTTCTTTGAGTCAGAGGGAAGCAGTAGTGTCAGTCCCACTAGTGATGTCACGGGGTCAGCCATTTTGTATCCCTCTGCAAGTGGCGTCTGCTTCCCGTTCGGATCGAGGGAAGCCATGATGTCATCGCCGCTTATGATGTCACTTCCATCGATGATGTCACTCCCAGTTGTCTCTCTCCGCTGCGCTGCCTCACTTGTCCGTGTTGTCATCATTTGCTGCCGTGACGTCATTTCTGCCATCCAGTTCACTGCATCTCCATTCCATGTCATCGGCCCCTTCTCTTGCTGACCCATCTGAGGCTTTATGCCAGGCAGTTCTTAAAGAGATTATTGGATTCTGTTTTAGAAAATAGGTTTGCTACCATGTCGGCTGGGAGGACTGGAAGCAAGCGTGTTCCATCGCCCCTGCCTCCTGCGAAGAGAATGTGTAAGGAGCCAGTGCTGTCTTCCTTTCCTCCCCCATCTCCGCCGTGTCGGCGTATCAAGCGGAAGGCTAAGGACTTTGCCCTTTCTTCATCTGCGGGTGAGGAGCGACACACCGTGTTCCTGCGAGTGTTGGTGTTACTAAGTGTTAGTGTTTCTTCCCCTATGCGATCTGTAGTGGCTGCTTTGTCCTCTAAATCGAGTCGCAAGTGTGTTGCAACCTCCCACCTTCATACACATGTTGCAGGTGCTTCCGCTCCTCCCTCTCCAGGGGCTATTCGTTGTCATAAGGATCTCAAGGCGCCTGTCAAGAGGTCGAACGTTGTGAGTGTGGAGGTAGTGCAGCAGGAGTTTTTGCCTGCCCCTCTCCCTGGTTCTTCCAGGGGTTCGACTCCGAGGGATTTTTGTTCTATTTCTAGTGTTTGAAACTCCTCACCTACGCACGTGCACATAAGCGGCCATGTTAGAGAGTCATCTGTTGGTAGAGTGCGTAGTGGTGTCCCTAGTGCTGTAGTTGGTTTGTCACAGGAGTTGGCGCTTGGATCCACCTGACAGGTTAGTTGGTGTTTCGGGCTGTTTGGCTGTTGGCTCTTCTGTTAATTTACATGAGGAAGGCGCTTTAGATAAGCCTGCACATCCTTCTCATCGTCGGTCTCCGTTGCCAGAGCAGGAGGAGGGAGACACGCAGTTTTTATCTTCCTTTACAGAAGCTGTCGATCTCATTTGTGGGTTCAACAATTTGGAGGGTAGGACTCAGGCTCGGTCATCTTTCACTCCTTCCTGCTTGGAAGCCTTGCTGGGAGCTATGCAGGATCCCAAGTCATCATTTCAACTTCCCTTGTCGGGGCATGTCCAGTCGGTCTCACAAAAGGTTAACGCCTCTGTTTCAGATCAGAACAGATTGCTTCGCTCTAGGGGCTCTGCCAAGTTGCTTCCCCACCTCTCACAAGGCATAGGAAGTACTATGCTACAAACTCTGCATACTTGATGTCGCGTTATCTCAACCCGGACGTCATTCGTCTGAAGCCGGGATTGATTCTGGAGCAGGTGAGGTCGGTGGTTTTGTCCTTGTCTTTGCAGGATGCCTCAGCTTTGGATTCTACATCAGCCTCCACATTGCACACGGTTTCTTGGCTGGACTTCAGCTCTACGGTCATTGCCAAGATAGCTTCTGACAGGTCCCCAGAGGGGTTGGTGATTGCTTCCTCTCTTGCCAGATAGTTGCAGTCTGGAGGCAAGGCATTCTCATATTTTGCTTACCTCAGTGTTAATTTATGGGCTAACCTTCTCCTGATTAGAGGAGACACGGCGTTATCCATGATGGAAATATCGGAGTCCTTGCTGGCTGGCACTGAGGAATGGGGATCTTTTGGAATCACAATTTCTGTTCCCTCGGTCCGAGCTGGAGGGTGTGATAAACTGGCGCCAGGCTGACACCAAGGACAGATTAGTGCACCAGACTGTGTCTAAGTCAGGGTCTCATCCTTGGAGACGTCAGGTTTCTCCTCCTCCTCCCCCTGCCCAGCAGCAGTCATGGGTTGTCACCTGGTAGGCCGCCAAGGAGTTCGGTTTCAGCAGGGCCTCCCCATTGGTCCCAGCCTAGGTCACAGGACCAACATCCCTTTCGCTCCTATTCCTTTAGGCCGAGAAGGGGCCCAAGGGGCAGAGCTAAAGGGAGGTTGTCGGTAAGTTAGGCGCCTTTCCCTCTCCTGTGTCACGGGTGGGAGGGTGCCTGGCAGGCCAGCAGACCAAGTGGCAGAGTTATGGGGTGGAGAAGTGGGTAGTAGATGTACTTCGGGTGGGGTATCTACTGCCATTCGACTTTTCTCCTCCACTCTCAGACAAAGCCTCTGCTCAGGAGGGTGTATCCTCCAGATTCTCTGAAGTTCTTGGCTCTCCAGGAGGAAGTGCAGAAGATGCTGGACAAGGATACGATAGAGGAAGTGGTGCATCTGTCTCCGGGGCTTTACAGTCACATCTTCTTGGTGCCCAAGGCGTTGGGAGGTTGGAGGCCTGTGATCGACTTATCCACCTTGAATCACTTCATTAGGAAGACGAGGTTCAAGATGGAGACCCCCTGTTCAGTGTTGGCAGCTGTAAGAGAAGGTGACTTCATGCTGTCGATAGATCTGAGGGACGCATACTTCCAGATCCCTATTCATCCGATGTCCAGGAAGTTCCTTCGCTTCTCTCTCAGAGACAAGGTCTTCAAGTTCAAAGTCCTGTGCTTTGGGCTGACCACAGCCCCTCAAGTGTTCTCAAGGGTCTTCTCTCGTCTCAAGTAGGGCCAATGCTCAGAGGATCCGTTTGCTGAGGTACCTTGACGAATGGTTGGTCCTGGCAGGTTTCAGGGAGAAGCTGCTGCAGGACAGAGATTGTCTGCTTCGGTTTTGCCTGGAACTGGGCATCGTGGTCAGCCAAGAGAAGTCAAATCTCGTACCCTGTCAAAGAATTCTCTTAATATATGTACATATACATTTGTATATAAACAATGTATAAATGGAATTTAAGAGAGCTAAATCTGTTAACTCTTAATGCATGGATAACATCATATGAGTAGCAATAACAGGCTTTGGGTGGTGGATGGACTCACTCATGGCGAGCTTCAATAATCTTACAATGCATCGAATTTGGGGAATCGGGCAGGAAAGAATTCCATTATTTCTATAGCCCATAAATTCACAAACGGCAACTTTTAGACTGGCTCAGATCAATGAAGTAGGTGGCTCATGAGTTAGTTGTGATCTTGACTTCAAGGCGGCATTGTTGGGTTTCTCTTCCTCCTGTGACGTCTTCTTAATTATTTGCTCATAAATGTATCTTGGGGTTGCTATTGGTTTTAGGTCTTATTTTTTATGATAGTATGTCAGTTAGTTACAGTTGTCATGAACTGTGAATATATAAAGTACAGATCAAACATACGTATGGTCCAGTTTTTGGGTGGGACAGGAACTACCGCCACCTACTCAAAAATTAAAAATTTTGATGAATACCCTATATTTAAATAGCTGAATGCCAAATGAGACCAAATAAATATGATATTTTAATGATAAAATAAGGTTTCACATATACTTACCATACAATTATATTAGCTGTACGCTTCCTTACCTGGCAGTCGAAAATTCAAATTCCTGGCGGCGGTAGCAGCACTGCCATTGTTTGTGTAGGTGATACAGATCCCGCCCACTTTTGGGAATACCTGGTACTGCTGAGCTTAGACTCTTCAATTTGTTGAGTCACAAAGTCCATCTGTGGGGAGGAGGGAGGGCTCTGATTATGTAATTGTTTGGTAAGTATATGTGAAACCTTATTTTATCATTAAAATATAATTTTCACATATGTGACTTATCAAACAATTACATTAGCTGACTCTACATTACCCGGGAGGTGGGTATATGGACAGCTTTATGAACAAAAACAACAGTCATGTGCTCACATTATATATAATGTCTGCACTACCTTACCTTGTGAGAGAGCAGCTACAGGTAGATACAGTGGTCCCCCCATATTCGCGGGGGATGTGTACCAGACCCCCCCACGAATAGTTAAAATCTGCGAATGTTTGGAACCCCCCTCTAAAAATGCTCATAAACTCCTATCCTAAACATGCAAATACCAAAGTATCCCTTAAAGACCATCCTTCATCAAATATACATAAAATATCCTATTATGGTTCATATTAATCTTTGAAATATTATTAATACTATTTTAAAGTAAATCTTACATTTTATGTTTATACATAAATACATACTATGTACGTACTGAATGACTTAGTTACGTATGTGAAAATAATTCAGTCCCCCCATAAGTATTCAGTCATGCATGTTTTCTTTCATACTGTTACTATTTGAGACATCCATTTTCTTTTTACAAGGGAACAATGAAAATGTGAAATCACAAATACCAAATGTCTACTTAAAGTATTATCCTACATCAAATATACCATTGAATTGGTATTATTAATATCATTTTAAAGTAATCTTAAACATTTTACCATTAGAAATATATAAACAGCCAATAGCAGAGAGAGAGAGAGAGAGAGAGAGAGAGAGAGAGAGAGAGAGAGAGAGAGAGAGAGAGAGAGAGAGAGAGAGAGAGAGAGAGAGAGAGAGAGAGAGAGAGAGAGAGAGAGAGAGAGAGAATGTTATTGTTACTGTTTAATCTCATTAAACGTAATATTATTTGTAAACTAGTACTGTATATTATTATTTCACCATAAAATGTAGTAATGTCCTTAAAGATATACTACTTATACATACACTTCCAGCTCAAACAGAGGGCGAGAGTTACCACTAGCGCATGCTAGTATCTCGTTGTGGAGAGAGAGAGAGAAGACCTGAGAGAGAGAGAGGGAGAGAGCGAGAGAGAGAGAGAGAGAGAGAGACAGGGTTGTCCTTATTTAAAAAGAGTGACATGGATAGATTATTGTACTTCTTTAAAATACTATCACATATGAATTTTGAATATAGTTATATTACTATTATTATTATTATGCAAAAATATTAATAAACATACACATGTACCATAGAAATTCTCTCATCTCAGTAAAAGAGAGAGAGAGATAGAGAGATGGGAGAGGGAGGAGATAGGAGAGAAGGAAGAGGAGAGAGAGTAGGAGAGAGAGAGAGAGAGTTTACATTATCCTGATGGCAACACAGTTGTTGGACCCCAGCCAACTCGGCTTGCTACTGGAGTTCAGAGAGAGAGATGCGGGGTAAAGAGCATTTTCTTTCATTCTTCTTACGTAATTCTTTTTATTTATAAACTAAAATCTTGCTAATTCACTTTAGTATTTTCTTTAATGAATTTATATTATTGATGTTTACATTAATATTGATATTTGAAAATTAGTAAATCATCCAAAAAACATACATCGCTTTAAGAGAGAGAGAGAGAGAGAGAGAGAGAGAGAGAGAGAGAGAGAGAGAGAGAGAGAGAGAGAGAGAGAGATTATCGTAGTATTTGTAAAATACTTTCACATATGATTTTTGTAATTACAGTTATTATTATTATTATTATTTGAAAATATTAATAAACATATTACGCATATATGTACCATAAAAATCTCTCATCTTAGTAAAAGGGAGAGAGAGAGAGAGAGAGAGAGAGAGAGAGAGAGAGAGAGAGAGAGGGGTGGAAATTTCATGCCCACGTGATGGCAGCCACAAATCAGCTCCTTCCCCCTCCGGTCACTTAACTTGATATGCATATCTGAGTTTTAGTACCTTGAGTTAGAGAAACAATCTGACTGGAATTTCCTTCGTTCTTCCATAATTTTTTAAATTTATAAGCTAAAATCTTACTAATTCACTATGGTATTTTCTTTAATGAATTGATATTATTGCTGTATAAATTAATATTGATATTTGAAAATAGTAAATCATTTATTTATCATACAAAAAAACATACATCTTTGTAGTAGAGAAAGAGAGAGAGAGAATTATTATTTTTATTATGTGATATAATTTAAACTGATTAAACTTACTAATACAGTATTAATCAAAATTAATATTTATTAATATTTGAAAATTAGTAAATAATTTTTGTATCATAAAAATGTATTTAGTCACGAAAATAAACATCAAAATACACTAATTAGTGATTATTTTTGTCAGAAAATTCCGCGAATGGGCGAGTCCGTCCACGAATAATTTCTAGATAGATTCCAAAGAAAAATCTGCGAATGTGTGAGTCCGCGAATCCGGAGAACGCGAATACGGGGGGAACACTATATTGCCTCTGGTCGGTGCTCTCATCACATGTAAGAGACGTCGCAGTAAAGGCCAGGGTTGTCCCTACTAATGGTGGGATTTTTGCAACCATGGAAGTGCACCGATGATTGACAAAAACAACAATAATTTGCCCTTGCCCTGGGTGAAAAGACCAGATAAAAACCACACAAAACCATCACCTACACTAAAAACCATATGGTATCCTTAACCAGATATAAGAACTGGTGGGTACTTCAGGTACCCCCAGGTTTCCCACAAACTCAAAAAACCTCAAATTCAAGGCGAGGAGATAGTAGAGGGAAAAAACCGAGTCCCCCTATGCTTCCTCTCCCAACACCATTCCCGCTACTGACAACGGTCCCAATCTAAAGCAGTTTTTGTAAGTATTTTCTACCTCCTTCAAATAGTGCGATGGAAACACCGATTTCAACCTCCAGAATGTAGTTTGCATAATGGAGGATAGAGACATATTCTGTCTGAAAGCCAAAGACGTTGCTACTGCACGAATCTCATGCGTCTTCACTTTCAGCACCCTAAGAGCATGTTCCTGAGTTTGGACATGCGCTTCTCGGATCAAACTCCTCAGGAAAAAGGACATTACATTCTTTGAAATAGGCCGAGATGGGTCTTTCACCGAGCACCAGAGCTGGCTCGACTCTCCTCTCACAGTTTCTGTCCTAGTCAGGTAGTGTCTGATGGCTCTGACCTGGACACAATGTACGTTCCTCATCTTCCGACCTGACTAAGTCTGTTAGGTTCTTTATCTTGACAGAACGGGGCCAAGGATTCGAAGGATCCTCATTTTTCGCAAAAAAGACTGTTACATAAGAGCAAATTCCATTGCCCTTGGCGAAACCCACTTTCTTACTCATCGCCTGCAACTAGCTTACTCTTCCCGCTTTGGCTAAAGCGACTAGGAATAGTGTCTTCCTAGTTACGTCCCTCAAGGTTGCAGAATTCAACGTTTCGAATTGGGGGCCGTTGAGCCACCTTAAAACTACATCCAAGTTCCATTCCACTTCTTCAGGCTTGAAAATCTTGGAGGAACTAAAGGATCTGATCAGGTCACTGATGTCCTGATTTGACGAAATGTCGAGGCCTCTATGCTTGAAAACCGATGAAAGCATGGCCCTACATCCTTTAATAGTTGAAGTGATCAACTTCTTGGTGTCCCTCAGAAATAAAAAAAATTCCGCAATTTCTGTTATAGATGTCTCAGAAGAAGAGATGCTATGTCGTCTGCACCATGACCTTAAGACTCTCCACTTGGACTGGTAGAGCTTGGCAGAAGAGCTTCTTCTGCAGCTAGCAATAGCTTCTGACGCTCTTCACGAAAACCCTTTTCCTCTGACCAGGTTCCTGACAGTCTGAATCCTGTCAGGGCCAGAGCGGACAACACTTGGTGATATCGGTTGAAATGGGGTTGTCTGAGAAGCGATGGATTTTGTGGAAGTAGTCTGGGAAAATCCACCAGCAGATTGAGAAGGTCCAGGAACCACTCCTTCCTGGGCCAGAATGGCGCTACTAGGGTCATTGTCACATTCTGGTGCAATTGAAGCTTGTTTAAGACCTCTCTTATCATCCCGAAGGGAGGAAAAGCGTAAACGTCCAGTCCTGTCCATTCTAGCAGCATTGCATCTGTTCTCCACGCTAGTGGTTCTGGAATTGGAGAACAGAAAATGGGAGGGCGATTGTTCCTCGATGTGGCGAACAGATCTATCGATGGTCTTCCCCAAAGCTTCCAGAGGTCCTGACACACACTCTCGTTCTGAGTCCATTCTGTTGGTAACACCTGATTTACCCGACTCAGTTTGTCTGCAAGTACGTTCATTCTCCCTTGCACGAATCTTGGAAGAAGGGTGATCCTCTTCTCGTTCGTCCAGGTGAGGAGATCTTCAGCTATCTTGTTGAGAGAGAATGAGTGGGTCCCTCCCTGCTTCCGTACATATGACAACGCTGTGGTGTTGTCCGAGTAGACCGCTACGTTTCTTCCGGTGACTAAGTGGTCAAACGCTTGTAGCCCTAAGAGGATGGCCTTCAATTCCTTCCCATTGACGTGCAAGGTCTTTTCTCATTCTGTCCACAGACCTGATACTCTCTTGTCTTCTAGGAGGGCTCCCCATCAGCTGTCTGAGGCGTCTGAGAAGAACTGCAGGTTAGGGTTCGACACGACTAGGGAGATTCCTTCTTGTAATCTTTCCCTTGAATGCCACCAACGAAGATCCATCTTTATCTCCTCCGTCAGGGGTAAAACTAGTGAGTCTGACTGTGTCTTCCGAGACCAATTTGCTTTCAGGAAGAACTGAAGCGGCCTCATGTGTAGGCGTCCTAACCTGACAAATCTCTCCACTGAAGCCAGGGTCCCGAGTAGGCTCATCCATTCGAGCGCTGAGCAGGACAGGCGAACCAGAAATTGCTGGACTGTTGACAGGCAGGACTCTATCCTCTTTGGGGAGAGAAAAACCCAAAAAACTAGAGTCTAGTATTATCCCTAAATAGAGAATCCTCTGAGTTGGAATCAACTGGGACTTCTCCGTGTTTACTATGATACCCAATTGTTGTGTCAAAGTAAGCGTCTTCTCCAAGTCCTTCACACACTGACGACTGGATCTGGCTCTCAGGAGCCAGTCGTCTAAGTAAAAAGCTGTGTTGATCCCCATCAAATGCAGCCACTTTCCCAGAGGAGCGAGAATCCAAGTAAATACTTGAGGGGCGGTTGACAGACCAAAGCAGAGGGCTCTGAACTGGAAGACTCTTCTTGAAGACGAATCTCAGGAACTTCCTGGAGTTATGATGGATGGGGACATGGAAGTATGCATCCTTCATGTCGAGAGATACCATCCAGTCGCCCGGTTGGATGGCTGACATTACCGATCAACTGGTTTCCATTTGGAATTTTGTCTTCCGGACGAAGAGGTTCAGAGCGCCTACGTCCAACACAGGTCTCCAACCCCCTGATGCCTTGGGGACTACGAAGAGCCTGTTGTAAAACCCTGAGGAGTTTGTGTCTGTTACCTCCTCTATGGCCTCTTTGTTGATGAGCTCTTCGTCTTCTTTGGCTAAAGCCAAAGCTATTGTTGATCCTGTTGAGTATGCTGTGAAACAGACAGGTGTATTGGACAGTGGTGGATCCTGCGTAAAAGGGATCACATATCCCTCTCGAAGCACCTGAATTACCCATTGTTCTGCTCCTCTTCGACTCCATTCCTCCCAGTAGTTGTGGAGTCTTGCCCCCACGGGTGTGTGAAGGACCTTCCGATCATTTCTCTGTCTGAAAGGAAGGTTTCTTCGTAGACTTGGAGGTGGTTCGTAGATTAGTTCTTGGTCTCTGCTGCCACCTCGACTTACCTCCTCGGAAAAGATACTTTTGTAGAGGAGAAGCTTTGGCTCCTGTCGCTGGAAGTTCCTTAGGTCTTCTCGCTGACTGAAAAAGATCATTAGTGGACTTTTTCTCGAGGTCTGACAGCACATGCTTGATGGCTTCTTCTGAAAACAGGTGAGATTCACTCGGGGGGAGAACAACAAAGCCGATTTTTGGTTCGTGGTTACTCCTCGAGATGTGAAGGAGCACCACTGTTCTCTCTTCTTTAGTACTCCCATAGTGAATAGGGCGGCCAATTCCCCTGAACCGTCTCTCACTGCCCTGTCCGCACAGGACAATAAATTGAACCAGTCGGCAGAAAAATCTTCATCTAGAGACTGGCAATCTTCAATTTTCCTGGCTAACGCTGCAATAGTCCAATCCAGAGAACTGAAGACTTCGATCACCCTATATAAGTTCTTCACCAAGTGATGTAACTCGGGTGAAGAGAAGAACACTTTCGCAGCCGAGAACGCTGCTCTTCTGTGAGAGTCCACAAGACCGGAGAAGTCTCCTTGAGAGGAGGCAGAAACTCCCAAAGAAGGAACTTCTCCTGTCGCATAAAACCTGTAGGTTTTATTCTGCAGCTTCGATGGAGGGAAGGCGAACGAAGCCTTGCCTGACTCCCTCTTCTTAGCAAGCCACTCTTCTACTCCCTTCAGTGCTTTCTTTGAGGACTGAGAAAGAACTGGTTTCGGTAACCCCGAAGGCGCTGATCTCCTATCCTTCACAAGCATCATTGGAGGTGAAGAAGGCAAAGCTGGTTCAAAAAAGTCCGGATAAGTCTGTAAAAGAAACCTTAACAGACTAGAATGAGCAGAAGAGGGCTTCGAATTCTGGTCTTGAGTTTCCTCTTCCGACAGGACGGCCGATACCCCGTCTCCCTCTTCCGCTGGCTCTTTGTCTTCTTCAAAAAGACCATCAATTCTTGAAGTTGATGTTTAAAGGGACCCGAAGCGGAATCCTCTAGCAAGGGTTTGGCCTTCAAATCATCCTTAGGCGAAGACAAAGTTGTGGCTGTTGTACGGCTCTTCTTCGAAAACGAACGACTTGGAGTCGAAACAACACAAGATGTATGAGGCAAATGAGTCGAAGCAGCTCGAGGTGAATGAGGCGAACGAGTCGAAACAGCTCGAGACGAATGAGGCGAACGAGTCGAAACTCCTATAGATACATAACGAGGTGAGTCAGTCTCACAAGCTTGTGAGCGCTGTAACTCACGTGAGCGTCTGACTCTGTCCGAAGTTATGCTATCCGAAGAGGACTAACGATCTTCCCGGAAAAACTGGTCCGGCGCAAAACTGCAGGAAGGTTGTGGACTCCAGTGCTCCTTGGATTTCTTAACAGGCGGCGACATCCCTCTCGTACGCTGGGCATGTCTCTTCAAAGGACGTGACACTAAATCATACCACACTTTTCGCCTCGACACAGGCGACTGCATTTCCGAGTCGGACAACAACTGCGCGTCACTGATATCTATGCCTTTCCAGCGGCGTTTCCTGGGCACTTGTGAGTCGACTACGTCGACCAAGTCGGCGACTGACCGTGGGCAAACTCCCCCAGTCTCCCTTCGACCTCCGGTATGTCTTCTCCCAGGAGCTGGGGAGCGGGACAGGGACCTTCGTCTAGGAGAACAGTAGGAACGGACAGCCGCCTCCTCAGACACGACACTGACACTTGGCCTAACACTGGCCTTTTCACTTGACTTCTCTAAGAACGCACGAAACGACATACCCAAATCCATAACGGATTTTGCGAATTTTGCCAAGAACTCAAATTTCTTGTCCATCTTGGACTCTAACAAGGAAATGGTGTTGGGATCGGAAACATGGGATACCTGGTCTGGAGTAATTGGTACTGAAGTTGGAGGACTATCAATAGGTGAAATATTCGATAAAAGTGGAGAAGATAGTGACGGTTTGTTTGCCTCTAAAGGCACGGGAGTTGTCTCTACTCTAGTTTTACTACCCGCTCTAAGAGCTGCTTTCCTTTTCCTATCTTTGTCCATCTTATCCAAATGAGCTTGAAAAGTCTTCCAACCTTGTTCATCTAAACTACGGCACTCATCACAAGTTAATTCCTTGCTACAGCACTGACCCCTACATTTAACACATTTGGAGTGCGGATCGTAACATAGTTTAGCTAATCTAGTTTTGCAGCCACTGCTGCAAAACCTAGCTGAAGAAGAACTAGCATCAGACATCTTTGTAATAACTTGTTAATAACTAGGCAGCTAACTGATGAAGCAAAAAAAGCCAACCAAGAAATTGTACATCACCAAAAAGAAAAAATCCACGATGGCGACGAAAGTCGACTGCAACAACAAACCACCGGTGTTACCCCGTGGCCGGCAGAAAACAAATTGAAGAGTCTAAGCTCAGCAGTACAAGGTATTCCCGAAAGTGGGCGGGATCTGTATCACCTACACAAACAATGGCAGCGCTACTACCGCCACCAGGAATTTGAATTTTCGACTGCCAGGTAAGAAAGCGTACAGCTAATGTAATTGTTTGGTAAGTCACTTTTGTGAAAATGACAATTTTGTGTTCTCTTCATATTGCCAAATTCTTTATCTGATTTGTTTCGTTAATTATCCAGACAACCATCTAATTAGTTAGTTATAAGCCCTGTTATTAAAATGACTGTAGGAAGACTGGTTTATGAAACATTTAGACATGGATAGTAGAACACTGGTTTGTGTTCTCTTCATATTGCCAAATTCTTTATCTGATTTGCTTCTTCAATTATCCAGACAACCACCTAATTAGTTAGCTATCAGAGTTGTTATCAGAGTGACTGTAGGGAGACTAGTTTATGGAACATTTAGGCATGGATAGTAGAACTAAGGTAACATTCTAATTAATACCTAAATATTGTAACAAAATTAATGGTCACTTCTATAGTAGTTGAAGGGCTCAAACGTCATAAGCAGGTATTCAACAATAAGTAGGCACATGAAGTTTCTCATAACTAAGAAGCATTTTTTTGCCCACTATAATATGCCAGTCAGCCATACTTCATTATCACAGAGATATATTTGCTCAGCATTTAAAGTTAGTTTTAATAATTTTTTCATACCAAACTCAATCATTCATCCAGGTTTAACTGACTATAATAGGAAATAAAATGGTAATCACAAAATAGTACATGCTAAAGAAACAGAACTGGAGAAATTCATGTTAAAAATATTCAGGGAACTATAAACAAAAAGAAACCTTCCTTAAAAGAGCACTAGTAACTTTTCTCCCAGCCTCAACTTATCCACAATAATTTACTAGCACAAACAAGAAATCAGTTGAAACTCATTTCTCAGAGTACGTACATCTCAACATCTAAGAAATTAATTTACCTTCCAAACTGATGAAGACACTTCTATACTAATATTACTTCATTTATTTCAAACATAACTAAATATATCTGTCGACAAAAGCTTGTGAAAACTATCTTAGCTGGTGAACATTGAGTGGAAATGTGTTTAAAGATAGATTTGCTTATAAACTATAATAGTACTATAAATATGACTAATAACTGAATGCTTATAAACAGTATTACTTAAAAGTATAATTAACAATTAAATTCTTAATTGCAGATGAATACTGTAACCTATATGTACTCACCTTTCACTTCGTTGATGGGTGACTGAACCACGTATTTCTGATGAACTAACAGGTTCAGAGTATGACCTTGGCCACTGAAGTACTGATGACTCTGCAGAAGCCATGTAAGAACTTGTCTGCTCATTCAACGGTATATATGAACCTGGCTGTCCACTCTGTTGTATTGGTGCTTCATATGAAACTGGCTGTCCATTCTGTTGCATGGGGTAAAGCTCATCTTGTACTCTAACTGGTGCAGCATTATAAAACGAATCTGGCTGTCCCATTTGTTGCATGGGGTAAGGACCAACTTGTCCAGTAACTGGTGTGTCTTTATAATATGAGTCAGGATGTCCAATCTGTTGCATCGGGTAAGGACCAGCTTGTCCAGTAACTGGTGCAGTTCCATAGTAGGAACCTGGCTGTCCAATCTGTTGCATGGGGTAAGGACCAGCTTGTCCAGTAATTGGTGCAGTTGCAGAATAAGTCTGCCCAGAAAATGATGAACAATAAGAATTAGCCTCCCATGTCCATGGGGCAGGCTGGGTGTTTGATGTCAAAACATTTCCACCCATAGGATTCTGTGGCATTACTGGGGCAGCACTACCATTCCACATATAATCATGGCCTGTAAATCCACCATGATAAGGAGGTGGACCAGGGGGAACAGAACCAGAATTAGGAACAGAATTTACAAAATTGGGTGGAACAAAAGGGAGAACAATTTGTTTAAGATCAGTAGTTTGCGAATCAGACTTTGGTTTTTTAGCATTTTTAGAGATTTGAATTGGAACTGCTAAAACTTTATTTTTATCAATTTTTCTTAAAGTCTTATTGTTTTCATCCGTTTTTATCTCTGATATTTTTAAATCTGCTGTGATAGGCTTTTTGGATTCTTCTTTTTCACAATCAAGTTTCAATGCTAAAATCTCTTCAGTGGAAAAATGGAAGTGCTCAGCAATGCGCTGGGCAGTATCAGGTGTCAAATTAATGCCATCAACAAAAGTGTTGGAGGGGAATGAATATGGTAAAAGATGCCTTGATTTGTAGTCACAACCATAGATGTATGGTGATTTGTCCCAAATTGGAAGCCCATTTGATTTATTATGACAGGAAGCAAGTTCATTATAAGACTCTGCAACATGGAACAATTCTTTGATAGCTGTCTTGTTTTCTTGCAAAGAAGGATCAAACATTTTTTTTACATTGTTCTTATTACATTTATCACTGTGTTGCTCAAATATGTGTTTATGGTGGGCTACTACATCAATTATATGAGAATGGGAAAAAAGCACTTGGCAGCCATCTAAAGATTTCTTTATTTCATGCTTAACATTTTCCATAATAGCTCTGATCTGTGCTTTCAAAATTTCTTGTCTTACTGAGACAGTTTTTGGCACAATAAATTTCATTGCTGTTTTACATTCAGGACAACTGAAGTACTGGTTATCGTACAAGTCCAGTGTGCCAAGGTTCAATATAATCAAAGAATTTTTGTACTCTACTAATGCTCTCAAAAGTGGGCTTCCTTGTCTAATATCAGTCAACTTGTAATTAGGAACAACCAAAACTGTACAGTTGAATCTATCTCCAGGCCAAACTTTCACAATATTCTCCAAATGTAAGTCTCCAACAAGAACAACATATCTAAACAATCCTTTGAATGATATATAATTCTTTAAGTTAAACGCTATTATCCCCGACAGTGTATCAACAGCGTATCTTGTCAGATTCAGTCCATCATACATATGTGTGTTGATGAAGTGGGTTTCTTCCTTGATTGTAGTAAACAAATATTTCTGCAGTTTTTCTCTTAATTTTTGAGGGACAGACAGCTTAAAGTAATTATTGAAGGCTCTGATACTATCACTTATATTACAACAGAACTCATTAATTTCTTCAGAACTCAGAGATGAAATCTTTTCATTATAATATGCTTTCCTTAAGTCAACAGGTAGGACATTAATTAAGAACACCTCAGAATCCTTAGTGAACAAACGACGCACCTTTCTCATAATCTGCTTTGCCTTTGCTATTAGACTTTTCGCTGAAAGATCTTTCTTATGTGACTGATTTTGGTTTACAGTCAATTTAACATCCAAAAAGTCATCAACTCCAATGCTACAAATGAGTAAAGAATCTTTTTTGAAATCTATGCCCTTCGCTTTCAATACAGATTCTATATTATCAAGTTTAAGTTCTGGATCACTAAAAACTTGAAAGGCAGGAAGCTTTTCACTTGCAGGTATAGAGCTGTTATATATAAAGCGGGAATGTCCAAGAAAGATAAACTGTGTGAAATTTTTCCAGTTGGTTGGACTTCTAATCTGTGGATAAGAGAAAAAGGATTTTGATGTAAAATTCAATGTACCAATAATTGCTAATTAAAGCTGTACTGCAGCTAAAAAAATAGAGTAATAACATTCTGCATAAAGAAAAATGATCAAATGCCAGTACGTATACAGTAAAACAAGGTAGATACATATATAAGATTGCAAAACATAAAACCTTAAATACTGAAGCTGAAAATGGATATGCTGTATTTTCATACATTTACAACTTTCTATTAAGATAACACTGATGAATAGTAGTCTAAAAGCAACCTGGTGGCTTTGGTGATGTACATACATATGTTGCATAAGTATGGAGTACATGGGAACAAAAGTAGCACACCCCAATTTTCCAATACATTACATACTCCTTTCAACTTGTATGACTCTCCAAAAATGATATTTTTGTAATAAAATAAAGTTTTGTATATACTTACTCAGTAATTATATAGCCAAGAGCTTCCTACCTACAGCAGCCTAACAACTGGAAATCTACGGTAGCACTTGTTTCAGTTAGTGTAGCTGGAATGCCCCGTCCAATTCCGGGGTTTGTATAGGTAAGATCCTGGCAGAGAACTTAATTCGTTTTGCGCTCTAATGTCCATGCGGGGAGACGTGGGTGGGCTTCGATCGTATATAATTTTTGTATATGGAACTTACCCAGTAATTATATACTAGCTGATTCCACATTTAAAGGAGGTGAATAGTGTAATGAAATTGAAAAGTCTGCCAGCATAAAACAATATGCTTGTTGTTTCCTTACCTGGCAAGTGAACACTGCAGATAATTTCTGCCTCTGGTCAGTACTCCACTTGACATGTAGAGGATGTGGCTGTCTATCCCAGAGTCACCTCTACATGAGTGGGGGCTTTGGAGCAAGGAAGTACAACTGTGGCTCGCAAAGCTACAAAAGGTGCCCTTGCCCTAGGTGAAGACCAGATCAAACAACAACACTGTGCTACACCATAACCATATTAGACTATCACAACCCAACCACTAAAAAGGGACTGGTGGGCACTCTAGCCACAAATATGCCTCCAGGCTTCCCAAAAAACACAAACACAATATACTACCTTATTCAAGGTGAAAAAGTGCAATGGGAAGTCAGATTCCCTATGCCTCCTCTCCCAACACCATGCCAACCACAGATATTGGTCCTAATGTGTTGCAGTTCTCGAAGACAGTTTCCACATCCTTTAGGTAGTGGAAAGCAAATATACTGACCTACACTTTCAGAATGAGAACGTTGCTTGCACAACTTTAGTAAATGACATATCATGTCTGTAGATGAGAGCGGTTGCACGTCATGAGCCTTGACCTTCATTGTGGCCAATTTTGTCACTTGGATTTCTGCATGTGCTTCTAAAAATCAAATTTCTTAGAAAAAAAGATAAGGCATTTTTGGAGAGTGGATGAGATGGATTCCTGACTGAGCACCAAAGGAGATCCGAAGAGCCACTAACCTTCTCTGTTACTATTTCACGGGACGACACAGGTTAGGCCCAGAAAAGGAAAAATCTATTTCTGGGCAGTGACCTGTGTCGCCCAGTGAAACCCACCCCTCTATCTTCCTCACCCAAACTGGCCCGAGCTTGGGTGCTATTCACAGAAATGGCGGACAGGACGCTAGTTGTAGCAGTAGCAGGCAGTAGATGGCCTGGAACGGCTCCTCTGTAGAACAGGGGATATTGAGAAAGGAAGAGACTAATTGGCAGGGGACCTCTGATAGTGGTTTCACACGCCCCAGTTTCCATACCGACACCCTTAATTAACCCCTTCGCCACCGGCCTGCTTTATTGCTGCAAATGCTTGCATACCGCATGAGACCCCCTGTCGACCGCATATCAATCATTACTTGCCTCCACTAATTTTTATGTTATTCATATTTTTCCTTTTTATTCTTATGTGAAAACATTGTGTGTACGGATATCAATGAATATTTTTTACCCCATTATCAAAAATTACAAAAAATATAGTAAGAATATTGGAAAAAATAGGAATACTTAGTGGAAAAAGTAATTGCAGAAGTAGGAACTGTTATAAAGTAGTAGAAATAATAGTAAAGTAATAGAAATAAAGTAGCAGAAAAGTAGTTTAAAGTAGTAGTAAAAATAGTAGTAGTGGTAATAGCAGTACATACTAGTTTTCATACTGAAATAGTTATTATTCCTAGGTTTTCATACAGAAACAGCGTATACATCAATGAATGTTTACGGCACTGGTAATAATAATAATAATAATAAAACAGTAATAAAAATAATAATAATAATAATACTTATGGGGCAGTTTTTTCACCCCCATCATCATAAGCAAGCTGTAAAAAACCCATCTCGTCACGAGTAACAGGCCTCCATAGAAGTCCTTTCACTTACGCTTCTGTTGAATGAAAGTACTACTCTGCCCGAGCATTCATCCATTCACACAATTTGTCAATTACATAATCACAAAAAAGGAAAAAAAATGAATCACGTAAGCAGGTGAAATCTGGTGTAAGCAGGAATCCCATTGCCACCCTCCTTGAATCAGAGGGGGCTGGGTCTGGGCGCAAGTCACAAGATGGATCAGTTATGAACCGCCAGCCTTTATCGACAAGAGGTTCAATGTCTTCCAAACACTCGTCACTGTCAACCTCTATGAAATTATTACTATAATCATCATCTGATAGATTTGGCAGGTACTCAGACCCTGACTCGGAAACACTATCATCTGACATGATACTGAAAAAAAAAAAAAAAATATAAAATAATTGCAATCAAAAGGGAAAAAGGTTTAGAATTCAAATCTATATGGTTTATGGACAAAATCGTAATCATCCTTCTCAGATAATGGCCTGAGGCGCACTGGCATATGTTGGCCAGTACCCCTCCTAATATCCCATATGAAAATGACGTCACGACGTCCATCGGACGCTCATTGGTTGTAATGAATTGTGGGTGGAGCTTCAGCACCTCTCTCGTACACAATACTGTGTCTGGAAACCATCCAAGCTGAAGAAAACGCTTTGCTTTTTGAGGAGGGATGAAAGACGTACACGCGTATGTCCCGGTCTTTTATTACTGTACCATAAAAGACGTACATGTGTACGTCCCAGTGCTGAAGGGGTTAAGGGTGAGCGAGCCAGGAAACTCTGGCAAACCATATAGCTTTTTTCTCTTGTATATTTAGCAATATTTATGCCTTAGAAATGAGTCCTATAGGAACTTTTCATGGGACGACACAGGTTAGGCCCAGAAATATAACTATAATTACAAAATTCATATGTGAGTATTTTAACCCTCTTACGCCGAATGGACGTATTAAACGTCGAGTCAAAATGTCTCCCGTATGCCGAATGGATGTATTGTACGTCGACTCAAAAAAGTTTTTAAAAAAATTAGCGGAAAAACACTTATAGGCCTACCAGCCGAAAACTTTTAAATCACGCACCTTGGGGGATGCTGGGAGTTCACGGATCAAGGCGTTGTTTTGTTTACAATCGCTACGCAGGCGCGCAAGCGCGAATTTCTTTCTTATCGCACTAAAAAGTATCAGTGACACATCTCAAAAATTATTTCGTCACTTTGACATAATATTTGCACCATTTTAAATTATCCTTTACATGAAGTATTATATATAAAAATGTGCGCAATTTTATGTAAAATACAACAAAAAAATACTCATGATTGTAGCTTTTATCAATTTTGAAATATTTTCATATAAATAACGATAAGTGCAAAATTTCAACCTCGTCAACCTTTGACTCTACCGAAATGGTTGAGAAACGCAATTGTAAGCTAAAACTCTTATATTATAGTAATATTCAATCATTTGCCTTCATTTTGCAACAAATTGGAAATCTCTAGCACAATATTTTGATTTATGGTGAATTTATGAAAAAACTTTTTCCTTACGTTCGAGCGGTAACTCTTCCGATAAATTTTTTCGTGCGATTGTCCTAATGTTTGCACCATTTTAAATTTGCCGTTACATAAAGTTTTATATATGGAAATGTGAGCAATTTCATGCACAATACAACTAAAAACAACCCATGGTTGTAGCTTTTATCAGTTTTGAAATATTTTCATATAAATAACGTAAAGTGCAAAAATTTCAACTTTCGGTCAACTTTGACTCTACCAAAATGGTCGAAAAACGCAATTGTAAGCTAAAACTCTTCTATTCTAGTAATATTCAATCATTTACCTTCATTTAGATTTATGGTGAATTTATGAAAAAAAAAAATTCCTTACGTCCGCGCGGTAACTCTTCCGAAAAAATCGGAATTTATTTTGTGCGGTTTTCGAAATGTTTGCACCATTTAAAATTAGCTGTTACATAAAGTTTTATATATGAAAATGTGCGCAATTTCATGTAGAATACAACTAAAAATGATTGAAGGTTGTAGCTTTTCTCTTTTTTCAAAATATTTGCATATAAATCACGATAAATAGAAAAAAAACCACGTTCGGTCAAATTTGACTCTACCGAAATAGTTGAAAAACGCAATTGTAAGCTAAAACTCTTACGGCCTAGTAATATTCAGTCATTTATCTTCATTTTGAAACAAATTTGAAGTCTCTAGAACAATATTGTGATTTATGGTGAATTTTTGAAAAATATATTTACTTCCCTCCGCGCGCCGATTCGCAGCCGCAAGTCTCCGAAATGCGTACATCGCATTATCCTAGTATATTTGCTCCTTTTCATATTAGCCGTTTTATAGAGTTTTATATATCAAAATGTGTGCAAATTTATGAAGAATACAATAAAAAATAATTGAAGGTTGTAGCTTTTCCCATCTTTGAAATATGTGCATATAAAAAAATATATATATAAACATTTCAACATTCGGTCAAATTTAACTCTTCCGAAATGGTCGAAATCTGCAATTCTAGTCTAAAACTCTTACAGTATCGTAATATTCAATCATTTGTCTTCATTTTGAAACAAATTGGAAGTCTCTAGAACAATACTTAGATTTACGGTGAATTTTTGAAAAAAAACATTTTTTTACGTCCACGCGTTACGAATTCATACATCATTTTGTGATAATATGTTTCCGGTGTTGCTTTTATTGTTTTACAATGTATTATATATCAAAGTGATTGCAATTTAGTGTACAATACAACGAAAAAAAGGTAACTCGTTAGCTTTGACTGTTTTTTGCACAGCGTGATTTGAATACAATTATGTATTAATTTTTTTTTTTTGCTACCATATATCACATTATTTACATATGATAATGATATTATTTTTCATTTCAGGCAATGACAAAAAAAGGAGCCAAAAATGAACTCTTAATCTTCAAAACTAAGCGCGCTGTGATTTTTAAAAAAATTATTTTTTCCGCTTCCGCTCTCACTCCAAACCGGGCCCCGGGATACGGGAGAGGTTTTGATTTTTAGGGCTTCGGCATAAGAGGGTTAAGGAAATGCAATAATCTTTCCATTTCACTCTTTTAAATACTGTACGGACAACTCTCTCTCTCTCTCCACAAGATACGTACGTCATAGTGGTAACTCCTCTCTCTCTTGGCTGCAAGTGTTAGAAGTACGTATGTACGTATATATCTTTATGGGTACCTACTAATGTTTAAGATGACTTTGAAATTACATTAATATAATCTCAAAGATTAATACAGTAATATGATTACAATTTAAGGTAAATCAATTTGATGTAGGATATTACATAAGGTATACATTTGGTGTTTCTATTTCGTCCTTTTATCTCTCTCTCTCTCTCTCTCTCTCTCTCTCTCTCTCTCTCTCTCTCTCTCTCTCTCTCTCTCTCTACAAAAGAATTGATAAATAGACAATTAGAAACTTGTTCTGCCCTCTCTTTCTCTCTTCTTTGGAAAAGATATATGTATTTATGGGAGGGGAAGAAGTGTTGCCTATAGAAGTTCATTTCAATCTCTAGATATCGTAAGGAGTTGTTATTCTCTCTCTCTCTCTCTCTCTCACTTATTGACTGTGTATATATTTGAAGATAATGGCAGATATAGGCTTTTTAGAGGGGAGTTCTAACCATTCGTGGGTTCTAGCTACTGGCGGGGTTGTCTGGTACTCATCCCCTGCGAATATGGGGGAACGAAGTCATTCATCGGTTCCAATACACTTTTGGCAAGGCCTGACCAACGCAGCCCCGTCGAGACCTTGGGTTCCTTATTGGGTCCCCACAAGGCTCTGAGTTAGTAGAGGAGGCCATGGTTGTTCCCCTGAGATTGTTATGCTGACGTATCAGCATTACGATCTCTGAAAAAAGTCCACTGAATCTCGGAGGTGTCCGAGTCTCTGGGTAGAGGACCTTCGAGAGACTCGTCATCCCAATCAACTCTCCCCTGAGGGAGAACTTCACCAGATCCCTTAGATCCTTCCTCAATGATGCGGGCGTACGACCGGTGGGGTCCTAAAGCCCCCTCCAGGAACATAGGCTGCCTGAGGAGTGCACTCCAAAGGATTCCTACTACAGTGGAACCCCCGTATTCGTGTTCTCCGGATTTGCGGACTCACACATTTGCGGATTTCTCTCGGGAAAGTTTCCCCGCATTATTCGCAGGAAATTTGCGCATTCGCAGTATTTTTCTATGAGAAATATCCACAAATTCCTGGTTTTTTTTTTTTATCAATTTCATCATAAAATGCACTTTTTGTGATAAAACTTAAAAAAACCAAGAATGAAAATTTTTAGTGGTTTTTCTCGAGTTTTAACCAACAAAATAGGCTGTTTTTAGCATTTTTATAGGGGTTCCAAACATTCGCGGATTCTAACTATTCACGGGGGGGTCTGGTACGCATCCCCCGCGAATACAGGGGGACCACTGTATTCGCCTCACCCTTCCCCGGTGTAGTCTGAGGAAGTAGAGGGAATAGGAAAGGAGGATTGGATGCTCTCACTTCTAGCAGCGCTGCTGCCGGGGCAGTGAGCCGCACCCTTGCACCAATGGTGACAGGTGTGGGTCTACGAGAACGCAATTGCCTAAACGAAACACTTTCCAGAGAAAAATGCAGCAGTACTCACCATGCTGTAGCAGTGCTGGTAGCAAGACTGGTGGGAGCAGCGCCTCTGCCAGCAGAGAAGTGGCTCCCTGCCCGGTGAGGCCATGCATTATTCTCACAACGCACCTCAGCCCTCTTTGAGGTCAAGAACCTCGTGTGAAGAGGGCTGTAAGGGAACCTCCTTTTAGCTTCTCCAGATGCCTTGCTCCAAAGAACAGTGACATTGATCCTGGCTCCTGAAGAAGAACCAAGCTTAGTCATCATAGATGGGTCTGAGCCATGGCTCGGTCCCTACTCTCGCCCCGTGCCACTGCCATGGTGAGGAGACAACTCCCCTTCCTTGACTGTGGATGTATGTCCTCCCTTAGGTGGTTGTACATTCAGAGATTCTCATGAATGAGATTCCGACACGATTCCTGTCCATAGAGCTGCGCTGTTGAGAACAGAGGCTGGAGAATGAAGCTTGGTTCAAGCTCCAGCAGCTCCCGAAACACTGGTCCCTGGGGACAGTGTTTTGAGCCCCAAATATGAAGAAGCAGGAGAGCCAGTGAGAGAGCCAACTGCTTCCTCCCCAAAGGTAGGAGGCAGACTCTAAGAAGTCTCGAAACGAGGCTTCTTTGGGGGACGGAGAAGCTACCTTCCCCTTTGAATGCCGTGAAGCTTCCGAAGAGAGAGATGAGGAGGCAGCAGGTGATGACGATGACGAAGAAGACGAAGATGAAATTGAAGAAGACAGCACTCCTTGGATTCTTCATCTTCTTCGCCTTCTTCTTCAACAGCTTCTGCATTAGAGTTGTCAGGGGCCCCCAAGGGGCAGCAGACGACTCATCAGGTCCAGGGGCTGGTACATGGGCAAGTCCAGGGACAAGAGCAGGAGCAGGTGTAGGTAGAGAGGCAAGAACAAGTGGGAATGTCTGGAGGCCTCGGGACAGGAAGCAGTGCCACATCATAAGCAGGAAGGGAGGCACTGCAGGGGCAGGAAGTGGTCTGGTCCCCATTACCACCAAAGGTGATACATTCGTCAGGTGACAAGAACAGACCAGGTGCGCTGCAGGGACCTCTACTGAGGTGTAACAGCAAGCCTGGATCGATAGCCATCCCATAAAAATCCACAGTAGTTCAAAGTCTGACACCTCACCTGTGAAAGTAAAAAGCTCAGAAATTAATGAAGGGGGTTCCCCTCGTGCGAATGTACACTTCGGAGCAAGGAGAGGACCCTAAAGGAGCGATCCCCAGGTCTGGTACCACAGCCGCCCCTTCTTCTCCCTTCTCCGACTCGTTGGAAGGGGAAGAAGATGACACTTCTCCCGGAGGGGCGACAGCGAGTATGGGATGATTGCCAGAAGAGCGACAAATACAAAGGAAGAGGAGGTTAGTATCTCCATGTGGTGGGAGGTGTCTTACTCTCATCACAGGTCTTCCAATATATTCCTCCTCCCAGCAAAATTCCTCCAGTGTCATAGACCAAGCAGAGCACTCTCCACACACATAAAACAAAAACTGTTACACTCACGCCCCCGGCATGATGGGCAAAGAGCGTGAAGATTGATCTATCAAGGTGCGGACCTACACCCATCCTGGGGCAGCGCCCAGGGGCAGGGTACAAGGCTATTGCGATTCATGGTTTTGCATGATTCAGTATATCATAAACACAATATCACAACAACGATCATAACTTATAAACAATTTGCAATTCATGGGTTTGCATGATTTAGTCACAAATACATTCACAACAACAATCATAACTTATAATAGGAAATAACTAAGAAAAATCCCACCGGGATTGAAAGAAAACAGCAGTAAACAGTCAGGCAGAGAGGGGTGAAGGACACGTCTATCCGCAACGATGGTTGAAAGCAAATTGGAATGTTTACGTCCGGTTGAAGGGGCTACTAACAGCCGGACTGGTAGTTAACTACCTAACTGCCTTGTTAAAGACTTCAGCAGCCATATCCAGGCTATGCCTTAAATAATTCCTTCAATAAAGGACCAAAGGTTTGTATATCCCATAGGAACAAACCTCTTTTGAAACAAGATGCTACCACGAGAAACCCGGGCCTAGAAGAACTAGGTCCCAGTCAACCTGCTTGGTCAGCAAAGACCCCTCTGAGGACTTGTAGTACTTCTTCTGTTGGGGAGAGGCGGGGGAAGGAGCTTGTCTGAGCAGTTAGACCGACATGAACACTCTTGCCCAGAGACAAGATTATTCACCTGGTCAAGCACCCCCTCGGAAAGCGAGGACCACAGCAGCTCCATTGAAAGCTTAGGTTCCTTCCCGGGACCCCAAAAGGATTCGAGGTGCGAAGGA
Source organism: Macrobrachium nipponense (assembly GCF_015104395.2). NCBI lineage: Eukaryota > Metazoa > Arthropoda > Malacostraca > Decapoda > Palaemonidae > Macrobrachium > Macrobrachium nipponense. Next base: position 69,337,370 of record NC_087217.1, on the reverse strand, counting down.
TGATCCAGAGAAGAGGACGTGGCCCCATCCCTGGGATCATTGTGCTGACAAATCACAGTGATGATCTCTGCAAAGGTCCTCTGTAATTAGGGGTTACTGTATCCTGAGGAAGAGGACCCTCGATTCCTTCTAGGGTGTGGTCCTCCCAAAATACTCTCCTGGCAGGAGGGAGAACTTTGCCAGACACTTAAGATCTATCCTGAACTACTCAGGTGTACAACCGGATTGATCCGAGGACTGAGCTAGGACTGTACACCTTTGTAGCCAGACTCTGAGAAGACTCTCCTGAGTTCCTCCTGTCTGCCTCGCACCTCCTGGTAAAACCACAGGAAGTTGAGGGGTGAGGAGGATAAGGCAAGCCCACCTGTCTTACCAGCAGAACTAGCAGGAGGGGTGGGCCGCGAGCGGTCATTAACCCGCAGTGATGACAGCAACACAGGTCCAGGAATGCCCCAGTTCTCTTCAAGGCCAAAGCATCGCAAGATAACTGTACAGGGGACCTCCTCGCTGTCTCTACAGGTGTCCTCTCCAGATGTCAGACAGGGGCTGAGACACCAGAATGGGAACCTGACGGGGCACTGGTGACTAGTGATAGTGCCAGCAGGAAGAACCAACACACCAGCACATTTCAGCTCTTTCTCTCGCTCTATGCCGGAAGCTCGCGGCTCCATAGAGGCTCAAAATTAGTAACTAATTCTATCATCATCAAAATGTATTTGGTCATGAAAATAACATCAAAATATACTAAATAGTGAATATTTCTTAACCCTCTTACGCCGAAGCGGTAAAAAAAAAAATTGTCTCCCGTGTGCCGGAGGTGTTTCAGAGTGAGCGTGGAAGCGGAAAAAATATTTTTTTCAAAAAATCACAGCGCTCTTAGTTTTCAAGATTAAGAGTTCATTTTTGGCTCCTTTTTTGTCATTGGCTGAAGTTTAGTATGCAATCATCAGAAATGAAAAAAATTATCATTATCATATATAAATAATGAGATATATGATAGCGCAAAAACGAAATTTCATATAAAATTGAATTCAAATCGCGCTGTGCGCAAAACGGTTCAAGGTAACAAGTTACTTTTTTTTCGTTGTAATGTACACTAAATTGCGATCATTTTGGTATATAATACATTGTAAAACGATAAAAGCAACACAGAGAAAATATTATCACAAAATAATGCATGAATTCGTAACGCGCGGACGTAAACAAATATTTTTTCAAAAATTCACCATAAATCTAAATATTGTCCTAGAGACTTCCAATTTCTTTCAAAATGAAGACAAATGATTGAATATTACTATACTGTAAGAGTATTAGCTTACAATTGCAGTTTTTGACCATATATGACGAGTTAAAGTTGACCGAATGTCGAATTTTTATATATATATTTTTTATATGCAATTATTTCGGAAATAAGAAAAGCTACAACCTTCAAATATTTTTAGTTTTATTCTACATAAAATTGTGCACATTTTCATATATAAAACTCTATGAAATGCCTAATATGAAACTGAGCAAATATTCCGAGAATGGGACTCACGCATTTCGGAGATTTGTGGCGGAGAATCCGCGCGCGGAGGGAAGGAAAGATTTTTTTTTAAATTCACAATAAATCTAAATATTTTGCTAGAGACTTCGAATTTGTTTCAAGATGAAGATAAATGACTGAATATTACTAGACTGTAAGAGTTTTAGCTTACAATTGCGTTTTTTGACCATTTCGGTAGAGTCAAATTTGACCGAACGTGGTTTTTTTTCTATTTATCTTGATTTATATGCAAATATTTCAAAAATGAGAAAAGCTACAACCTTCAATTATTTTTTGTTGTGTTCTACATGAAATTGCGCACATTTTTATATATAAAACTTTATGTAACGGCTAATTTAAAATGGTGCAAACATTACCACAATCGCGCGTATGATTTTTTCGGAAGTTACCGCACGGACGTAAAGAAAATGTTATTTTTTTCATAAATTCACCATAAATCGAAATATTGTGCTAGAGACTAACAATTTGTTGCAAAATGAAGGTAAATGCTTGAATATTACTAGAATATAAGCGTTTTAGCTTACAATTGCGTTTTTCGACCATTTCGGCAAGTCAAAGTTGACCGAAGGTTGAAATTTTGGCAATTATCGTTATTTATATGAAAATATCTCAAAACTGATAAAAGCTACAACCATGGGTTGTTTTTAGTTGTTTTGTGCATGAAATTGCACACATTTCCATATATAAAACTTTATATAACGGCTAATTTTAAAATGGTGCAAAATTACCACAATCGCATGTATGATTTTTTTCGGAAGTTACCGCGTGGACGTAAAGAAAAAGTTTTTTCATAAATTCACCATAAATCGAAATATTGTGCTAGAGACTTCCAATTAGTTGCAAAATTAAGGTAAATGATTGAATATTACTAAAACATAAGAGTTTTAGCTTACAATTGCGTTTTTCGACCATTTCGGTAGAGTCAAACTTGACCGAAGGTTGAAATTTTGGCAATTATCGTTATTTACATGAATATATCTCAAAACTGATAAAAGCTACAATCATGAGAATTTTATTGTTGTATTCTACATAAAAATGCGCACATTTTCATATATAATACTTCATGTAACGGCTAATTTACAATGGTACAAAAATTATGTCAAAGTGACAAAATAATTTCCGAGATGTGTCACAGATACTTTTTAGTGCAGCAAGAAAGAAATTCGTGCTTGCGCACCTGCGTAACGATTGTAAACAAAACAACACCTTGATCCGTGAACTCCCAGCATCCCCCAAGGCGTGTGATTCAAAAGTTTTAGGCTGGTAGGCCTATAAGTATTTTTCCGCGAATTTAAAAAAAAACTTTTGTAAGTCGATGTAAAATACGTCCAGTCGGAACACGGGAGACAAAAAATGTTGACGTAAAATACGTCCAGTCGGCGTAAGAGGGTTAACAGAAAAGTAAACAGAAAAACCAGCGAATTGTGAGCATGAGAACATCACAATTTTTGAAAGTAAATTGTATTTTTCCTAACTATACAAACCTGAGGTCCTTTACATAAGGATTACTTTCAGCATAGGCTGGAATACGGCCGTTAAATTCTTGAACAACGTGGTTAAGCAGTAATTACTGTCTGGTAGGCAGGTAGGCTCGCCTGCCCGGATGTAAACACTCCACTTAGCCTTTCAGCCCAGGTTTCAGATTGAGGGGTGGCATTAATGTACAGGACCTCAGGTTTGTATAGTTAGGAAAAATACAATTTACTTTAAAAAACTGTGATTTGTTCCTGCACGATATACAAACCCTGTCTTTTACATAAGGAAGACTCAATGATTGGTGGGATTAATGTGAGTGAGCCTCTAGAACTGTCTGGAGTTCTGCACACCTGGGCTATTCCTCCTAGTCGTAAGAGCAAGGAGTGCCTTGCCTCTGACAACTTGATCGGAGTATAGGAGCTGCATGATCAAGAGTCAGACTTTTGGGCCTTTTCAAAATGAGTGAGGAATCATGACTCATCCAAAAATGGGCTGGCACGAATATTTAGAGTTGGAAGCATTAATGCAAAGTTCTGGGAAGGGTTTGCATTACTGCCATTCTTTTTCTCCCCTTGCTAGAGGAAGGAGCAGGACTGCTTCTATGATCTTGATAAGAAAAATAGAAAGAAAGCTCGACATGTAAGCCTGACCAGCCAGTGAAAGTTCGAGTCCTATCCTCAACCTGAAGGAAGAGGAGTAGAGGGACAAGGAGGGGAAGGTGGATAGGCCAATCACTCTCGCATCCTTCTTACCTCTAGAACACCACACCGTAGGCGAGATGCAACTTGTCCTCTTGAAGGAGCCAGGTAAGCAAACACACCTGTGAGCATCAACCACTGGTCCAAGTCCAAGGAAAAGAGGTTTCAAGGGCCTGTGGGCAGACCCGAAGGAAGAATGATATGAATATGGTTGTGATGAGACCTAATCTATCTTCCAGTCACACATATTCTTCGGGATGAAATGTACCCAGCTAATGGACATATCCAACTGCAGAGAAGCCTCTCACGATCTCGTAAGACTTGGAGAAAGAAGTGTCATTGTACACTTCTGCATTGGCAGTCTGCAGTGGATAAAAGCATCGACACTCAATGAAGGACAAAGTAATGACTGATCTGGATCAACCAATACAAAGTCCACAGCGCGGGAGATCACGAAGGACTTTAACTCATCAACAGATGCCAACTGATTGCGCTGCTGCACATCTGAGACGTAGTCATAATGTGACACCCACCTTTTGAAGTGTTATACTGAGAACACCATACAAATTGTTTATCGTGTTTGCCACGATGTTGAGAGACAAGATGATGATTCTCATGAGGCATGTGCACATTAGACGAGAGTCTAGTGCCTTCTAAAGACCAAGGTCCCTGTGATGGCAAGACAGGAGTTTCTCATCAGTAGTTGAATTTCAACCAAGGAGAAACAATACTATATTACTATTGAATGACTAGGTGAATGTGGATCTGCGTCTTCACGATTGAATCAAGAGAAGTAATTGATTGATTGATTGTACTACGTATATTAAATCTGGTGTCACAACATCTGGGTAACTTTCATCATTCTGATCATAGAAAAAGTCTCGTCGATGACACCAACCAGTGAAGACGGCTTCAATCCTTGTTGTTTTACAGAGGACTGAAAAAGTTATTTCGGTATTTCATTGCTGCTCAGCGAAAAAGTCAGAGTTTGCAATGAAGGCAGAGAGTCTTTCAGTAATGAAAACACGGATTGTACTGTAGCCTCTCACGATCTCGTAAGACTCGGAGAAAGAAGTGTCATTGTACACTTCTGCATTGGCAGTCTGCAGTGGATAAAAGCATCGACACTCAATGAAGGACAAAGTAATGACTGACCTGGATCAACCAATACAAAGTCCACAGCGCAGGAGATCACGAAGGACTCAGACTCGTCAACAGATGGCAACTGATTGCGCTGCTGCACATCTGAGATGTCACAACGTGACACCCACCTTTTGAAGTGTTATACTGAGAACACCATAAAAATCGTTTATCGTGTTCGCCACGATGTTGAGAGACAAGATGATGATTCTCATGAGGCATGTGCACATTAGACGAGAGTCAAGTGCCTTCTAGAGACCAAGGTCCCTGTGATGGCAAGACAGAAGTTTCTCATCAGTAGTTGAATTTCAACCAAGGAGAAACAATACTATATTACCATTGAATGACTAAGGTGAATGGGGATCTGCGTCTTCACAATTGAATCAAGAGAAGTGAGAAGTAATTGATTGATTGATTGTGTATTAAATCTGGCGTCACAACATCTGGGTAACTTTCATGATTCTGATCATAGAAAAAGTCTCGTCGATGACACCAACCAGTGAAGACGGCTTCAATCCTTATTGTTTTACAGAAGACTGAAAAAGTGAGTTCGGTATTTCATTGCTGCTCGGCGAGAAAGTCAGAGTTTGCAATGAAGGCAGAGAGTCTTTCAGTAATGAAAACACGGATTGCACTGCCTAAATAACCGCTTCTTGTGGGTTGGATCAGGGAGGAATTTTCTATTTACTTTGGAAGCAGAGCTAGTCAGGCGGGGAACAAGCGAAGTCTTTCATTATTTATTTACAATTCAGGGTGAAAAGAGAACAATTGAACAACTTATGAATTAGGAAATGTATATTAGAAGACAAAACTCAAATTGTCTGAGGGAAATCATTCTTTGTCATCACAGCAGCCGATGGGGCAGGAGGTGCAATGGAACAGAAGACCAGGCTACAGACTTCAGTTATACCATGGGGTAAACAGAAAGATGATAACGAGTCTAATGAGATATACCTCTGTCTGAAAATTCTCGCAATGGCAAATGTGGTGCAGGAGAGATGGTCATTATGCGAGAATTTCGAGCCAACCAAAGACATAAATCTATGATTACCGGGCAGAGAGATTCAAATTAGTAGTTAATCCTCGACAGGACAACAATCAAAACCGAAAAGAATCTCAGAGAGCGAGCAGTACCAAGGCAGAGCTGTATACCACTTGCTCGACTCATTATACCGAGTTGCCTGGTAGTGCATCTCATGATGGAATGCATTCGGCTAGAACCATCGAGTGCAAAAAAGGTACACTCGAGCATCTGTATTTAAACCGAAATGAGAGGGAAGAAAACCCTCTTGTTTGGAGATAATGCAAATTGCTGTGGTGCTGTTGGGAAACAATAGCACTTCCCATCTCAAAATCAAAACCAGTAACTCTTGGGAGGCCCAAAAGCTGTCCTAAGTTTCAGGTTAATTAAGAGAAGGTACTATTAGTCTTGGTCACATACCAGAAGATGATGCAACTGATAACAGAAGCATGTCGCGAGAGAAATATACTAGTACGTATACAGTAGTACCTCGAGATACGAAAGGCTCTACTTACGAAAAACTCGAGATACGAAAGCCAATGTGAAAAATTTTACTGCTCTACATACGAAAAGTTTTCAAGATACGAAAGGTTGTTGCTGTAAAGTCCCGAGATTCGCCTGGACCACCGAGAACAATTTTAAAACTCCCGCGCCGCCAACTGAGTAAACTCGCCACCATCCTCCCTCTCTCCCATTGGTTCCTGATGCTAGTCACCCCATAAGGTCCTGCTCTCCTATTGGTCAGCATCTACCCCTTGTGCTTTAAGTATTCTATTGGTAAAAGGATGCTGTAAATTGAAAAACTTATTCATGCAATACATTTAATTAAAAAAAAAAAATTAGGTAAAGATGGAATAAAGAATAGAAATGAATGGTTATTATACTGTTTAGTAGTTTCAGTAGTTGAAGAGAGATAATAATGGTTACTTAATAATTATTTAAAATGAGTACATGCAATACATTTAATAAAAAAATTGTGAATTAGATATCATAAAATATAAAATAAATCAGACTGCCAACAAATACATATTTTTTAGAATTCTTCTTCTGTTTTATTATTACGTTACGTTTTACGTATGTTTCATTATAGCTGTCAGTAACTCGGTATCTCCATTAGGTAAAGACAGAATAAAGAATAGAAATGAATGGTTATTATACTGTTTGGTAGTTTCATTAGTTGAAGAGAGATACTAATGACAATTTATGGCTTACTGTGTGCTAGGAAAAATGATTGCTTGGCGCTCGTTTGATACTCGTAAGACGGGTAAGAGCTGAATGTAAACAATCGATTGGAAGGTTTGTTTTTTGTTTGTTTGTGTATTATAGTTAATGATTAATTAATAATTATTTGAAATGAGTACATACTGATTATTTATACATTTTATTGGCATATTCTAAGCTTTTAGCTCTTAGGTTTAGATGTCAGAATCATAGACTAGGCTACAGTAGCAACCGCTAACATAGGCTAGGCTTATTGCTAAGGGACATATACTAAAGTTCTAATATATGCAGTAAAAATGGGGTTGAACATTACATGCAGTTGAATATTACTCAAGTATGTACAGTATTTTGCCTTTTTGGAGTCATATTTCTTCCGTCGGACCGGCGTTGTAACCCTAAAACATGTGTTTTAGGCCTGGAAATATAATTTACTGGGGTGTTTTTGGAGGGCTTGGAATGGATTAGCCATTTTACATGTAAAATGTGTTCCAAGATACGAAAAACTCATAATACAAAGGCCACCTCGGAACGGATTAATTTCGTATCTCGAGGTACCACCGTATTTTTACGTTCCTGTAAATCACACTAATAGCCTAATTCTTTTTCATTCAAAGGGACAAGAATAAGGACTGGAAGCAAACCTCCTTCATTCTCTAATGAAGAGAGCAAAGGTGTAGTTGTCCCGAAGGGAGACTTATACATGATAACAGGATACTGAAGACTACTAGTTAAAGCCAAACTGGTTGTTCCCAAAACAGTTGCACTGGAAAGGCATTCAAACCTCTCGGTGCTATCCATCCTGAACAAATTGACGTATGTTTGGTAAGATCATAAGATTGAACCAAAAACATAGTCTCTCTGGTTCAAACTCTGAAGAGTAGACACCAAAGAACTCCTCTATTTCCTTGCTTATTCCATTATAACCACAAAGTAGAAGAAAAAAAGAGAGGAGGATTGACTGTTCCTGCCCACTCTTCCCTGAACATGCGATGTTCTAACTCTGTTAAACAAAGCATTCATTTCCTACAACCGTTTCGTTCACATGAACACGAGCGAAAGTTGACCGAGTTAAATGCAGTAAAAGCTGGCGAGAACTTGCCACGTCTTGCTAAGCATCTATCTTCTCCTTGATCGAACCTCACAAAAAGGACTACACAGAGGACCTCCTCCTATCTCTTTCATATGCCTTGTCCTGAGGAACAGCATTGATCTTGGCACCTGAAGAATAGCCATTCCTGATTTCACAGGTGGGTCCAAGCCATAAACGCGGCTCAGTCCCTTCTCTCGCATTGCGCCACTATCATGATGGAGAAAAGAGTACCAATCACCGACTGTGGGTGTACGAAACCCCTTGGGGTTGTACGCTCGTACAGACCCGTACAAGAGTATACCCAACACAGCCCAGGTTCCATGAGCAGCTCCCTTGGAACCAGAGATAGGAGAATGAACCTAGGTTTGAATTCCTGGGGCTTCCGAGACACTTTATTTTGTAGATAGCATCCAGGTTCTGAGCCAAAGAGACAGCCTATTACTTCCTCCCAAGGGAAAGGATGTAGACCCTTAGAAGTCTCGAAGTAAGACTTCTTAAGGGACGGAGAATACCCTCCTCTTCTTAGGACACGGAACCCTTTGAAGAGGGAGGTTAGGAGCCATCAGATGACGAAGACAAAAGATGATGAACCTGTGAAAACTTGCTGCAACACAGGAGGGGAGGGTGCTATGTCATGGCAAGGAACCGCACTGATCAAGAGCAGAGTTCATTCGTTTAAGCTGAGCACTCAACTTGGCAGAGCTGTCTGGTCGAGCTGAGTCAAGTGAGATGAGCAGATCACCTCTACATAATTGTGAGTGGTAATCATCAACGAAGAAATACCACTTCTTCCCAATTAACTGTTCTCCTTCAAGGCCAAAGCTCCAAGAAGAAGATTAAAGAGGGATTCCGTGTCTGCTGTCCTATGTGTTCGGACCTTAAGGTCCAATACACAAGGACGGTACTTGACCATTAACCCAGAAGGTGTTGCACACAGCTCCAAGCTCTGTATAACTACCGGTAACTCCAAATCAGACTGAGCAGTGAACTCATCAGTACTGGTAAAGGCTTGTCCTGCAATCCAATCACTTGTAATAGAATTAGTAAGAATTCCCACGCTTGGCGAGAAAACCTGACTCTTGTTAGACAATAATTGGGCAATCCTTGTCTCGCCCTGGTACTTGGCAATATGATGAAGCCAAGCACCCAGCGCATGCCAGCGAAACCAAACACCCAGTGAGTGCCAGAGAAACCAAGGGATCCAGGCGATCGGCAAGACTACTGATTATAGTATTACTTACCGGGAATGCCGGTTGCCCGAGTGTTTGGATATCACAGAAAACTAAATGACTGTGAATGTCAGAAATTTCAAAGACTTTAATGGCTTGGCAAGAGTCCTGATTTTTGTAATAACAGTTACCAGGGATGTCTGTCTCACCCGAATGTTTGGAAATTATAGAAAACCATAACACTCTGAGAATGCCAGAAATTCCAAGGAATTTCAGCATTCTGCGAGATTCCCGGGTATTGTAGTAACAATTACCAAGAATTCTTATCTCACCCAAGTGTTTGCAGATCGTAGAAGACAAAAACACTTAGAGAGTGCTAGAAATTTCAAAGAATTTAAGTACTCGCGAGACACCCGAATTTCGTCATTATTATTATTATAAGAATAGTTTAACCAGAACACTGAGCTGATTTTCAGCTCTCATAGGGCTTGCCCAAAGGATTTGATAAAATGCCAGGTCTCGGCCAAAGGCCAGGTACTGGGACCAAATAGGTCATATAGTATAATGCACAATAAATTAAAATTAAGTAAAAAATAAAATGCACAGAGGCAGAGACTTTCATACTAGAACACAAACAGGCAAGAAATACATTTACTCACGTTTCCATACATACCAAAAAGGTTATTAAAATTAACAAAAAGTCAAGAAACTCTTAACATTTTTCTTATCTAAAATTCATTAATTGCTCTGAGGTTTTTGTATATATACTTATTTTTATAATTTATTAACCCTTTACTGCCGACTGGACGTATTTTACGTCGACATACAAAAGTTTTTTTAAAAATTCGCGGAAAAATACTTTTAGGCCTACCAGCCGAAAACTCTTGAATCACGCCACGCGCCTTGGGGGATGCTGGGAGTTCACGGATCAAGGTGTTGTTTTGTTTACAATCGTTACGCAGGCGCACAAGCGCGAATTTCTTTCTTGCCGCACTAAAAAGTATCTGTGACACATCTCAAAAATTATTTCGTTACTTTGACATAATTTTTGTACCATTTTAAATTAGCCGTTACATGGAGTATTATATATGAAAATGTGCACATTTTTATGTAGAATACAACAAAAAAAATACTCATGATTGTAGCTTTTATCAGTTTTGAGATATTTTGATATAAATAACGATAAGTGCAAAAATTTCAATATTCGATCAACTTTGACTCTACCGAAATGGTCGAAAAACGCAATTGTAAGCTAAAACTCTTATATTTTAGTAATATTCAATCATTTACCTTAATTTTGCAACTAATTGGAAGTCTCTAGCACAATATTTTGATTTATGGTGAATTTATGAAAAAACTTTTTCCTTACGTCCGCTCGGTAACTCTTCCGAAAAAAATCATACATGCGATTGTGGTATTGTTTGCACCATTTTAAATTAGCCGTTACATAAAGTTTTATATATGAAAATGTGCGTAATTTCATGCACAATACAACTAAAAACAACTCATGGTTGTAGCTTTTATCAATTTTGAAATATTTTCAAATAAAAAATGATAAGTGACATTTTACACCTTCGGTCAACTTTGACTCTACCGAAATGGTCGAAAAACGCAATTGTAAGCTAAAACGCTTATATTCTAGTAATATTCAAGCATTTACCTTCATTTTGCAATAAATTGGAAGTCTCTAGCACAATATTTCGATTTATGGTGAATTTATGAAAAAAATAACATTTTCTTTACGTCCGCGCGGTAACTCTTCCGAAAAAATCATGTGTGTGATTGTGGTAATGTTTGCACCATTTTAAATTAGCCGTTACATAAAGTTTTATATATGAAAATGTGCACAATTTCATGTAGAATAGAACAATAAATAGTTGAAGGTTGTAGCTTTTCTCATTTTTGAAATATTTGCATATAAATCACGATAAATAAAAAAAAACCACGTTCAGTCAACTTTGACTCTACCGAAATGGTCGAAAAACGCAATTGTAAGCTAAAACTCTTACATTCTAGTAATATTCAGTTATTTATCTTCATCTTGAAACAAATTTGAAGTCTCTAGCACAATATTTAGATTTATGGTAAATTTAAAAAAAAAAAACTTTCCTTCCCTCCGCGAGCGGATTCTCCGCCACCAATCTCTGAAATGCGTACGTTCAATTCTCGGAATATTTGCTCCGTTTCATATTAGGCATTTCATAGAGTTTTATACTATATGAAAATGTGCGCAATTTCATGTAGAATAAAACTAAAAATATTTGAAGGTTGTAGCTTTTCTTATTTCCAAAATAATTGCATATAAATAAATATATATATAAAAATTCGACATTCGGTCAACTTTAACTTGTCAGATATGGTCAAAAACTGCATTTGTAAGCTAATATTCTTACAGTATAGTAATATTCAATCATTTGTCTTCATTTTGAAAGAAATTGGAAGTCTCTAGGACAATATTTAGATTTATGGTGAATTTTTGAAAAAAATATTTGTTTACGTCTGCGCGTTACGAATTCATGCATTATTTTGTGATAATATTTTCTCTGTGTTGCTTTTATCGTTTTACAATGTGTTATACATGTATACCAAAATGATCGCAATTTAGTGTAAATTACAACGAAAAAAAAGTAACTTGTTACCTTGAACCGTTTTGCGCACAGCGCGATTTGAATACAATTATATATGAAATTTCGTTTTTGCGCTATCATATATCGCATTATTTATATATGATAATTATAATTTTTTTCATTTCTGATGGTTGCATACTAAACTTCAGCCAATGAAAAAAAAAGGAGCCAAAAATGAACTCTTAATCTTGAAAACTAAGCGCGCTGTGATTTTTTGAAAAAAATATTTTTTCTGCTTCCGCGCTCACTCTGAAACACCTCCGGCACACGGGAGACATTTTTTTTTTACCGCTTCGGCGTTTAAGGGTTAATTAAATCAGAGTTTATTAGAACCGTCATAATCGGAACCACTGAAAATGTGAAAGATTCTGACAAAATTTATTTTATTGCTTTACTTCCAAAAGCTGACAGTCTCTGATGGTCATACTTTGGACAATCACACAATATACATGTCTGACAGTTATCAACACCTTGCACTCTGGAGCAGGGTCACGTGGGTTGCTCATTAAGTGCCCATGTGTCAGACGAGTGTGGCCTATACGTAGACGTGTCAGGATTACTTGCGTGTGTGTGTCTCTCTCTGATATATGGAGCTCCATTTCGTAAAGTCAGGTTTTATTTGTTTTAGTTTATTACTTTCAGGTTCTTCGTTCCATATATTTTACCATTTATTTACAATGATTGTTTTTACTTAAGCTACAGTGTCACTAACAGGGATGTATAAATTTGTTCTCATGTGGACTGCTTCCTTAGCTGCTTTATCAGCTTCTTCGTTTCCTTTTATTCCGACATGGGCAGGGATCCAACATATTACGATATTTTTTCCCCTATTATATAATTTATGGAGTAAAATTTTTATCTGTTGCACAATATTATTTTTGGGATATAACTTTTAATGGCTTCTATAGCGCTTCTAGTCGATATAAATCACAAAATGGTTAAAGGAGTGTTCTTTGATTATTTTTATGGCCAATGTTATTGCACATAACTCTGCTGTACATACTGAGGCATTATTGGGGAGAGAGAACTGTTATGTTTTATTCTGGGACACTGCAGCATATCCCAATCCGTATTCTGATTTGGATCCATCTGTATATATTGCATACTGTGGACCTTTTTGGCTTATGTGCTCTATTGTATGTTGTCTCTGATATTCTGGAGTATAGGAATGCTTTTTTGATAGATATTCTAATTTTGTGCAAATTTTTATTTTATTCATAATCCAAGGAGGAGGTAGTTTTACCATTGGAGGTAGTTGGATATTTATATTCAGTGACTCAAACAATCTTCTTGATCTAATTGGAAAAGGTGGTGAATGATTGTTAACCCTTAAACACCGAATGGACGTATTAAACGACGAGTCAAAATGTCCCCTGTGTGCTGAATGGACGTACCATACGTAGACTCAAAAAAGTTTTTTTAAAAATTTGCGGAAAAATACTTATAGGCCTACCAGCCGAAAACTTTTGAATTACGCGCCTTGGGGGATGCAGGGAGTTCACGGATCAAGGCGTTGTTTTGTTTACAATCGTTATGCAGGCGCGCAAGCGCGAATTTCTTTCTTATCACACTAAAAAGTATCGTGACACATCTCAAAAATTATTTCGTCACATTGACATAATTTTTGCACCGTTTTAAATTATCCGTTACATGAAGTATTATTTATGAAAATGTGCGCAATTTTATATAGAATACAACAAAAAAATACTCATGATTGTAGCTTTTATCAGTTTTGAAATATTTCCATATAAATAACAATAAGTGCCAAAATTTCAACCTTCGGTCAACTTTGACTCCACAAAATGGTTGAAAAACGCAATTGTAAACTAAAACGCTTATATTGTAGTAATATTCAACTATTTACCTTAATTTTGCAACAAATTGGAAGTCTCTAGCACAATATTTCGATTTATGGTGAATTTATGAAAAAACTTTTTCCTTACGTCCGCGCGGTAACTCTTCCAAAAAAAGGGATTTTGACGTAGGAAAAATCTATTTCTGGGTGATTGGCTCGTGTCGCCCTATGAAAGTATCCTTAATATCATTCTTTCTAGGCAAAATTAATCTAAAATTACCAGAGAAAAACAAAATTAAGAAAATGTCAGTAAAACTGACTCGCTCACTCTATAAAAGAAGTGTCGGTATGAGAATAGGGGCGAGTGGGATCACTACCACGAGTCATTCACCATTTAGACCTTCCAATCTAAAATCCCCACCAGAGAGAGCTGATACCAAAGGGTGATGCGGCCGCTACTACTACTACTACTGACGCCACGGACAGCAGCGCCCCTAGCGGTCATCCTTAATCTATGAACATCTTGTCCTGCAGGGTGGGTAAACAAAGACAGGGTGGGTTTCATAGGGCGACACGAGCCAATCACCCAGAAATAGATTTTTCCTACGTCAAAATCCCTTTTCTGGGCTCAGCTCGTGTCGGCCTATGAAAGAGTACCAGAGAAACAGACAAGATGGGAATAAGGACAAATGAAAATCAGTTGTAAAAAGAGGTATATAATATAAGTGAATCAGGGACATTACAGAATACAAACTAAGTACTTAAAGCTAACTTATCCTAAACAATGACATGATAAAGAAAGCAAACAATATAAAGTACTTAAAATTAACTTATATTAAACATAGTAATATCCAGTAATGCAATGTAAATTAACAAAATAGATTCACTTAAGTAAGATATTTACATAATATACAACACATTGTGTCCTACCCTAGCATATAAATAAGGGTAGGGACACTGAAGTACATTATAAGTACATAGTGTGGATGTCCCTAGCAAAAAAATAAGGGACAATCCACCAATATGATCTCAGCGGCTAAGGCTAGAGTATCCGAGTAGCATGGCGATAGGGTGAGGCATGTTGGACGAGGTAGGTAGAAAGGAGACCTGGATCTATACTATGACTACTATACAGTATCAGGAGAAACAATGTTTCCCGCTGCTACTGCAGAAAATTTTAAAGATTCCAAGGACTTTAGGTAGTGACGTTTAAAGACTGTCGGAGATTTCCATCCAGTATACTTTTTAAGATCCTCAAAGTTCATATGTTGAAAGTAATTAATTGAGGTGGCTACTCCTCTGATGTCATGTGCTTTTGGAAATGAATCAGGATTGGCTTGTTTAATGAAGTAAAGGATCTGTTGTCTAATTCCTTTTACTGATAAAGTACGTACCACCTTTTTCTCTCATAAAGAGAGAACCTGAGGATCTTGAGGATGTGCGAGATAGAAAGGTTCTCAAAGTTGATACTGGGCAGAGAGAAGGATCTTGCGGAAGTGGGATGACTTTCCAAGGAGCCCACCTTGCAAGAGGATCCTCATTTTTAGCCACAAAACTACGATCCGGAGCAAGCAGAACTTCTCCTGAGGGGAGGAATTCCACATGACCCGCATCTCTGGATAGAGCCGACAGTTCTGAAATTCTAGCTCCTGAAGCTAGGCTTAATAAGAATAACGTCTTTCTAAGAAGCATTATGAATGTACAAGACGAGTTGTCAGTATCTGAGGCTAGTTTGAGGACATCATTTAAGAACCATGAGACTGCAGTAGGCCTTTGAGAAGGTCTAAGTCTAGCACAGGCTTTAGGAATAGACGTAAAGTAAGATTCTGTTAGGTCTATCTGGAAACCCAACTGAAAGATCTTCCTCAAAGCCAATTTATGAGTAGTAATAGTGCTAGCTGCTAAACCTTTTTCAAACAAGGATCTGAAAAAGGATATAGCTAAGTTAACTGTCATGGTTGTAGTGTTTGATTCTTTCAGGAAGGATGCTATTTTTTAACAGCTGAGTCATATTGTCTAATAGTTGACTCTCTCTTATCTGATTCTAGGAAGAGGATGTTTTGTGGATCAATGTTAGCATCTTTGTTAGCCGCAAACTTCATGAAGTCCATAAAGTTAGGGTCTGAAGAATTCCTGAGGAAGCGAACATAGTCCTCATTTGTACTGATTGTGACAGCTTGGGATTGGGAATCCGTTGAGGTCGGAGACCCAATTCCAGAAGCAGAGGATACCAGTTGCTCTTGGGCCAGTCTGGAGCAATCAGAGCTCCTAGTCCCTTGAAAGTCCTCAGCTTGCTCAAGACTTTCAAAAGAAGATTCACTGGAGGAAAGACATAAATTTTTCTCCACTGATTCCAATCTACGACAGGTGGGGCGTCCGTGGCATAAGCCAGAGGGTCCAGGTTGGGGGCCACATAGCAAGGGAGCTTGTGGTTCGCTTGTGAAGCGAAGAGATCCACTTGGGAGACCTGGGACTCTCCGGCATATCCACTGGAATGACCTGTCGTCCAGAGACCATTCTGATTCCAGAGGGACCGACCGGGACAAAGCGTCTGCTATCACATTTCTTACCCCCGCCAGGTGAGTGGCGGACAGATGCCATTTGTGTTTGTCTGCTAGTGCAAAGATGGCTATCATGACATGGTTCACATGTTTTTTGGATTTGGACCCTCCTCTGTTGATGCAATGAACTACCACTGCACTGTCCAAAACTAGTCTTAGATGAGACTTTTTCGGGGGAAGAAGTCTCTTCAGGGTAAGAAATACTGCCATTGCTTCCAAGACGTTTATGTGAAGCTGGCGGAACTGAACTGACCAAGTCCCCTGAACTTGCTTGAATTGAGAATATCCCCCCCATGCCCCGCCGGACAGGGAGGCATCCGTGTGAATGGTTAACACTGGAAGGGGATATTGAAGGGGTACTAGTTTGGCCAGGTTCTTCACTTGTTTTGTCCATGGACGGAGCTGATTGCGAAGGATCTGTGGAATTACTGACAACTTGTCTCGAGATTTGGCGTTTGCTCTCGATCGCCAAACTCGGTTTATATCTTTCAGCCTTGCTTTCAGGAGGATGTCTGTCACTGAGGCAAACTGAAGAGAACCTAGGATTCTTTCCTGGTTTCTCCTTGATGTTTGTTTGCATTTGAGAAATTGTTTCACAGACTTGGCTATTTCTTTCCTTTTGACCACCGGAATTGACAGATTGTGGGAAGACAAATCCCATTGGATTCCTAGCCACTGAAAACGAGACTCTGGAGTAAGTCTGGATTTCGTCTTGTTTATCTGGAACCCCAGATGTTCCAGAAATTGAACTACCTTTTTTGTGGCTTTGAGACATTCCTCGACTGTTGGTGCCCAGATCAACCAATCGTCGAGGTATGCTGCTACCATTATCCCTTGAGTTCTCAACTGTTGAACCACCACTTCTGCTATTTTTTTCTTTTTTTTTGTGAATACCCGGGTGGGGGCTACATTCAGACCGAAGGGCATCACTTTGAATGAGAACGTCTGATTTCCTAGTTTGAAGCTAGGAATGGGCGGAAGTGCCTCGGCTACTAGGAATACGAGAGTATGCGTCTGTAAGATCGATGGAGCATGTGACGGCCCCACGGGGAAGTAAGGTCCTTACTTGCGAGATGGTAAGCATTTTGAACCTGTCGCAACGAATGAAAGAGTTTAGCTTTGACAAGTCTAAGATTACCCTTCTTTTTGTTGAGCCTTTCTTTGGCACGCTGAATAAGCGACCTTGAAATTTTAGATGCTTGACTCTCGCAATAGCTCCTTTCTGAAGGAGTTCCTTCGCGTAATCTGTCAATTCCTTTGATGGTTCCTGATAAAATGATTTGATTGGAGGGGGATCTTTGATCCAACTCCAACCCAATCCCTTGGACACGATGCTCTGTGCCCATTTGCTGAACCCCCACCTGTGACGGAAGAGGAACAGCCTCCCTCCTACCTGAGGAGCCTCACTGTTGTTGGGCGGGTTGACCTCCGCGCCCTCCTCTGAATTGCCTTCCCCTTGCCGCTCTCCCTGTGCCACGCTGGCGAAAGTGGCCTCTCGCCCTGCTACCTCTCGAAAGCCTATTAAAGGCTGGGTAAGCCTGACCTTCATACATAGAGTTGAAGGCCGGCGAGACTGCGTAGGAGGTTGAGGGTTGCGACTGAGGGGACAACAGGAGGATGGGTTGGGCCTGTTTCGAAGTTTGATGGTTGTCCCTGTTGGTAACTGGGACGGCCTGAACGAACTGCTGTTGCTGCTGATGTTTCTGGTAAGGCTGGAACCTTTTACCAGACTTCTTGAGTTTCTTACCAGCAGCAGGGGCGGATTCTTGCTTCCTCTTAGAAGAGATGCCCCACCTAGCTCTAAGGCTCTGGTTGAGCCTAGCAGCCTCGTGGTGCACCTCATTCACAGCGGACTCTGAGAGAGGTCCGCCCCCCACATGCTGGAAGCCAGGAGTCTATTAGGTTCGTGCCTAATAGTGCACTCCTGCAGAACGTGCCTTTCGGCGTTCCTCCTAGCTTGGAAGAAGTCGAAAGCATCCGTCTGAACTGTTTGGAGCTGAGACTTGGCCAGAATCTTGAATAGCGGTTCTGTGCCATACGACAGTGCCGCCATTTCAGTGATAATCAAGGAGTTGAGGGACCTCCCAAACCTAGTTCGAGCATCGAACTCTGCCTGAATCAAAGTATCAGGCAGCCTTGGAAGCTTTTCGCCAAACTGGTCCATTGCGCAGTCTGGCTTAAGCTTACCAATCGTGAATGTGGCAGGCAAGTTCTCCCACAATTCTCCAAAGGCTGGAAAGAGCGGAGGGGAAGTAGAAAATCAGCTTCCCTCAGCTGTGGCATGGGCTCATCCTTGAGGACTGCCTGAAGAGTCGCTTCCACTATTTTGGTAGCGAACGGAAGAGAAGCCTCCTCCTCCGTCGCAAAAATAGTGAAAGGACTCTTGAAAGCCAGGCAGCTTAGTGTTGTACACTCCCAGTCCTCCATGGGCAGTGAACCCATTCCCGCTGTGCGTGCTCTCTACGATAAAGCACGTTTTCTCAGGGGAAATCTTGGTCCTCCATAGTGAGGGCCGCCACGGTCAGCCTAGATATCCAATGAAAGGCTGAGTTAATCCCGGAGGATAAAACTCGAAGTCCTCAATTCTTCGAGTTCCGCACTCCGGGACAGAGATCATACCGTCTTGAATGGAGCGTAAGCGGGCCCACTCTCCATGGGTTATCCATGGAGAAGGCTGGTAGCGACTCATATGGAGGTAGCTGGAGAATGTCAGTACTTGCTACTGGGGAGATTGGTTGAGGAGCCTGAGAAAGCCCAGCTACTCGGTCCTCATTCTCTCTAACTCTGTTGAGAGATCTTTTGGATGGATTGGCCGACTGACTGAGGGTGTTTGACAGCTGCGCAAAACATCTGTTCAAACCTGGTTCCGAGGGCGGAGACCTGCGAGCCTACCATCTCTCCCACCTGTTGCATCACCATGCTGAAAAGGCAGTGGGATCAAGGAGCTCGGTCCCGTCCCGCTACTCCAACCGGCGTTGCCGGAATGGATGCAGTGGAGGCCGGAGAAGGCATTGGCTCGGCTGGAGCGCGAGCCTTCTCCTTAGATTGCTTGTTCTAGAGCTCTTGGAGTACGAAGAGCTCGGCTTAGCCTTCACCGCGTCAGCATAGGAAGTCGAAGACTTCTTTACTGAAGAAGACGACGACGACTTCTTAGAAGTCGTCTTGTGGAGGGTCTTCTGTTCTCTCTGTCCCTTCACCTTTTGGGGGTACAGAGGAGAGCGGGAGAGCGGGCAGGGATCTCAGATCCCGTTAAAGCCTTGAAAAGGAGCAGTAGAAGGGACAGGAGAAGATCCAGGAGCGCCCAAGGAAAGACCTTGGGCGCCCGACACACCTACCTCAACCAACAAATCCTCCGCCCCTACCGCCATAGGTTCGATGTTCAGGTCCAAAGTTGCAACGTCTGGGACCGGCTCCTGCGTGGCCGCTGACCCGAACGACTGCTGCACCTCTTGCTGTATGGAAGCGATGAGAGGGGCTGCCGAGGTGGGATCAACGTAGCCTATTGACTTGCCGCCGGGGAAGATCTGAACGGCCAGCTTCTTATCTAAGATGTACGGCTGGCCCTTGGCGGCGTTCTTCCCGAAGCCGCCCACCCAAGCCTTCAGGGTTGCTAAGGCGACTTCCTTCACGGCGGCAGCCTGAAAGAGAAGGCGAAATGAAGCTTCTAGTGGCGGGGACGGGGTTTAACAAGCTTATGACTAAGTGTTATTAGTAATACGATAAAGAAGTCTAAGAGTCGACTTACCCCCCCCACCAGCTGACTGACAAGGTCATAGCAAATGGTGCAGGCTTCTGGGTGCCAGACGATCATGGCGTTGTGGGTCGTGGCACACGGGGCGTGAGTCCTGCACTCATCGTGGGCGCAGGGGTCGTAAAGCGTCGCATTACACCCCAGGACCTGACAGTTGGTAGCCTGTAAGTGGAAAGATACATAAGTATCAGGAGAACACTTACAGCCTAACAATTGCTCCGCTGCATGCCGGAGCGTGAAAGTTAGATTAAACCAGAGCCCCGCCATAATACGTGTGGTAACTAGGCGGTTGGAGTTGTCTAAGGCTACGCCGGAGACAGGAGAGAATATCCAACCAGGTGTGGTGGTGAGCCATGAAACCACGACGGAGAACGACGGAGATGGTATACACAAAGTTAGTTAATACTAAAATTAACCTTAACATTAGGGTATATCCTTATATTTATAACGAAATATATATAAATCTTTTCCCCGTCTACTAGAAGAGTGCCCGGGTAAGAAGCAAGCTCTCCTCCGGTAGCGGGAAAAAGGCAGGATATAGTAGGCAAGCAACAGACCACTAGTAGGGACCAACCCGCCCGCTGGCGGAGCCAGACGAACTATAACCAAAGGGGCCCCGGCTGCAGCGGAGGCTCCGTTCGTTACAGTAGGGGAAAGGTGGGGACTGAGCATGGGGGGGGGGGGGGGGGAGGGGGGGGGGGGGGGGGGGGGGGGGGGGGGGGGGGGGGGGGGGGGGGGGGGGGGGGTGGGGGGGGGGGGGATTCCCGCGTAACGCGGCGGGAGAGAGAGAGAGGGGGGGGGGGGGGGTGGCCTACATCCTCCCCGTCCCAACAACTACCCGTTCGGTGACCCGGTACCCGAGACAAGTGGTCGCCCTATACCCCAGCTGGGAGGGAGCTCCTGGCCTCCTCAGAGAAAGAGGGAGGAAGGCTACTGTGGTTGTCATGGTAACCAAGGAGTCCCCCAGACTCCCCTCCCTATACCGTGGGTAGGGAGGGAAGGGGTAAGGGTAAGGTGCTATGGAACACGTGACCGCAAGTGGCCTAAGCCGCGATAGCAACACAACCGTGGAAGGGCCACGTGAACCAGACTGTACCAACACATGGGACATGCACCTAGGCTAGCCTAACACCCTAAATAAAACTAATAATACATCGTAAAAGAGGGAAAAGACACTTTTAGTAAAAGAAAAAGAAGCCCAGGAGGAGGCAAACTGTTCCGAGGAACAGTGACTACTCGGAGCCAGCGATAGCCGATGAAGAGCAAGAGCCGGGATGCTGGGCCAGAAACACAGAATAGCCCTAAATACCAAACTAAGAGAAATGGTAAAAGGGCTGTCCTAGCTATAAAAAACGATGTAATAAACGATGAACGTGATATAGTAAGCCCATAAGTATAAGAAGTCCCAGTATGGGAGACCGGGAATTCTTAACATGAGGCGGCATGGCGCCACCACGAGTCAACCGGGAGACCGTATATGACCTATTAGAAGGAAAATACTGGTCCCTGGAAGACTAAATTACGGTAAAATACTACTTATGAGGCACTTAACTTAGCCGACGCGATGGCAGCACGTTCCATGGTGAATAAAAGTGATAAATCCCAAGAAAACACGGCACGAGGAAAAAAGCGTACAACGTGTAAGTCTAAAAATTAAGGATGACCGCTAGGGGCGCTGCTGTCTGTGGCGTCAGTAGTAGTAGTAGTAGCGGCCGCATCACCCTTTGGTATCAGCTCTCTAGTGGGGATTTTAGATTGGAAGGTCTAAATGGTGAATGACTCGTGGTAGTGATCCCACTCGCCCCTATTCTCATAATGACACTTCTTTTATAGAGTGAGCGAGTCAGTTTTACTGACATTTTCTTAATTTTGTTTTTCTCTGGTAATTTTAGATTAATTTTGCCTAGAAAGAATGATATTAAGGATACTTTCATAGGCCGACACGAGCTGAGCCCAGAAAAAATCATACATGCGATTGTGGTAATGTTTGCACCCATTTTAAAATTAGCCGTTACATAAAGTTTTATACATGGAATTGTGCGCAATTTCATGCACAATACAACTAAAAACCAACCCATGGTTGTAGCTTTTATCAGTTTTTGAAATATTTTCATATAAAAAATGATAAGTGACAAATTTTCAACCTTCCGGTTCTTCAATTTTGACTCTACCGAAATGGTCGAAAAATGCAATTGTAAGCTAAAACCTCTTATATTTTAGTAATATTCAATCATTTACCTTCATTTTGTAACAAAATATTTCGATTTATGGTGAATTTATGAAAAAAAATAACATTTTCCTTACGTCCGCGCGGTAACTCTTCCGAAAAAAACATACGTGCGATTGTGGTAATGTTTGCACCATTTTAAATTAGCCGTACATAAAGTTATATATGAAATGTGCGCAATTTCATGTAGAATACAACAAAAAATAAATTGAAGGTTGTAGCTTTTCTCATTTTTGAAATATTTGCATAAATAAATCACGATAAATAGAAAAAAAAAAAAACCATGTTCGGTCACTTTGACTCTACGAAATGGTCAAAAAACGCAATTTGTAAGGTAAAAAACTCTTATATTTTAGTAAATATTCAATCATTTACCTTCAGTTTTCAACAAATTGGAAGTCTCTAGCACAATATTTCGATTTATGGTGAATTTATGAAAAAAACTTTCCTTCCCTCCGCGCGCGGATTCTCCGCCATAAATCTCCGTATTGCGTACATCGCATTCTCGGAAAATTTGCTCCGTTTCATATTAGGCATTTCATGGAGTTTTATTCAGTGTTCCCCCGTATTCGCGTTCTCCGGATTCGCGGACTCACACATTCGCGGATTTTTCTTTGGAACCTATCTAGAAATTTTCAGACGAAAATAATCACTAATTAGTGTATTTTGATGTTTATTTTCATGACTAAATACATTTTTATGATACAAAAATGATTTACTAATTTCCAAATATTAATTTTGATTAATACTGTATTAGTAAGTTCAATAAATTTAAATATCACATAATAAAAATAATAATTCTCTCTCTCTCTCTCTCTCTACTACAGAGATGATTGTTTTTTTTTTGTATGATAAATAAATGATTTACTATTTCAAATATTAATATCAATTTATACAGCAATAATATCAATTCAAATAAAGAAAATACCATAGTGAATTAGTAAGATTTTAGCTTATAAATTTAAAAAAATTATGGAAGAATGAAGAAAAATCCAATCCCAGTCGGATTTTCTTTCTAAAAAAACTAAAAAAAACTCAGATATACGTATCAAGTGACCGGAGGGGGAAGGGGGGAGCTGATTTGTTGCTGTCATCAAGTGGGCATGAAATTTCCACTCTCTCTCTCTCTCTCTCTCTCTCTCTCTCTCTCTCTCTCTCTCTCTCTCTCTCTCTCTCTCTTTTACTGAGATGAGAGATTTTTATGGTACATATATGCGTAATATGTTTATTAATATTTTCAAATAATAATGATAATAATAATAATAACTGTAATTACAAAAATCATATGTGAAAGTATTTTACAAATACTACGATAATCTCTCTCTCTCTCTCTCTCTCTCTTAAAGCGATGTATGTTTTTTGGATGATGATTTACTAATTTTCAAATAGCAATATTAATGTAAACAGCAATAATATAAATTCATTAAAGAAAATACTAAAGTGAACTAGCAAGATTTTAGTTTATAAATAAAAAGAATTATGTAACCCGTGTCTTGTTACGTAGCCAGCTTTGTTGGCTGGTTCCCAACTGTCAAATCCAGTGTTGCCATCTAAGGATCATTGAGATTCTCTCTCTCTTTCTCTTTTGCTGATATATATGAGATCATTTCTATGGTACATGTGTATGTTTATTAATATTTTTGCATAATAATAATAATAATATAAATAATCTCAAAATTCACATGAGACAGTATTTTAAAGAAGTACAATAATCTATCCATTTCACGTCTTTTAAATAAGGACAACCCTCTCTCTCTCTCTCTCCTCAACTCTCTCTCCTCTCTCTATCCACACGAGATACTAGCATGTGCTAGTGGTAACTCTCGCCCTCTGTTTGGGCTGGAAGTGTATGTATAAGTACTATATCTTTAAGGACATTACTACATTTTATGGTAAAATAATAATATACAGTACTAGTTTACAAATAATATTACATTTAATGAGATTAAACAGTAACAATAACACTCTCTCTCTCTCTCTCTCTCTCTCTCTCTCTCTCTCTCTCTCTCTCTCTCTCTCTCTCTCTGCTATTGGCTGTTTATATATTTCTAATGGTAAAATGTTTAAGATTACTTTAAAATTATATTAATAATACCAATTCAATGGTATATTTGATGTAGAATAATACTTTAAGTAGACATTTGGTATTTGTGATTTCACTTGCAAGTGTTCCCTTGTAAAAAGAAAATGGATGTCTCAAATAGTAACAGTATGAAAGAAAACGTGCATGACTGAATACTTATGGGGGGACTGAATTATTTTCACATACGTAACTAAGTCATTCAGTACGTACATAGTATGTATTTATGTATAAACATAAAATGTAAGATTTACTTTAAAACAGTATTAATAATATTTCAAAGATTAATATGAACCATAATAGGATATTTTATGTATATTTGATGAAGGATGGTTTTTTTTAGGGATACTTTGGTGTTTACATGTTTAGGATAGGAGTTTATGAGCATTTTTAGAGGGGGGTTCCAAACATTCGCGGGGGGGTCTGGTACGCATCCCCCGCGAATACGGGGGGACCACTGTATATGAAAATGTGCGCAATTTCATGTAGAATAAAACGAAAAATATTTGAAGGTTGTAGCTTTTCTAATTTCCGAAATAATTGCATATAAAAAAAAATTATAAAAAAATTTCGACATTTGGTCAACTTTAACTCGTCCGAAATGGTCGAAAACTGCAATTGTAAGGTAAAACTCTTACAGTATCGTAATATTCCATCATTTAGCTTCATCTTGAAACAAATTTGAAGTCTCTATAACAATATTTAGATTTATGGTGAATTTAAAAAAAATATATTTTTTTACGTCCGCTCGTTACGAATTCAGGCATCATTTTGTGATAATATTTTCTGTTTGCTTTTATCGTTTTAACAATGTGTATACCAAAAAGATCGCAATTTAGTTTACATTACAACGAAAAAAAGTAACTTGTTACCTTTAACCGTTTTGCGCACAGCGCGATTTGAATACAATTATATATGAAATTTCGTTTTTGCGCTATCATATATCGCATTATCTATATATGATAATGATAATTTTTATCATTTCTGATGGTTGCATACTAAACTTCAGGCAATGACAAAAAAAGGAGCCAAAAATGAACTCTTTAATTTTCAAAACTAAGCGCACTGTGATTTTTTGAAAAAATGATTTTTTCCACTTCCGAGCTCACTCCAAACTGGCCCCGGCATTCGGGAAAGGTTTTGATTTTTACCGCTTCAGCGTTTAAGGGTTAATGAATACATCCCTTAGTTCAAATAATTTTTTGGTTGGTGAATCACTTGATTGAATTCTTAGGGCACTTTTCATCGTTACTAACTCTCTATGGAGGGAGAGAGGCAGTTCACCACATTCAACCTGTAAAGAAGAGGTTGGGTGATGATTTAAAAGCTCCTGTACGTATTCTAAGTCCTTCATTATGAACTGGGTCCAACATTTTCAGTACTGCATTTGAAGATGAGCTGTATATTTCACTTCCGTAGTCAATGATAGACAGCACTGTTGCTTTATATAGTAATGTAAGGGTTTGTCTATAAGCTCCCCAATTAGTGTTTGATAATTTTCTAATTAGATTCAATGCTCTTTTACATTTTAATTTAACATATGTTATGTGGGCATTCCAGTTCAAGTGCGTATCAAATACTAATCCTAAAAATTTTGCAGTTTGGGCAATTTGTAAACTTTGATTTCTGATTTTCAAATCTATTTCTTCACCTTTCTTCCATCTTTTATCTTTATAAATATGACTGCTTGAATCATATTTATGGACAATCTAAACCCTACAGATGAGGTCCGATCATATATTTTTATTATAGATTTGTTAATGATGCGCTCTGCATGTTTAATGTGAGATGCTAAATAACATATGGCAAAATCATCCATATAAAGGTTGCTTTTAAGTCCGGTGGGTAGATTTTTACTAATTTCATTAATTGCTAAGGTAAATAGTGTACCACTAAGGACACTTCCTTGTAGAACACCATTTTCAAGTGGGAATGTTCAAGACAAAGCATCACCTGAAAACTTTGATTTGTTAGAAAATTTTTTATGAACATGGGTAAATGTCCACGGACGTTGTTGTTTTGTAATGCTTTTAACCCTCTTACGCCAATTGGACATATTAAACGTCGAGATAAATTGTCTCCCGGGTGCCGATTGGACATATTAAACGTCGACATAAAAAAGTTTTTTTTTTAAATTCGCGGAAAAATACTTATAGGCCTACCAGCAGAAAACTTTTGAATCACACGCCTTGGGGGATGCTGGGAGCTCACGGATCAAGACGTTGTTTTGTTTACAATCGTTACGCAGACGCGCAAGCGCAAATTTCTTTCTTATCGCACTAAAAAGTATCAGTGACACAGCTCTGAAATTATTTTGTCACTTTGACATAATTTTTGCACCATTTTAAAATAGCCGTTACATGGAGAATTATATATGAAAATGTGCACAATTTCATGTAGAATACAACAAAAAAATACTAATGATTGTAGCTTTTATCAGTTTTGAAATATTTTCATATAAATAACAATAAGTGCCAAAATTTCAACCTTCGGTCAACTTTGACTCTACCGAAATGGTCGAAAAACGAAATTGTAAGCTAAAACTCTTATATTTTAGTAATATTCAATCATTAACCTTCATTTTGCAACAAATTGGATGCCTCTAGCACAATATTTTGATTTATGGTGAATTTATGAAAAAAACTTTTTCCTTACGTCCGCGCGGTAACTCTTCCGATAAAATTTTCTGTGCGATAGTCGAAATGTTTGCACCATTTTAAATTTGCCGTTACATAAAGTTTTATATATGGAAATGTGCACAATTTCATGCACAATACAACAAAGAACAACCCATGGTTGTAACTTTTATCAGTGTTGAAATAATTTCATATTAATAACGATAAGTGCCAAATTTTCAACCTTCGGTCAACTTTGACTCCACCGAAATGATCGAAAAACGCAATTGTAAGCTAAAAATGATATTGTTATGATACAATAAAGTTTCATACATACTTACCAGGCAGATATATACTTAGCTAAGACTCCGTCGTCTCCGACAGAAATTCAAATTTCGCGCCACTCGCTACAGGTAGGTCAGGTGATCTACCGGCCTGCCCTGGGCGGCAGGACTAGGAATCATTCCCGTTTTCTATCATATTTTCTCTCTTCCACCTGTCTCCTGCGGGGAGGCTGGGTGGGCCATTAATCGTATATATCTGCCAGGTAAGTATGTATGAAACTTTATTGTATCATAACAATATCATTTTCATACAATCAACTTACCTGTCAGATATATACTTAGCTGATTGGCACCCTTTGGTGGAGGGTAAGAGACAGCTAATTATGGAATAGACAGGTAAACAACATATGTTGTAGGTATAAATAAACCTTGGTTCCTACCTGATAGTGGTAACGAACTTTGTGCTGTTGCCCAGGAGTCTGCATCACCTCAAGAAAACTTTTAGCGAGATATATGATCTATGGCCAAGAGTTCTTGTGGGTCTGCCGATGGGGTCTTATCCGCTTACTCGGCAGAGCCTGAAAGGACTTTGTCAATGGGTGCTGATCCACTTATATGACAATACACCTTATGAAGGAGCACACAACCGATCCCGACCACCTGATCCTAACCACCATGTTAGTATTAAAGATTGTTCCGAGTTATCCCCAAACTCTTCACAACAACCATAACTCAAAAACACATTACGCACACATACATAAATTTTTAAAAAAAATAATAATACTCATCTAATAAGATATCACAAGAGTTCCTTACTGAACAATAGTGACTGGCCGCCAGTGCGGCATCTAGTACTTTTGTCAGCAGAAAGTCTAGAACATATCTAATAGAAGGTATGTACAAATTTAAGGATCGGTGTTAGCTCCTAAACCCAGGATCGTATCCGCTGACACGAAAGGACCTAGAGAAAAACATTTCTCGTAGGTCACACGAACATCTCTCAAGTAATGAGATGCAAATACTGAGTTGCATCTCCAAAATGTCGCTTCCAAGATGTTCTTTAGTGACATATTCTTTTGAAACGAGAGACGTCGCTACTGCTCTCACTTCATGAGCTTTCACTCTCAAAATTCGAAACACGTCGTCAGGACAGATCTTATGCGCATCTGTGATGACGTTTCTCACAAAGAACGCTAGAGCATTCTTAGACATCAGTCTTGTGGGGTCTTTTACCGCGCACCAAAGACCTTGTCTAGAGCCCTCCATCTGGTTTTTTCTCTGCAGGTAGAATTTTAGTGCTATTACAGGACAAAGAGATCTTTCTGCTTCTTCACCTACGAGACTCGATAAGCCTTTAACCTCGAAGGTCTTAGGCCAGGGATTCGTGGGATTCTCGTTTTTAGCTAAAAATAAAGCTTTAAATGAGCAAATGGCTGAGTCCCCCTTGAATCCTACTTTATCCTCTAGAGCATGCAGTTCACTAACTCTTTTTGCTGTAGCTAAATATAATAGGAATCAGCATTTTCTAGTTAAGTCTCGAAAAGACGCCAGATGAGGAGGTTCGAACCTTGCAGATGACAGGAATTTGAGTACTACATCTAGGTTCCTGTTAGGAGGAGCCGGTTCCCTAGACTTCATGGTTTCAAAGGATCTTATGAGACCGTGGAGATCCTTATTATCTGCCAGATCTAGTCCTCTATTCCTGAAGACTGCCGAAAGCATGCTTCTGTATCCCTTTATTGTGGATTCAGAAAGATGAGATTCTTCCCTTAGAAACAGCAAGAAATCGGCGATTTCAGTTACAGAGGTAGTGGAGGAGGACAACTTCTTAGACTTGCACCACCTTCTAAAAACTTCCCACTTGGACTGATATACTCGTCTAGTGGAGGCTCTGCGGGCTCTCGCGATCGCGCTTGCAACTTTGCGAGAAAAACCTCTCGCTCTGACAAGTCTTTCGATAGTCGAAAGGCAGTCAGAGCGAGAGCGGGGAGGTTTTGATGATACCTCTGGAAGTGTGGTTGTTTGAGAAGATCCATCCTTCTTGGGAGGGATCTGTGAAAATCTACTGTCCACTCCACCACCTCTGTGAACCAATATTGTGTCGGCCAAAAGGGGGCTATCAGGGTCATCCTTGTCCCCTTTGAAGCCACAAATTTCTTCAGAACTAGTCCCAGGATCTTGAAAGGTGGAAAAGCGTAGACGTCTACGTGAGACCAGTCTAGTAGGAAGGTGTCGACTATCAGGGCTCTGGGGTCTTCTACCACCGAGCAAAAGACTTCCAGCCTTTTGGAGAGGAATGTGGCGAAGAGATCCACATGCAGAGTCCCCCAAAGAGACCAGAGACTCTGATACACTTCTGAGTGGAGGGTCCACTCTGTGTGAAGGACCCGGTTCCTCCTGCTGAGCCTGTCCGCCCTTACGTTCCTTTCTCCCTGAATAAATCTCGTAAGCAGGGAGATGTTTCTCTGGGAAGTCCAAAGCAGTAGGTCTCTTGCTAGTTCGTAAAGGAACAAGGAGTGAGTCCCTCCTTGTTTCCGAATGTAGGCAAGCGCGGTGGTGTTGTCCACATTTACTTGAACTACTTTGTTCGATACAAAAGGTTCTAGGTTCTTCAGAGCCAGATGTACGGCAAAGAGTTCTTTTGCAGTTTATGTGCCAGGACACCTGTGCTGCTTCCCAGGTGCCTGACACCTCTTTCGAGCCTAATGTTTCTCCCCAACCCTTCTCCGACGCGTCGGAGTATAACACTAGGCTTGGGTTCTGAACCTTCAGTGAGATTCCCTTGTTCTCATTCAACGGGGGCAACCACCATTCTAAGTGAGGTTTCATCTCCACTGGAATGGGAAAGGCGTCTGATAGATGTCCGGTCTTCCAACTCCAAGACGTCTTGAGGAAGAATTGAAGTGGACGTAAATGAAGTCTTCCTAGAGGAAAAAACTGTTCGAGCGAGGAAAGGGTCCCTAGAAGGCTCAACCATTCCCTCGCCGACGTCCGTTCTTTCCCTAAGAAGAGAGAGACTTTCTCTAAGCCTTTCACGAGTCTCTCTTGCAAAGGAAATACTCGAAAACCCCGAGAAGCCATCTGAATTCCCAGATAGACTAAGTTCTGTCTGGGGGTCAGCTGTGACTTCTCGAGGTTTACGAGTAATCCCAACGACTTGATCAAGTTCATGGTCAGAATAAGGTCCTCCAAACACTGCCTCTCTGATCTGGCCCTGATGAGCCAGTCGTCCAGATACAGAGAGATAATTACACCTTTGAGGTGAAGAAATCTCGCCACATTCCTCATCAGGCTTGTGAAGACCTGAGGAGCTGTGGACAGGCCGATACACAAGGCCCTGAACTGAAAGATCCTTCCCCCCGTCATGAAACGGAGGTACTTCTTCGATGAAGGGTGAATCGGGACGTGAAAATAGGCGTCCTGGAGATCCAGTGACACCATCTAATCTCCTTGGTGCATAGCCGAAAGGACTGAGGCCGAAGTCTCCATGGAGAACTTCTCCTTCTGAACAAATATGTTCAGAGCGCTGACGTCTAGTACTGGCCTCCAGCCCCCCCGAGGCCTTTGCAACCAGAAAAAGGCGATTGTAAAACCCCGAGGAGTTTTGATCTAGCACTAGTTCTATCGCTCTCTTGTCCCACATCTGATCCACCATCAGTCGAAGAGTATCCCTCAGCACATGGTCCCTGTATCTGGCTGACAGTTCCTGCAGAATTGAAGTCAGGGGAGGACTGTCCTGGAAGGGGATAAGGTATCCCTTCCTTATCACAGACATTGATGAGGCGTCTGTGTTGATGCGTGCCCAGGCCTCCACAAATCCTAGGAGCCTGGCACCTACTGGTGTTTGGAGGGGCGTAGATTCACTTTCCCTTCTTAAAGGGACGGAAGGCAGATCTACCTCTCCTCTCAGGAGCCTTCCTTTTAGAGGGAGCTCTGGAGGGAGGGCCTCCTCGAAAGGGCTGAAGAGACGTACTCAGCCCTTTCTTCTCAACCGTTGCAGCAGGTCTCTTCTTTCTTGAAGATTGAATGAGAAGGTCTTGAGTTGCCTTCTCAGTTAGTGATCGGGAAACGTCCTTCACTAACTGAGAAGGAAACAAAAAGTCAGACATGGGAGCGTAAATAAGTACTGCTCTCTGAGAGTGGGAGACCGCCTTGGTCAAGAAAGCACTGAAAACTGTCCTCTTCTTAAGCAGTCCCGCTCCAAACAAAGAGGAGACTTCTAAGGAGCCATCTTGTACTGCCTTGTCGATGCACAACAGTATACAAAGGAGTACTTCTGGGTCGAGACCCTCTGCGTCATGAGCCTTCTTGGACATCACCCCAAGGGACCAATCTAAGAAATTGAAGACTTCCAAAACATGGAAGAGTCCCTTGAGGAGATGATCCAGTTCCGAAATGCCCCAAGTCACACGGGCAGAGTTCAGTCCGTGTCTTCTAGACGCATCCACTAAAGTAGAGAAATCTGCTTCAGCCGAGGAGACGGGAGAGAAAGACCCATATTCTCTCCCGTTTGGTACCAAATGCCCCTTCTGCCAGTGAGTCTCGCTGGAGGCATGCAGAAGACCGTCCTGACAAGCTCCTTCTTCGTATCCATCCAAGCATTCAGTGACTGAAGAGCCCTCTTCATAGAGATGGTAGGCTTCATTCTAAGGAAAGACGAAGATTTAGGTAACTTTGCGCTTGAAAACAGAGAGCGCGGAGAGGGAGGAGCGGCAGGAGTTAACACGTTCCCATATTCCTCAAGAAGAAGGGCTGTCAAGACTTTGTAGCTTGAAAGTCCTTCCCTACCGCGAGCCTCGTCTTCTGAATTCTCGTCTATCTCGGGGTCCAAAGGAGAATCCGCAGCAAAATCAGGAAGTCTTCTATCTGAGGGAGACAAACTCCTGATAGGAGAGGGACTAAGAGAGTGTACAGAGTCCCTCTTGACAAAAGTTGGCGCCTCACGTCTGGTTGGCGCATCAAGTCTAGATGACGGTTGACGCTTGTAAGACGCCTCGCGCTTGGCTGGTGCCTCGTGCCTAGTTGGCTCTTTGAATCTGGATGACGCCTCGCGTCCGGCTGGCGTCCTGGCTGGCACCTCGCTCCTGGCTGGCGCCTTGCTCCTGGCTGGCTCCTCACATCTGGAAGACGCCTCGCGCCTGGAAGACGCCTCGCGCTCGGCTGGCGCCATACGCCTGGCTGGTGTCTCGCGCTTGGATGACGCCTCGCGCCCGGTTGACGTCCTGGCTGGCGGCTCGCGCCTGGCTGGCTCCACGCATCTGGATGACGCCTCGCGCCCGGCTGGCGTCCTGGCCGGAGCCTCGCGCTTGGCATATGCCTTTGTTCTGAAATGCATGTCCTCTTCTACATACTTGGAAGAGGAAGCTTCAAGCCTGGAAGGCGCCTCGCGCCTGGCAGGGGAAAGAAGACGAGACTTCTTGATAGGAAGAGCAACGTCGTCCTTGCGAGGAGGATCTCTAGCCAGAACTCCTGCCAAGGAGGCTAGCTGCTCTTGAACAGCTAGTAGGATCCTCTTAGAAGCTTCTCCCGCGTCCTCTTCAATGGGAGGAGAGGGAGACCTCGAAGGAGAACGATCCGCTACGTGCATATAGGGAGATGTCGACACAACCTTCGCCTTCTTGATCGAGGAGGGAGCTTCATCAGAGAAGCGCTCTGGGCTCGAGTTCAAAGAAGGTTCTTTCCAATGCCTTTTCAGGGGCCTGGAAAGATACGAGTCCTTCCACCCTCGTTTAGGTGAAGGAGAGGGAGAAGAAGAGAAACACTCTCGCAGGACGCTTTTCCTAAAGCGGTCCTGAGCAGTCTGAAGCGAGACAGAGCCTGCTGAAGGGACGTCTGACCATTGGGGATTCTCCACGACCTCCTTAAGGCTTTCGACTTTCCTTCTCCTCTGGGCATGGGAGCTTGGAAGCGGTCTAGGCCTGGGAGCATCACGGAGATGACCAAACGCCCCCTCCACAACACTGGGAGCACTCACTTCACTGAACACATCACTGTCACTATCCTTACCTTGTAAGGCTGCCATTTTGGACCTCATCTTGTGGATAGTAGCCTTCAGGTCGGCGATTTCAGAGGCCAATTCTGATTGCAAAGCCTGTGAATGTCCCGACACAAAGGGAGAATCAAAAACATCAACATTAGGAGAGATAGACTCAATAAAAGGCTCAAAAGGCCTTGTACACACACCCTTTGCACGTCTAACTCTATCCCCCTCTAACTTCCTCAAGTAAGAGGTTAAAGTCTTCCATTCTTCAGCATTCAACCCCTCACATTCATGACAGGTATTAGTTGATTCAAACCCCCTACATTTATGACATACAGTGTGAGGATCAACCGAAGCCTTCGGTATCCTCACCTTGCAGCCTACATTCATTCACACACATTCTCACACTAACACTTGAATCAGACATACTGAGAAAAATCAAAAAGCAATTCCAAATTCAGTCCACAGTAGCGAATGCCAAAAACCACGATCCAGGTACGTGACCAAAAAGTCCGATGAAACGATGATCAAAAGCTTTGAAATAAGGTTTCAGGTCAGGAGTCAGGAGGTAGTAACAACAATGTTGATACCACCGGCGACAGAGAAAATATGATAGAAAACGGGAATGGTTCCTAGTCCTGCCACCCAGGGCAGGCCGGTAGATCACCTGACCTACCTATAGCGAGTGGCGCGAAATTTGAATTTCTGTCGGAGACGACGGAGTACTCTTATATTCTAGTAATATTCAATCATTTACCTTTATTTTGCAACAAATTGGAAGTCTCTAGCACAATATTTCGATTTATGGTGAATATATGAAAAAAACTTTTTCCTTACGTCCGCGCGGTAACTCTACCGATAAATTTTTTCGTGCGATTGTTGTAATGTTTGCACCATTTTAAATTAGCCGTTACATAAAGTTTTATATATGAAAATGTGCAAAATTTCATGTAGAATACAACAAAAAATGATTGATGTTGTACTTTTCTCATTTTCGAAATATTTGCATATAAATCACGATAAACAGAAAATAAACCATTTTCGGTCAACTTTGACTCTACCGAAATAGTCAAAAAACGCAATTGTAAGCTAAAACTCTTACATTCTAGTAATATTCAGTCATTTATCTTAATTTTGAAACAAATTCGAAGTCTCTAGCACAATATTTAGTTTTATGGTGAATTTAAAATAAAAACTTTCCTTCCCTCCGCGCGCGGATTCTCCGCCGCAAATCTCCGAAATGCGTACGTTCATTATCGTTATATTTGCTCCGTTTTATATTGGGCGTTTCATAGGATTTTATATATGAAAATGTGCGCAATTTCATGTAGAAAACAAAAAAAATAATTGAAGGTTGTAGATTTTCTCATTTTTGAAATATTTGCATATAAAAAAAAATACATAAAATAAATTCGACATTCGGTCAACTTTAACTTGTCCGAAATGGTCGAAAACTGCAATTGTAAGCTAAAAATCTTACAGTATCGTAATATTCCATCATTAATCTTCATTTTGAAACAAATTGGAGGTCTCTAGAACAATATTTAAATTTATGGTGAACTTTTGAAAAAAAAATTTTTTTACGTCTGCGCATTACGAATTCATGCATCATTTTGTGATAATATTTTCTCTGTGTTGCTTTGATAATTTTACAATGTGTTATATACCAAAATGATTCCAATTTAGTGTACAATACAACGAAAAAAATAATTAACTTGTTAGTTTTAACCTTTTTGCTCACAGTGCGATTTCAATAAAATTATATATGAAATTTTGTTTTCGCATTATCATATATCGCATTATTTATATATGATAATGATATTTTTTTTCATTTCTGATGGTTGCATACTAAACTTCAGGCAATGAAAAAAAAGGAGCCAAAAATGAACTCTTAATCTTGAAAACTAAGCACGCTGTGATTTTTGGAAAAAATATTTTTTCCGCTTCGGCGCTCACTCCGAGACCGCCTCGGCATACGGGAGATGATTTTTATTATACCCCTTTGGTGTAAGAGGGTTAATATAGGATACCTCCATGTAGTGTTATAAGCCTTTTCTGTCAAAAAAAGACAGCTACAGTTATTTTTCGTTCAAATCCTCTGCAGATATGGTCTTCTAGGAAAGAGAGAGAATCTAATGTAGACCTGTTACAGTGATCTAAATTGGGTGGAAGTTAAAATTTTTACTTGAATGTGCCATGTTAGTAGAGCATTTACCATCTTTTCAAGTAATTTGCATAAGCAACTTGTTAGAGATGTTGGTCTGCAATTACTAATATAGCTTGGATCCTTTCCAGGTTTGGGGATAGGAATTATTATAGCTTTACACCATTCATCAGGAAAGAAATTTCTAAGCCATAAATTATTATGAAATTGTAATAAGTATGACTTTGCCATAGGTGCTAAGTGGTCGATCATTTCAAAGGAAATATTGTCACCTCCAGGAGCAGATTTATTGCTGTTCGAGAGAGCATATTCCAACTCTTCCATATTAAATTTTGTTATAATATATATCTTCTTGTGTTTCGAAATTTATTGTTATTAGTTCTTCATTATTTTTCTTTGTGCGGAAGTGTTCATCTAAATTTTTATCGCTACTTACATTCGCTAAGTTTTCTCCTATTATATTACTTATTTATTTTGGATCAAGTATCCTTTTTCCATCTTTCAATATAGCATGTCTAGGTGGTTTAACTTGGGTACCATTTATTTTTCTGAATTTTTCTTATATTTTTTGTATGGGAGTATTATTAGAGAGATCTGATACATACTTCCTCCATGAAATTATTCTTCCTTTAATTACTTCCTTTTCAAATTTTGCAGATATTTTGTTGTATATATGCTTTAATGTATCAATTTCTGGGCTAAACCTGTGTCGCTCCGTGAAATGTTCCTTTAGCACACATTTCTAAGGTACGTATAAATATTGCTATAAATACCAGAGAAAAAAAGCTTTATGGTAATGCCAGAATATTCTGGCTCGCTCACCTTTATATAAGGTGTCGGTATGGTATCTGGGGTGAGTGAAACCACTACCAGAGGTCTTCTCCTATTTAGTCTCTTCCTTTGTCAATTTCCCTTTTCAAATTAGGCGCCATACCAGCGCCATCTACCGCCCACTACCGCTACTACTAGCGCCTCGATAGCTATTCCTTTAAATAGCACTGTCGTGTACACTTGTGTCTTTGACTGTAACGACATTATTTTGGAATAAAATGAGATGCTATAAATGCCAGGAATCTTCGATATCTAAGTTGAGTACTGCAATTGTCAAATTGACGTTTGTAAAGGTGGCGAAATTAATCATGAGTATGTTTTAGTTGTGTGTTACATAAACGGAGCCTAGCTTGCACCGCTCCCGAGTCAGCCATTACATACATCGCTTCCCGTATCTTTATGATGAGTTCCAATTGGTCACCTATACTAACTGTAGTCGTGTTGTTATTGATTTTGCACTCACTCAAGATTTACTAAAATTTGTAGATATCCTGACGTTTTATAATAGATATCCTGGCGTGAGGATGATTTGGACCTACTTACACAAACCAAGGAGATTCCTCCTTGGTTTGGGAAGTAGGTCATATGGGTATTCCTTCCATCTGGAGAGGCTTCTCCCCTTCGATTCGTTGGATCGGGAGTTCAGCCTATCTCCCTCCCCCCTTCCCCCTTTTACCTTGGTCTGCTCAAGGAGGATACCTCCTTCACCTTACCAGGGAATCCTTGAGGGAGGGGTGTAAGGCCCTTAGGGACCTTATTCTGTTCCATGAGCCTCCCTGGCCTACCTCGCCAGATCGTGATTGAAATCACATCTCTGGAAGGTTAGGCTAGCCGCTCAGAGTCACTCTGGCTGTCCTGACCAGATCGTCCCGATCGAGAGAAGGTTAAGCCAGCTGCTCTTTAAACAGAATTATGTACTTCTCCTCTTTATCCTTATCCCCTCTCGCGCCAGGACTATTGTATAGCGTTTATTATCATATAAATTATTGTATTATTGTAATCAGTGGGCAGTCGGTCTATAGACCGTCAGCCCCTGTGATCGATTGGATCCACTTCTGACCGCGAGGTGTTCCACCTGACCGGTCATAGTGTCCAATTGATCGCGTGTGAGCCACCCCTCTAGACACCCTCCCTCCCCCCTTTTACCTTGACGGGATGACATAACTCACTAGCGCTACTTCAGGTAGCCATCCAAGTCCTATCCCCTCTTGCAAAGGGGGTGAGGGGAAGTGGTTATAGTCGAAAGGAGTTCTCCTCGCCTTACGTAGTAGGAGTAGTACGATGGTACCTACCCAGACGAGCCCGGGTAATTTCCCGGCACATTAGGATGGTATTAGCCACGTACTCTCTTCTCGCCTTCCTATCCCCAGTTCCCTACGTTCTCTATCCGTCCGCCTCGGCGGATCCGGGATCCAGCGGACATCGTTAGTTATGCATATAACAAACACCATTCCTTTACGATCAGATTCAGGCCTAGGTTTTACCTATTCCCCTGTTTCGATCCCTAAGCTGGACCCGGGGGATAGAGAGATAGCATTGAAAAGGAACTGGGACCGGAAGGAGAATTTTGCCTTTCCTATCCTCAGTCCTCCATACATTATCTATCCTTCCGCCTCGGTGGGCCCGGGATACAGCGGAGATCGTTCAGTTATGCATATAACAACACGATCTCCCTTACGATCGGATTCAGGCCTAGGTTTTACCTATTCCCCTGTTTCGATCCCTTAGCTAGACCCCGGAGATAGAGAGATAGTGTTGAAAGAGAACTGGGACAGGAAGGAGCATAGATTCTGTGCTCCGGTTCAAAATTCATTTAGTTTATTTTAATTGTTTTAAAATATGCTTTATGTTTTCGACTGGTGTACTACGCTGGGTAGTCGACCCCGGCAGGTAACCTAGAATCGAAACATTGTTTATTCTTACCTAGCCTCTCTCCCCCGCTTTCATTTATACCTCGGCACCCAACCCCGGTGGCGGTGGCCAGGAGCTAGCTAGCAGAGGCATTCTTAGTTACTAAGAAAACCTCTCTGATGCCGACGGATTCGGGCCAAGTCTAACTTTCCCCGGTTTTGTTGCTTTTAAGCTTAATATATAATATATATATATACAGTGGGGCCTCGCTTAGTCGCGGATCAGCAATCACGGATTCAGTTAATCACGGGTTTTTCCTTGGACCACTTCTCAGTCTATATATCCTGGTGTGAATCACAGCATCTCGTGCTTGTCCGGTGGTAGGCTAAGCCTCGTCCGGTTCCGATAACCAACAAATGCATGAACAGATTCACATTATGATATTAACTGACAATAAAGGTAATAAAACCATTCTCACCTTATATATTATTGGCATATCTTCATAATATATAGCCTATTCATGGAATAATTCCACGTCATTGACATCAACTTGTAGTTGAGCGGCCAGCAGAAATGTAAACATTGAGTTACACTTCACAGCACCTTTGTCATTCTTAACCTTTTAGAAATGTTAATAGTAGTAGTTTAATTACAGTAGTAATAACATTTAGGTAAAAAAATTTTCAATTCGAACTTCATTATTGTTTTGGTATAACGTAATCAACTTCTCTGAACACTGCAGTCATACAAACGAATAGATAATCGTATGTTGTTTGCAATCGGCGACGAAGCGTAAACGTAATAAAACATTTTACCTATATATTATTGTCATATATTCATAATAAAATGCAAATCTTATATATTATTGGCATATCTTCATAATAAAAAGCCTCTTCAAGGAATAATTCCTTGGGGAATCCATTTTTCAAAAGACAAAAATACACTTTACATGTTTACAGTATACAATGAAGAATGATTACTTCATTTTGATGTGATTACATTAATATTACAATATGGTTCTCTAAGCAGTACAGTAACTATTTTTATCATAAATGTATATTCACTCACGAAAAAAATACATATGACCACCGTGACGTCACCGTTCTACAAAGTACCGATGTATTTTTACGTAAGTATCCTCTAAACTCTGTCATAAATCACTTTACTTACTTTTTTGTGAAGCCCAAATGCTACGTATATTCCGGAAAATTAACGAAATCACGAATTTTATCATAGAGCAAGATTCGCTGATTACTGTTTTCTTCTTCTTTTCATGACTAAATGCATTTTTAGAATAAAACTCATTCACAAATTTTCAAATACTATGAATGTAAATAGCAAAATCTCTCTCTCTCTCTCTCTCTCATCACTTACAGAAAAAAAACTATAATACTGATCTATTATTATCGTAATAAAAGAACAAGATGGTCCCCGAAAGAATAAAAATAGGTGTTGCCATACTTTTATTTTCTGTGATTTACGAAACTGTGCTTCAATACAACTTTTATAGTTGACTGAATGATTATCACATAACAGTATACAAGAGAATATCTTATCACTATCCATGTTTCATTTCTTATCATCTTAAAATATCTAAAAATGATATTGTTATGATACAATAAAGTTTGTTCATACTTACCTGGCAGATATATATATAGCTGTATTCTCCGAAGTCCGACAGAATTTCAAAACTCCCGGCACACGCAGTGGTCGGCCAGGTGGTAGTACCCATTCCCGCCGCTGGGAGGCGGGCGTAAGGAACCATTCCCATTTTCTGTCAGATTTTTCTAGTGCCACTGTCTCCTGAGGGGAGGCGGAATTTGATTATATATATCTCCAGGTAAGTATGAACAAACTTTATTGTATCATAACAATATCATTTTGTTCATGAATCTTACCTGCCAGATATATATATAGCTGAATCCCACCTTTGGAGGAAGGGGGAGACAGATTCGATTTTGGGAAACATTTCATATATATGATTGATATTTTGGTTCCTTAACTGTTAGCATAGCTGACTTCGTGAGTACCGTCACCCAAGTCTGCATCTGCTTTACTAGAGACTCCAGCTAGGTAGTGACCTGTGAAGCTGTTGAGTTCTAGAGGATCTGTCAACGGGGCGCGTGACCACAATGCAACTAGATCCTATATTATAGACCTCCAATTTCGGTACTGCATTCCTAGAGGTGCAGCAAGGACGTGACCTGTGTAGCTGGTGCGCTCTAATGAACTGTCACGGGGAGCGTGACCACAATGTGACAGATCATATAGGTGTTGTTTAGACACCGAATGCTGTTAATGCTTCACTGGAGGTGCCAGCAAGGACGTGACCTATGTA
This sequence comes from Macrobrachium nipponense, assembly GCF_015104395.2. Classification (NCBI taxonomy): domain Eukaryota; kingdom Metazoa; phylum Arthropoda; class Malacostraca; order Decapoda; family Palaemonidae; genus Macrobrachium; species Macrobrachium nipponense. Next base: position 69,296,905 of record NC_087217.1, on the reverse strand, counting down.
GCTGGTGCGCTCCAGATGATTTGTCAATGGGGGCGTGACCACACTGTGACAAAACATTTTACCCTACTATGAGGGCGAAGCAAAAACATTACCACCTGACCTAGCCTATCTGGTTAAACTTCGTAAAACCAAGGCTAATGGAGGGAAGGCCGCCTAAGGCGGCCTACCCAAGACCACAAAAAACTAAACACCTACATAAACATAATAAAAATAAAAAATAAAAAGAAATAAAATTAAAAAGTCCAAACTAACATATTATTTTCTAAAAGATAGGAAGAGTGCCTACTCTCTGTCCCCAATATTGTCTGCTGCGACATATGGGGCCCAAAGAGTAGCAGTTCTCGTATGTAATCCTCACCTCCCGAAGGTAGTGAGAGGCAAACACTGAATTACTACGCCAAAATGTGGCATTCAAGATGTCATTGAGTGCCATGTTCTTTTGGAAGGCTACCGACGTAGAAATAGCCCTCAGTCCATGCGCATTCACCTTCAACACTTTCATATCACTGTCTTGACAGGATGAATGCACTTCCTTGATGGTGCCCCTCAAGAAAAAAGCCAAAGCATTCTTTGACACTGGTAACCTTGGCTTCCTGACCAAACACCACAAGTTATCAGAAGGACCTCTTATAAACCTTGGTTCCTATCTTTTCAGACGGAGGGTTGACTTCCTAGCTATTGCTTAGGAGTCTGCTTCGTCTCAAGAGCCTCAGCGAGGATGTGACCTATGGGTAAGAGTTCTTGTGGGTTTGCCGATGGGGTCTTATCCACTTACTCGGCAAAGCCTAACTGGCATTTGTCATGGGTGCTAATCCACTCATATGACCATATACCTATGCCTATTAGCATAATTAAGGAGGCAGCAACACCGATCCCGATCACCCCTGATCCTAACACGAGGGTTAGCGCTTAATTTTAAAAAGAGTTAAACTAAAAATAAAAATTAACTCACTAGTTAAGGATCAGTGTCGGCTCCCTATCCCAGCAACGTATCCGCAGACACGAACAACCAAGAGAAAAGGATCTCTTGTAGGTTGAATTGACATCCTTCGTGTAACGGGAGGTCAACACAGAATGCATCTCCCGTAAGTGACAGCTCATATGTCCTTTATGACATATTGTTATGGAACCAAGAAGAATTCATAAAAGCTCGCACTTCATGCATAGGTTCAAACGGACTGGACATGAGGAACTTCAGAACTACATCAAGTTCCAAGACGGCAACTTGGGTTGTTGAACCTTCATCGTTTCGAAAGATCTCAAGAGATCGTGAAGGTCTCTGTTGTCCGCCAAGTCCAGGCCTCTGTGCCTAAAGACAACTAAAAGCACACTCTTATAACCCTTGATTGTAGAGACTGCAAGTTTTAGATCCCTTCTCAGAAAAGGAAGTCAGCAATCTGGCTCACAGGTCGTGGTGGAGGAAAATGCCGTTCTTCTTGCACCAACTCCTGAAGACTATCCACTTCGATTGTACACTGCGTTGGAAAACGCTCTTCTTGCACTGGCGATAGCTTTCGCCATTGAGTATAAGAACGCTCGCTCTGGCCAACTTTTGGATAGTCTGAATGCAGTCAGACTCATAGCGAAGAGGCTTCTGTGGTACCTCTCGAAGTGGGGCTGTCTGAGTAGATCTGTCCTTACTGGAAGCGTCCTCGGGAAGTCTACTGCAAAGGCCATGACCTCTGTGAACCACTCTCTCGCAGGCCAGAACTGGGGCGAACAAAGTCATTCTCGTCCCTTCCGACACCGCAAACTTTCTCATGACTTCCCCTAAGATCTTGAACGGGGAAAGGCTACAGGATCCATCCCCGTCCAGTCCCAGAGAAGTGTGTCTATCGTCACTGCAGCTGGGTCGAGTACTGGGGAGCAGTACAGTGGAAGCCTCTTCGTTCTGGACGTCGCAAAGATATCCACGAGCGGACGTCCCCATAACCCCCACAGCTCTTGGCATACCTCCAAAGCAGAGTCTACTCGGTTGGCAGAAGTTGACCTCGTCTGCTGAGGAGATCTGCCCAGACATTCTCTACTCATGCTACAAACTTCGTAAGGATCATGACGTCCAGTGCCCTTGCCACAGCAAGATCTCCTTTGCCAGAGCAAAAGGGACTGAGACTGTGTTCCTCCCTACTTCTTCAAGTACGCCAGAGCTGTGGTGTTGTCTGAGTTGACTTGGACTATTCGACGAGAGACTTTTTCTTGGAAAAACTGGAGAGCTAAAAAGATGGCTGCCATTTCCTTTAGGTTTATGTGCCAGGACACCTGTTCCCCTCTCCAGGTGCCTGCCACTTCTTTCCCCCTAATGATGCTTCCCATCCCGTGGTGGACGCGTCGGAGAACAACACTAGGTCGGGGCTCTGAAGCTTGAGAGACACGCCCTCCGACAGCTACACTGGATCTAGCCAACATTTCAAGTGATGTTTTACCTCTCCTGAAATTTCCAAGATCATGTGTAGATTCTTGGTTTTTTTTTTCCAATTGTACTTGAGAAAAAAATGTAACGGTCTGAGGTGCAGTCTCCCCAAGGAAACAAACTTCTCCAGCGAGGAAATGGTCCCCAGTTAGACTCATCCATTCCCTCACCGAGCACGAATCTTTCCTTAGGAAGGCTAACACTTTGTCTAAGCCTTGCTGCTGACGTCCCTGGGACGGAAAAGCTCGAAAAGCCACTGAAGTCCATCTGAATCCCCAGATACACGATGGATTGGGTTGGGATCAGATGTGACTTTTCGAAATTCACCAGTAGTTCCAGGGACTTCACCAACGATTAAGTTGTTTGAAAATCCTTCAGACACCGCGTTTGAGTGGAGGCATGAATGAGCCAGTCGTCCTTCGAAGATAACAATTGCGAAGGAGGAGACTGAGGGGCCGCAGGCTGAAACTATTCTTCAAAAGAGGCTCAAAGCCATCGAACCAAGACCTCTTCTTCTTCTCAACTGACACACGTTCGTGGGAAGATGGTAACCGTGCTCTCTAGACAACCTCTGGAGAGCTGCATGAAAACTAGAGAGCAAGGCAACTGGCGAAAGAGCGGAACGAGGAGAAGGAGAAGGGACTGCCTGTACTCTTGATTGGCAGCCTATCATCCTTCCTCTCACGATGTGGCTTTGCCTTTCTCACTGCAATCAACAAAACAAGTTGTTGTTGCAAAGACACAATCATCCTTTTCGATGGAGAACATTCCTTCTCAGGCAAAAGGCTGATCCTTTGAGAAGACGATGGGCGAGGGGAAGCCCTCCTCCTTCTCACATGGACCGCCAAGGATATATCTTAGGAGCGACCGAAGCGCTCAAAAGCATACTCATCGGAAGACGTCCTCTCCGGTGAAGATCGCAACACAGTAGAAAAGAGAGAGGACGTGAAGCGTCCCCCTCCCTGAGACCCTACATCATACATCTCAGCTCTCTTTTACTGCAGAAAGTCTTCCAATTGCCCAGGAGACGACTGCAAAGCAGAAGGAGCTAACGGACGAGAAGCGTCCCCCTCCGAGGAACCAAAGACGACGGCCGCCTGTGCGACCTATATCGTCTTCGTTCTCCTCAGAGGGAGCGAGACCCTCCGAGAGTTCCAACTCCTGCGCGGGGAGGACGTCTCTGAAAGACTAAAGTAATCTTTCAAGATTCAAATTCTATGAGATTATGAGCCATGACATCACCTATAGACGAATCTTGACTATGAGAGATGTTCAGAATCATTTCTAGATCATCTATGCTATTCCAGTTTTTCTGCAATTCATTCATTCCCTCACCGAGCATGTTTCCTTCCCTAATATGGCTGCGTTTCACTTAAACAGGAGTAATTTGAAGACACTGTAGAAGATTGTTCACTTGTTTCTTCCTAAAAGTCTCCTTCCTGAGATCCATTACTATTCTCTGATTCTCGGCGAATGTCTGAAGAAGCAATTACGTTGTGCGTCCATCCAAGCGTCCTGCCGAGCGTCGCGCTCGGCGCTGTCGTATTTGGCAGCGGAAGGAGTCCCCTTCATAATCGAGCAAGGGACGTCTCGGCGAACTAATTGACTGCATCTCTTGCACATCATTCTTGTTTCGAGGGAAATCATGTGTGTTATGCCGCCGTAGACTCGGACAGAATTCTGTTACCATGCGGTAAACAGAACCGAAAAGGTTCTCAATACATATATATATATACACATACTTTATACTATATACACATATACCATACATATATATGCATATCTATATATATGTAGTGATGTATTTATATATATATAGATATATATATATATATATATAATATATATATACATACATATACCACATATATATATATATACACATACTACATACACAAATATATATAATTTTTTTTTTTTTTTTTTTTTTTTTTTATAAAAAAATTCTCGCAAGTGAAGATGTTCAGCCATGTATGCTAGAATTCCCTTCAACCCGAGGCTAAGGCCGTGATTGTAGGGTAGAAATACGGTTAGTCCGTCAATCCCGCAGGAGAGAGAGAGACGTAACCTACTGCGCATAGCAGACAATCAGATGGAACTGAGCACTGGCATTACGCATTAGTGACAGCAGACTCTGAGAACGTTCGTCGTTCTCGCACTGCTCTGCCTGAGTTGCCACCTACACCATTCTACGAATGAATAGGTTTACTATCATTATAGAGCAGAAACCAAAATCCATCAAACTAGTATATTTAAGCGAAACTGAATTTGCTAAATATAAAAGGCTAACTTGGTATTGTCATAACAATACCTTAAATGTTTAAAAATAGGGAAACCGGCAACCCCTGAATAGTTGCAGGGAGAACCGATTAAATGTAATAAGAATAATCGTACTCTCGGTTGTCCTCCGTAGGAGTAACTATGGTATGAGTATATAACTTGAACCATACAACAGTTTGATAGTAATATGACGTAAGGGCAAAAATAATATTACTATGATACAACATCGCTTGTTCACCTTTACCCGGCAGATATATATATACATATATCTGACTGGTAAGTTTTATGAACAAACGTAGAGTATTTTAGACACTTGGACAGCTACCTCCCTACTACATTCTGCCTCACCGAGGTAGGGAGAGCCATCACGCGGTAGTGTTTTGTCAATGAGAAATTATACGCTTACGCGATAGAATGAACACTCATGGCATTATCACTATTCTTCACTACACTACTATAACTTTCCAATGCAAACATGATTCCAGGCTACGCAGAGATTTAAGAATCACAGATAGGGTATTACCCTCCAAAGACACTATTGTAGGGCCCGAAGGCATCACAGGTCTTTGGAGGGATAAATTCTACTGGACGGGTAACTTGTGTTACACGCCTGGAGGAAGACCTCCTTACACTATCACGTTCTAGTTTACGTACCTATGATTCATAAGCCTTCCACGCAGAATCAGACATATTTTCACACTCGTTGCAGCGCTCATCAAACATACAAACATGTTTCCTACAATTCGCGCACACTGTATGAGGGTCTACCGAAGTTTTCGGTAGCCTAACCTTGCATTCTTCCACACAACATACTCTGGCCTAGTCGAACTAGATCCAGACATCGTAAGTTTAAGGAAAAATCAAGCCAAAATAAAAACAATCCACAATTAGCGTATGCCTAACCACCGATCCTAATCAAATAACCAAAAATCAATCGGGATACTCAAGTGACCAAAAGAGTTCCAAAATCCAATGACGGAGGTGCAGAAAACACTTGTTGTCTGCACCGGCGACAGAAAATATCTGACAGAAAATGGGAATGGTTCCTTACGCCCGCCTCCCAGCGGCGGGAATGGGTACTACCACCTGGCCGACCACTGCGTGTGCCGGGAGTTTTGAAATTCTGTCGGACTTCGGAGAATACAGCTATATATATATCTGGCAGGTAAGATTCATGAACAAATACAAATTTCATAGTTATTCTCGTGCTAAGATAGTCAACAATACTCTAGTCCCAAGCTGCTCTCTCAAGCTATTCTCGTCCTAAGCTGCTATCTCAAGCTATTCAAGTCACTCTCGTCACAAGCTGCTCTCTCTCTCTCTCTCTCTCAATGAAATATGAATTACTGTATCATAATATCATTCACTATCCATGTTTCATTTCTTATCATCATAAAATATTTAAATTACAAATTTCATTGTTATTCTCGAGCTAAGATAGTCAACAATACTCTAGTCCCAAGCTGCTCTCTCAAGCTATTCTCGTCCTAAGCTGCTATCTCAATCATAATATCATAAACTATTATGTACAAAGTTAATAATAATAATAATAATTCCATTAATAAATTCGTTTCTTTTAGCAACTAAATTGTTTTCCAAAATAATTCTTTCGGTAATAACCGTCCATCAGCTGATTCTAAATGTAAACAAAAGACAAAACTAGATTTTTATTGCTGTATTTTGCTGTTTATACATTAATATTATAGTTGGGTGCTGTAATCATTACAGTAAATCATGTTTTTTTATCATAAATATGTTCATTCACGAAATAGATATACTATGTACTTTAAGTTTGGTGCAGCAGCCAAATCATGAAAATAGAAAGGAATTGTTAGGTAATTATAATTTTGTTTGCTGATCTGATACAGGGGAAATTGAAGATAGGAAAGAATAACTTTGAAACTGTCTTGAATTTAGTTTAAGGTGATAGTTGAAGAAATATTTGGTGCTTGAACTAAAGTAGGCAGTCATAAACATTGAAATAGTGGTCTTGGGTGGGTTAATTATTAAAGTAGGCGGTTTAAAGCAATTTTCAGGGGGGGTACCAGGATAACACAGGTATTTACTTATCACGGGGGGTTCTGGGCCCTATCCCCCGTGATTAACGAGGCCCTACTGTATATTATTACAAGACTATGAGGTGAATGCATAGCGGGGTCGGAGCTGGCGGGAGAGGATAATATGAATACCTTACATAATGCATGCCGCCGCAATTTATTACGGCGACGACAATGCAGAATGCAGGTCCCATCGGAGTGACCTCCAGCGGACCTACATGTAGTGATACTCCGATATCGATTCTAATATTACATACTCCGCCAGATACATATCTGGCGAGTCCATACAAAGGTACTTATGTATCATTTTGTAATTACAGATGGTACGCTGTCAGAAGACAACCTGCACTGCAACCCTGCAGCAGCAGGGCAGACAGGAAGTATGCCGCACTCACGCAGGCTGTGCGGTCCAATGAACGACTTGTCGGTCTGGCAACCAGTTGAGAGTGAAGTCTGTTACAATTTGGTTTTGGGACTTCACTACCAAGACGGTAAGTACCAATTCATTGAATGATTAGTTCACTGAACGAGATATTGTAAATAATTGGAGAGATATTGAGATAGTTATCAATGTTTAGAATACTTTTAAAAGAGCATACTTTTTTTTTTTAAAGTAACTATCTCTTTCAGAAGCTCCCTTATCTAACCAAATGCGGAAGCATCAGCAATGGTACCAGTAGATTTGGCAGCCCCGATCATTGCCAAGATCCACGAAGATAAACAGGCCGTGCTGGCAGAGGACCTAGTGGGTTAGAATAAGAAGTCGTTGGAGAGGTCGCAGCAATCAACCTGGACCACGAACCAATGAAGGCCGATACCCAGGATGAAGGTAGGCTATATGAAGCATTTGGTAAACGGGCAAAAGGACTACCTTTTAGCTCGTCTCATTCTTCTTCTTCATTTTAGAGTTTACCAAGAGACCTACGACTTCGAGGAATAAGCCGGGGTCGGTAATCCCTAAGGTAAGCTGAAATAGTCACTCATAGGTCTATTACAAGTCCCTTACTAAACCTTACAAACTGAAGGCTATTTGGGAAAGTCGTTCTAGTTTGTCATCATCCACCAAACTGGTGACGAACATGACAAAATCTGCCACACACAGGCAGGCATAGAAGACAAAGGCATCTAAACCCAGATCCTAGGATCCCGGGTTTAACCCAACATGTTTTCCAGCTTGCTGAGGCAGGAGATGGGTAACCTGACTCAGCCCAATTCTAAATAACATCACAACTCAGTTGTTCTCGAACATGAAAACGTCAGGTCAGCCTATTCAGTCGTATGTATAAGGACTGAAGATCTAGGAGACCTCGGAGTAAGGAGCCCTCCAACCTGGAAAGCCACAACTACTCCAGGCAGTACCAGACACATCCAATTGTGTCCCTTCAAATCAATAATCCTTGGTGGCTACCAGCACATGACCTCTTTTCAGAGGGCATGCTGACGATTGAGGGCGGGGAAGGGAACCCGGCCTATAGAGGACTTCGAGTTCCTTTCACCGGGTCTCCAATTCCCTTGTTCAGGCTATGCAAGTCTGATTGAGAACGCACTGATCTGTGAAGACAAAACGCCTAAGGAAATGGCCATCTTCCCCAGAGACCAGGCTCAATCAGCCTGGGTTCAAACCCTGGCAGATTGGGAATGCACAAAAACCAAACTGACACGTCACGATAATCCCTTCCCGATTTTTGTGGTGCTAGATGACACATCCATTCCATGTACCTCTAAAGTAGTAGAGATTACACTTCAGGCAACAGCAATGGACAAATCTATACATTATATCAGAGAGACGGATTTACCATCCGTGGTCTCTGTGGGAGGAATGGAGTGCGGGGTAGACGCCCCGGCGACATTCTTGGTAGGCATATTGAACTAAAATTGTGCTACAACACTCTTCAGCGAGCTTTTACCCAGACTCCCAGAAGCACTGGTAAAGGCGAAGTATGAAGCCAGAAGTCGCTTGACTGGGCCTATCAATTCCGCCACTATAGCGGAAATGACAACCTTGGTCTATACGGACGAACCATCGTTCAAGATACGGACAAGTCATTGCTTCACACCTTACGGTGCGATGTATATGACTTTGCAATGGCCAGGAAGATCTGCAGAAAGCACGTCTTGGCCAATGCGTCTATTCACCATGAACCTAATAGACTCATCAAAGCTTAGGTCTGGGGAACAAACTTGTTCCCTGAGACGGTATGGAACAGAATCCCGGGCGAAGCAGCTAAGGTCAACCAGAGCTTGCGAGTTCGCTGGGGCTTGATCCCCAAGAGGAGATTTGAATCCTCGGGAACACAGCCCACGGGCATGAAGAGAGCAAAGGGGTTCTAGTCTTCCTAGACGACTTAACCTCAAACAGTGGTACAAGCTGCTCCAGTAGGCCAGCTAGGTCAACCATCCACCTCAAATGGTCAGCCACAACAGTCCGTGCTGCTGTAGAACCAGCCCTCTCAGCAGCACCAAAGGTCGGCTTCTTTACCTCTTCCCCGGCCATAAGGCCTCTGATAAGAACCAGGTGTATGTCACGGATACAAAAGGTTCACAAGAGGTAGTCGAGCCAGAGCAACTTTCCGTACAGCAGGCGGAAGAACTTCCGGCAAGGAAGAGACTTCACAGGAAGCCGGCGCATCCGACTTTCGACGAACCAGTGAGACTCCTTAGGTAGGAGGAAAGCGGTGCTTATTCAAGAACCGCTGGGAATCAGCACTTGGTCGAACAGCACAGTATCAAGAGGTCGGGTATGTAGTAGGGAGAAGGGCCCTCCTCCATCAACCGAAATTTATCAACATCCACATGCCGGATGAGATAAAGGACACCTAAGACTTTCTGTAGAAGAAAGTAATTACAGGTGCAAATACTTAGAATTTCAGGGACACTTCTCCAGCGATTCCATGAAGATTCAATCAAACCAAGAGTAATATTAGACTTGTCTCATTGAAACTCATATATTCAATACGACAAGTTCCATATGCTAACAGTTTTCGCAGGTACGGACCTTACTTCCCAGTGGGGCCGTCACAATACCTATAATCTTATAGATACTTACTATCCCGGTAGCAAGTCACTTCCGCCTTTTCCTAGGCTTCAGACTAGGCAACAGGCTTACGCCTTCAAGTAAGGCTATTTGGGCTTATCAGAGCGCCCAGAATATTTAAAAGATAGCGGAAACAGTAGTGCAATAACTGAGAACCCAAGGGATAAGCCTATTAATCTCCTAGACGACTGGCTCATCTGAACTATAAACGTCAAGGAATGTCTCAAGGCAACCACAAGGGATAAATTTCTGGAATTCCTAGGATTCCAAATCACAAGGAATCCCTACACACTCCGACACCACGGTTTCAGTGTTGAGCAAACAATGGGACCTCAAATCACACAACTTCCGATCCCACCGGGGAAAAAAGAAAGGAAATAGCAAGGCTGCGAGACAGTTCCTCAAGGTAGACAAGCATCCCGGAGGAACCAGGAAGAGTTCTAGGTTCACTCCCATTCGCGTCAGTAACAGGGACTCTACTAAAAGCCAACGGAAGGCTATATTCCGGGAATTGCGAGACAGAGTTCCCGCATCCCGCACATTTAAAGAGACTCTGTCCATGGACAGAAGTCAAGAATCTGACAAAATCATCACTGGTATGGTTCCCTCCACCACGTTTAGTGGTCCATATGGATGCTTCACTAAGCGGTTTGGGAGACTACCCTCAATATGGAAACACTCAGGACACTTGGTTCCTAACGCCCTGCTAGCTTCATAATAGTGTTTGGAAGCCATGACAGTATTCTATTCTTAGTAACTCTCCTCAGAGAGCAGCTTCAAACAAGCCACATAATCAGGTCATGATAACAATCTTTTCATTGACAACAAGAAACAGTGACATCTGTCAGCAACTCACTTGGCAGGAGCAAGAACTTAGTGGCAGATGCACTGTCAAGGACAACTCCGCTACAGTCGGAATAGTCCTTAGATAACAGGTCATTTAGATGGATTAGCCAACAGAATCCAGATCTCCTAGTAGAATTATTACCACAGAATCCAACCACAAGTTACAATATTTCATGTGCCCTCAATCTGGACCCCATGGCCCAGGCCACGGATACCAGATAGGTTGGAACATCTGGCAGAGGATTTAATTTTTCCCTCCAATAAATCTACTAAGGCAAGTTCTAGGCTAACTCCCATCCTTCTAAGGACGGATTGGGCTGTCAACCCCCAACTGACTCTAGAGCAATTGTGACCCATAACTAGGGGAATTGGGACTCCGCCTCAGACGGACCCCCAAACCCAGACTGGCACGATTAGTATAACAAGGGCGGCGGACGCTTCCTCAAGGATTCGGAGTGTCCTAACTTTATGGAATTCATGAATTTCATGGCACAAGAAGATGACAATATGGATCCTATTAACACCTTGTTCTTAGAATCAGACAACGGAAGTCTACGGGGAGGTCTGCAACCATGCGGAAACGTTTCAGCAATTGTCACGAGATTTGACTTTCCTGACTAATCCTCTCCCCCAGTTCATACGACTCCCTTTTCTAAGCAGTACGATTCTACAGTAAACAAGCTAGCCTTTTTCCTAAAAAGACCCAATAGTTATGACGATGAATATGAATCTGGCTGTTACATTCCTTAGGACCCTGTTTAGAAAGAGCCTACCAGTTAGGGTTATTACCATGACCAAATCTGCTTCAAGGAGGTACTCCAGTTTGGTTCCACATTAACAGATTCATAATTTCATCGATTCCGAGAACTTGTGCTAGCTAGAACAAAATCATATTGATTTTCTTCCATCCAGAGAAGTTCTAGTATCTCCAGATCGAATTCTTGGCTAAAAATGAAGATCCTCAGAGTAGGTGGGCCCCTAGAAGATTGCCCCACTTCCACAGGATCTACCCCTATGTCCAGTCTACCCCTATGTCCAGTCAGAACTTGAGATCAATTTTAGACAGAACTTCAAATAAAACTTCAGGTTCTTTATTCATTCGAGAGATGGTGGAACAGTCTCATTTAAGTGATTAAAATAACAATTCTATAATTTTAGATAGGCTAACCGGAATCAATTCCACATATACATGATGTCCGAGCAGTAGCTGCCTTAATAAGTCACTTCCACCAAATGAACTTTGATGACCTTAAAGAAGTATATAAGATGGAATTCAAGTATTTAATCACCACTACCTTAAATCCTTGAAAGCCCTTAAGGGGGCCGGCCGGCTAATGACCTTTTTTAAGGACAGGACTTTGATATTCATACCACTTAATAAGGTGACTTGGGACATCTCCAAACCGCATATGATTTTCGCCTCTGACCTTCGGTTTTGTGACGCCAGGGCGATTTATCCCGAAAATAACCATTTTTCAAATTCTATCTCCTCCCTTGATATTTAATATTAAGACCTGGGATTACTACCATATATAGACCTGATGTAGACCTCCAATCGAATGGAGAGTTTTTTTCTAAAAGTCATTTTTTTGCTAGATATGAATTTTTCAATATGGTCAAAAAATAAACCCTACAAATCAGGAGAAAAAAATTTATAAAAAAAATACGAAACAAAAATTGGAAAAAAGGGCTCTATTTGATTGTTCTATAATGTCTTTCTGAGTTATATACCAAATTCCAAGTTATATACCAAATTCCAATGTTATAGCTTTAAAACTAAGTGAGAAGATAGATTTTGAAGGTCAATAAGTATAGTTTTAAGATACGGGCGTTCAAAGTTTTCCTTCGTATTTCTATAAAGACAATATTAATAAATAATGATTATTATGAATGTATATTTATTTTTTGTGTATTATTAAACCAAAACTATTTTATTTATCATAATTTAATCATAAATGATGATCCCTTTGCTCATATATCGCAGCCTGGGGCACTGCTTGAGGCAAGATGGGGCACTCCTTCCTACGCAATTCTCTCTCTCCCCTTCACTAACTCTACTTATTACAGCGAATTTTCTTCTTCTGTGTGTTAGCGAGATGTTTCCCTTGTATTTTCCTCTTTGGCATGATGAAATTCTTGCCCGAAACAAAGATAAACAAACGTAATTGCAAGAGAATGTCAAGAGGTGAAACTCGAAGGCGTACACTTTTTTTACAAAGACAATTTAATAAATCATGATTATTATGAATTTCATATTCCATTTTGGGTATTAAAAAACCAAAACTTTGTTATTTATCATAAATGAAGATCTCTTTGCTCAAAGATCGTAGCCTTAGGCACAGTGTGACGTGTGCTGTCAAGCAAGATGGGGGCGTTACTAAGCAACCCTCCCCTCTCTCTTCACTAACTACGCATATATTATGATATTCTGTAATAATACTTGAGCGATTTTTCTTCGTTTGTATGTTAGCGAGATGTTTCCCTTGTCTTTTCCTCATTAGCATGATGAAATTCTTGCCGAAACATACATAAACATACGTGAAAGCAGGCGAATGTCAGACGTGAAATGGAACGTGTAGACTTCCCGACGTCTGTGATCGCACTAAATCAGGACTGGACTTGGTTGGTAGCTTGAGCCTGAAGTCTCCTTCTCGACTCGAGGAATGTCTATAGATGCTATTTCTCCCAATTTCTTTGACAATAATTATAAAAATTTACGATAATAGAAGAAATATTGCATTTTCTTGTACGGATCAATGTTTTAGGCTTATTGAGTTACGTTAACTAATTACCCTGTAACTACGAAAGTAAGAGGAATTTTGACGAAATATTTCGTATACGTATTCTTAATTGCCATATGAAGCTCCATGAATTTTTTCATGACTTTGCATTTTCGCCCTATACCTCCATATATAGAGGTTCCGGCCGGCCCCCTTAAATAATTCAGCAGTGGCAGTGGGGGAATATTGTTTCCCATAACACAGTCTAGTCATGTTGACATACCTAGTCATAAAGACCTTGTCCTTCTTTAGCTCCTTTTCTCTCCTAACCGCCTCGCTTAGTCTCTAGCCTTCATCTCGGGGATTTTCACTTGGATTGTACAATTGAACCATTCTTGTACTGGTTATAATTAACTACTAATTATATACATGAAAAATATATAGTATTACTTGTTGACATAGTAATTACACAGGCCTTACCAGTAATTGTTTGCAGTAATAGTATATACTTACTAGAGTAAGGACCTAGATTTAAGATATTGTTAAAATCTGTTTAGATTTAAGCAATTTATTAAATAGGGTAGAACTATCTTAGCGTTAGTTTCTCCCTTCCAGTAGTCTTATAGAGAGTATATCCAAGCTTGTGGGAACATTCTCTGTTACTATTTCACGGAGCAACACAGGTTTAGCCCAGAAAAGGGATTTTGACAAAGGAAAAATCTATTTCTGGGCGATGACCTATGTCTCCCAGTGAACCCACCCCTTGCTTCCTCACCCTATAGCCCCAAGCTTGGGTGCTATTTTCAGGAATGGCTATCGAGGCGCTAGTAGTAACGGTAGTGGGCGGTACATGGCGCTGGTATGGCACCTAATTTGAAAAGGGAAATTGACAAAGGAAGAAACTAAATGGCAGAAGACCTCTGGTAGTGGTTTCACTCGCCCCAGATACCATACCGACACCTTATATAAAGGTGAGCGAGCCAGAATTCTGGCATTACAATATAGCTTTTTTTTCTCTGGTATTTATAGCAATATTTATACCTTAGAAATGTGTGCTAAAGGAACATTTCACTGGACGACACAGGTCATCGCCCAGAAATACATTTTTCCTTTGCCAAAATCACTTTTCTAGTAATAACATTGTCATTTTTTGTAAAGTTCCTTCTAATATTGGTAATGTTTTATTTATTTCACTGAACTTTCTATTTAAATTATCTAGCTGTCTCCCTATTGAGTGTTTTATATTAATTAGTTCTGTTAGTTTATCAGACCACCATGGGACTTTGTGCTTTGTTGGATGGGGCTTTGACTTTGGTATTGCTCGATCAGCAGCCTTTTTAATGAAATCAACAAGAATATTGTTAACTTCATTAAGGTCTTTTAAATATTCAAATGGTTGGATATTTCTTGTGTGCATTTCATATTTCTCCCAATCTGTTTTATTAATGTTATAGTGAGGAACATGTTTTGCAGGATTATTATGTAAAAAGGATATTAATATTGGGAAATGATCACTGGTGTGCAAGTCATCAACTATATTCCAATCTATTCTGTCAACTATATTTGTTGTACAAAGAGTTAGGTCTATTAACCCTCTTACGCCGATTGGACGTATTAAACGTCGACATAAATTGTCTCCCAGGTGCCGATTGGACGTATTAAACGTTGACATAAAAAAGTTTTTTTATAAATTTGCGGAAAAATACTTATAGGCCTACCAGCATAAAACTTTTTATTCACGCGCCTTGGGGGATGCTGGGAGCTCACGAATCAAGGCGTTTTTTGTTTACAATCGTTACGCAGGTGCGCAAGCGCGAGTTTCTTTCTTATCGCACTAAAAAGTATCAGAGACATCTAAGAAATTATTTTGTCACTTTGACATAATTTTTGCACCATTTTAAATTAGCCGTTACATGGAGTATTATATGTGAAAATGTGCACAATTTCATGTAGAATACAACAAAAAATACTCATGATTGTAGCTTTTATCAGTTTTGAAATATTTTCTTATAAATAACGATAAGTGCCAAAATTTCAACCTTCGGTCAACTTTGACTACCGATATGGTAAAAAAACGCAATTGTAAGCTAAAACTCTTATATTCTAGTAATATTCAATCATTTACCTTCATTTTGCAACAAATTGGACGTCTCTAGCACAATGTTTCGATTTATGGTGAATTTATGAAAAAAACTTTTTCCTTATGTACGGGCGGTAACTCTTCCGATAAATTTTTTTGTGCGACTGTCGTAATGTTTGCACCTTTTAAAATTAGCCGTTACATAAAGTTTTATATATGGAAATGTGTGCAATTTCATGCACAATACAACTAAAAACAACCCATGGTTGTAGCTTTTATCAGTTTTAAAATATTTTCATATAAATAACGATGTGCCAAAATTTCAACCTTCGGTCAAGTTTGACTATACCAAAATGGTTGAAAATGCAATTGTAAGCTAAAACTCTTATATTCTAGGAATATTCAATCATTTACCTTCATTTTGCAACAAATTGGAAGTCTCTAGCACAATATTTTGATTTATGGTGAATTATAAAAAAAAAAAAAAAAAAATTCCTTACGCGCGGTAACTTCCGAAAAAAATAAGAAATTTTTTCGTCCAATTGTGGTAATGTTTACACCATTTTAAATTAGCCGTTACATAAAGTTTTATATATGAAAATGTACGCAATTTCATGTAGAATACAACAATAAATAATTGAAGGTTGTAGCTTTTCTCATTTTTGAAATATTTGCATATAAATCACGATAAATAGAAAAAACACCACGTTTGGTCAACTTTGACTCTACCGAAATAGTCGAAAAACGCAGTTGTAAGCTAAAACTCTTACAATCTAGTAATATTCAGTCATTTATCTTCAATGTGAAACAAATTCAAAGTCTCTAGCACAATATTTAGATTTATGGTGAATTTTTAAATAAAAACTTTCCTTCCCTCCGCGTGCTGATTCTCCGCCGCAAATCTCTGAAATGTGTGTCACATTATCGTTATATTTGCTCCGTTTCATATTAGGCTTTTCATAGAGTTTTATATATGAAAATGTGTGGAATTTCATGTAGAATACAACAATAAATAATTGAAGGTTGTAGCTTTTCTCATTTTTAAAATATTTGCATATAAATAAAATATAAAAAAATTTGACATTCGGTCAACTTTAACTTGTCCGATATGGTCGAAAACTGCAATTGTAAACTAAAACTCTTACAGTATAGTAATATTCAATCTTTTATCTTCATTTTGAAACCAATTGGAAGTCTCTAGAACAATATTTAGATTTATGGTGAATTTTTGAAAAAAAAACATTTTTTTATGTCCGCACGTTACGAATTCATGCATCATTTTGTGATATTATTTTCTCTGTGTTGCTTTGATCGTTTTACAATGTGTTACATACCAAAATTATCGCAATTTAGTGTACAATACAATGAAAAGAAATTAACTCGTTAGCTTTAACCGTTTTGCTCACAGCGCAATTTGAATACAATTATATATGAAATTTTGTTTTCGCACTATCATATATCGCATTATTTATATATGATAATGATATTTTTTTCATTTCTGATGGTTGCATACTAAACTTCAGGCAATGAAAAAAAAGGAGCCAAAAATGAACTCTTAATCTTGAAAACTAAGCGCGCTGGGATTTTTTGAAAAAAATATTTTTTCCGCTTCGGCGCTCACTCCGAGACTGCCTCGGCATACGGGAGACGATTTTTATTATACCCCTTCGGCGTAAAAGGGTTAAAGAAAATGTTCCATGTGTTTTCGAAAAATATGTACTAATTTCGTCATCATTTATACAGCACGTGTCGTTTGACTCCTTACTCTATTTGAGATTGTACAGTTACACTCCCATATTGGGTTGTGAGCATTAAAATCCCCTACTATCAATGTAGGTTCTCTGGCATTGCCAAACAAATCCTTAAGTTTTTCTATGTCATAATTTTTGTAAGGTTGGTTGTATATGTTATAAATTACATAATTATAGTTTTTTATTCATATTTTGATGCTTGATATTTGCAAGTCAGCAAAGTTTACAGGTACCCTGTCATAACATACTTGTTATGTACATATATAGCTGTACCTAATTTCCTTCTTCTTCTCTAGATGTAGATACTAAGGTATAATTACCAACTGTTGATATTGTTTTATTGACATGTAAACATATCATTGGTTCGTATTCCTTCAGTAAGTGCTGTAATTCTCCCAAATGTAATCTGGTCTGGAGACCATTTATGTTCCATTGTATTACGTATATAATTATTGAAAATATTATGTCAAGAGTGTTAAAGTATTACTTTCTTGTTGTGGTTTATCTATTTGCATTTTTTCTAAAATTTTAGTTACGACATTTATTTGCTTTACCTTACGAGACATTAGGTGTCCAATGCATATACAACCTTTTTTGTGAGTCTCTAGACTAGTAGTTTCTTTACTTCTATATTTTTTGTCTATGGTGTTCTCTACTATTTCTTTATTGCTCTGGGTATTTCCATCCATTTCTTTTATTATTACTTTAGGAGACAAGGGTATGTTCGTATAATTTTCTGTTCTGTGCACTTTTTGTGGATCCTTGGTCTTTGCTTTAACAGATACCTCTCTATTAATTGTTGGCTTTTTGGTTTTGAGTGGAGATCTCTCTAAAGGTCTTTTTATCTTTAGCTTCCAGCTCATTATAATTATCTTGTAATGTTTCAGTGATACATTTATCATTCTCTTGTGTTTCCATTTCCTCCAATATCTCAAATGAATTTGAACACACAGTTGCCCAAGTTTCTTGGTTTCTTGCTATATTAGTTTCTTGTAAAGTTATTTTTTCTTCTGATTTATCTACTAGGGGTTTGTTACTTACTTCCACTTTTGTTTCATTCCTTGAGCTCATTGCAGTGGAGAATATTTGCTTCCTAGCGGGATCTTGCATTCCTCTAACTCTCAACTCTAGTTTGGCTTCTCTTATTGGCATTCCTGATCTCTCCTGAAGTAATTTCAATTCTGTATTGTATATATAATATATAAACTCCTTAGACCTAGCATGGTGATTTTGGCCACAGTTTACACATTTTGGTTCACCACACTTCCACTGCATGGTATGTTTGTCAGATCCATAATACACACAAATCGATATATTTCTGCACTTTCTCCATGTACTATGCCCATATTTACTACAGTTTTGCCACTGTAGTGGTTTTGGAACATAGGGTCTTAGTTCTCTGTTTTGGCCCATAATTTTAATTTCTGGGCTTGACCTGTGTCGGCCTGTGAAATGGTTCCTTTGATACTATTTCTGAAGAATAAATATTGCTATTCATCCTAGAGAAAAAAGAAACAATATAATGCCAAGATAAATGGCTCGCTCACTTCTTATAGAAGTGTCGGTATAGTAAGGAGCGAGTGGAATCACTACCAGAGGTCCCTTGCCATTTAGCTTCTTCCTTCGACAAAACCCCGAACTACGGAGGAGCCGTGCTACAGCTCCCGGTCTACTACTACCGTGAGCGCCTCCGACGCCTGAGACGTCATTCCTTTCGGTGCTGTGTTTCGCTCTATTTTGGATTATCTTTTATTTTCAAGATGTCTTCAACTTCTGCTTCTAAGTTAAGTACTGTTTGGGGTTACTGATCTCATTTTATGATGATCTTTGTGTTTTATACATATTCGGAGCCTTATCGGCCGGTATGCCCCTCGACCGCATGGCGGTACGGGTTATCTCTTTCGGTCTTCCATACCGTTAGAGATTTCCCTTTTTCTCAGTACTTTAGATATGGTTACTTATACATAGTCTCTATATCTTTATGCAGTTAGTTTTTTAGTTAGGCCTCCACGGGGCACGCTCCGACCGCACGTTTCGGACCTTAGTCTAGCTACGCCTTACATTGTTAGGAGTTTTATCAGTCACGATTGAGAGTCATATCATCTTAATTATTCTGATGTTCTCTCTTTCCTTCTCTAGTTCCTGATTACCTTTAATAATATTATAGGTACTAGGTTGGCTAACATACACCATGCTTCGGTATGGCGATTAGCTTCCCTGTTATCATTTATTTTACCGTTAAGTTAGGCTTTCATACCCCAATTGTCGATTGGTGATTAGCCTGCCCCCGTTTTCTTGAACTAGAGGTTATATTAGGCTAACATACCCCTTTCTTCGGATCGGCGATTAACCTAATTTTCTGTTTGCTTAGCTTCGTGTTCCCCGTGTTAGTCTAGCTTTAAGATATCGCTTTAATTTTATTTGATTGATTATTATAAGTAATCCTATTTATATCAGTGATATTGATGTTGTTCCGACGGTTCTTCCCCACCTCGTATCTTTCACCTGGCTGGGAAGACCACCGGTTAATCACGGTGAGCCACCCGGTTACGGGGTCCCCCTCCCGTCCCCCCTTTCCCCCCCTCCATACATTGCCATCCACGTCGATGGGTGATGACTCGTTTCTCACAGCTAGCGTCCGAGTCTGCATGAGAGGGGGTGACTCACGGGACTGGTGGGGATCTCCCCTCCCCTACTGGTATTCTCACTCGTCACGTGCCTCGGGGGCTCGGGACCTCCTCCCCCCTTCTTCTCCGTCCTTAACTGGCCGCTCAGGGGGAGGGCTCCCCTACCCCACGTTCTTCCCTACTCATTCCCCCTCAGTTCAGTCCGGCAGGTGTCTATCCGCCGCTACCGAACATAGAGAGGGGGGGAGGGAACCACTGGGTTTCCTATCCACTTAAGATAGTTCACACGAGCACTTACTGATATAATGGGTTTTTATTTTGTTTTATTTTGTGTTATTTAATGTTTAGAATCTTTTGCGTTACTCCGGGGGTTTTTTATTTCCGCCTCTCGTACTATCCCTTGCTTCGTTAGAAGTTTGACATTGCTCACTCAATATTAATTAACTCCGGGCCATACGGAGAACTCCGGGCCCTACGGAGTCTATTTTTAGTCATATGACAAGTGAGCTTAGGCGGAGGCAGAGACTTTCTTCCCCCCTCGTAACTTTTCTACGTAATATTCATACGTAGATCTCTATCCGTCGGTCCTACTCCGGCACCCACGGATAGTTTGCATATTATTCCACCGGAGGTTGTCATTGGTACTCATGTATCCTTTGACTTACAGATGTTGTGCCAGGAGATTGGGTGCAGTGCCATCCTCCAAGACCCGTGCGGCCATATAGTATGCCGTTCTCATGCAGGATGTGCAGTGAAAGTGGAGGATTTTATCGTTTGGCATCATGAAGCTTGCCAAACCTGCTACTTGCTAGTAGGAGATGCCTCACTAGTAAAGTTTCTTAGCACTTTCTTCATTCATTCGTCACCTGGAATACTTGTTGTTATATTATACCTTTCACATATGAGACACATATTCATATAATCTCAACACAACAGACATTCCTCCCCTATCCTCTCCCTAACTCTAGACCCTTTTTTACAGGGTTCTGATGAAGAAAAGAAGAAAGCTTTGTCGACTCTCAAAGCTTGGGTAGGGGGTTTTGGCCGGAATTCGAAGGGCCGCCCCTACATTCTTACCCAGGATATGGCGGACCTAATATTCCCAGGAGCCAAGAAAGGATCAGTGGTGGACCCGATAGCGGCCGCCCCTTTGCTGGCCGACCTTCAAGTCATGATCTCCCTACAGGAGGGGATTTCCCAGAGGACGTGCAGAAGACGTTGAGGCAATGAACCTCGACGTTGAACCCATGGCTATTGACTCCATGGGTACAGGTAAGGGTGTAGTAGGGGCAGCTTCTGTGGGTTCTCAGGGCCCTTTCCTGAATTCCCTTTCTCCATCACCTTCTACTGATCCTTCTACTTCCACTTCTTTCCGGGGCTTCACTGAAGAGCAGCGGTCTGTCCGTCCTAAGGCTACTTCAGTGATCCCCAAGGCTAAGATGACCGAGGAGAAACTTAAAAAGTCTCTCCCCAAGAAATCGGTCATCCTGACAGACACTGTAACTCCGGCTCACCACCCCGGATCAGTTAGGTCAAGGGAGGCCTCTTCCTCTGCGTCGAGGTACCCCAAACATAGATCACGTAAGGATCGGGCTCAAGTCCCTCTTTTTGATCCCGAAACCTTTTCGGCTAACATTCTGGAGCAGGTGGGAGTGATCGTAGGGGCCTTGGTTGACAACAAGGTCGGCTCGGTGCTCTCCCAGCTCTCCAGTTCTGTTACGTCTTCCGGCCAGTCGATCCAATCGCTGGCGGAACGGCTGGCCGCTCAGGAGAATGCCATCGCCGGGATCCAAACCTCGATTGCGGCAGGTTCCCCTCTATCTGTGCCACCTTCTCCTCTTCCAATGCCAGATTCCAGCCAACTGCCGGAATTCAAGGCGGCCAACCCTTGGAGGATCGCTTCATATGCCCCGTTTGTCAACGGAATGTTGACAATCGAAGGCATAGGAACTCGAAGGCGTGAGGACTTCGAGTTCCACCCCAGAGACCTTCAACCACCATTCATGGGCTACGTCCGACTAACGGAAGCAGCGATGATGAGAGAGGACAAGGTTCCCAAGGAAACAGTGATCATTCCGAGGGAACAGGCACAGCAGACTTTAATGAGAAGTCTGGAAGAATGGGGGTGTGAAAACACCCGCATCACAGCCTTTAGGAGTCCTTTCACCATTTTTACTCCGGTGGAAGGGACTCCACTACCACTGACCCTTAAGGTAGTGGAAGCAACCTTTCAGGCCGCCCTGAAAGACGAGCCCCTGCCTCAACTACGAGAGACGGAACCCACCTCTCTCTTAGTCCCAGGCTCCGAGACGTACTTCGAGGGGGCAGTTCCTACTTTCTCAGTAGGAAAACTAAAGGCGGACTGTGCCACCTCTCTCTTTAGTGAGAGACTCCCCAGGTTGTCGGACTCTCTCATCCAGATGGAGTACGACGCCCGGACTAGGCTCGCGAGATCCCTTTCCTCCATGACTATGGCGGAGATGACGGCTCTTGTATACCAACAAGAGCCGTTATTTAAAGTTTTGGCTAAAGGTCTGCTGCACACCATGCAGTGTGACCTTTACGACTTCCTCATAGCCAGGAGAAATTGTAGGAAGCACGTTATGGCGGAAGCTACTATCCGCCATGAACCGAATAAACTGATTGCTTCCTCAATTTGGGGAACGGACCTCTTTCCAGCACCAGTAGTAGCAGAAGTCCTTCATGAGGCTTCTAAGGTTAACCAGTGCCTCAAAGTCAGGTGGGGACTGGTAGCAAAGCGGAGACAGGAATCTTCTGGTCCTAACCCAAGGAACAAGAAGAAACCAAGGAAGTTCTCTCCCTTCCAGCCTTCTCAACAAACGTTGGTTCAGGCAGTCCCAGCATCACAAGGGCAACCATCGTCGAAGGTCAACAACAATACCTTGTTCTGACCCCTCAGTCCCAGCAATCTCAACCCTCTACTTCCTTTGCTGTCTCGCCAGCCTACAATTCCAACTATGAAAGCCAGAACTTTCAGGCTTTCAATAGGTTTGCGAGAGGCAGCAGAGCAAGAGGTGCCTCTCGATTCAGAGGATCCGGAAGGGCTGCTAACAGAGGAAGAGGTTTCCGAGGAGCAAGAGGTGGCCGCCCCTCGGCAAACCAGCAGTGAGAGTCCCAAGGTAGGAGGGAGGCTGTACCTCTTCCGCCAGCGGTGGGGGTTCAGCCCTTGGGCTCAAAGTATAGTAACAAAGGGACTAGGTTGGAGTTGGCTAGAGGGCCCTCCTCCAACCAACAGATTCTATCAAGCACCAACAACGGAATTGGTAGAGTATACCGAAGACCTCCTTCTCAAAGGAGTAGTCTCAAGAGTCAACAATTTAAAATTTCAAGGAAGCTTGTTCAGCGTGCCAAAGAAAGACTCGGTAAACCGAAGAATCATCTTAGACTTGTCCCATCTGAACTTATTCATTCATTGCGACAAGTTCAGGATGCTGACCGTTTCACAGGTACGGACCTTACTTCCCCGTGGGGCCGTCACAACCTCTATAGATCTTACAGATGCCTACTATCATGTTCCCATAGCCAGACACTTCCGTCCATTCCTAGGCTTCAAACTAGGCAACAGATCCTACTCCTTCAAGGTAATGCCATTCGGGCTCAACATAGCCCCCAGGATCTTCACCAAATTGGCGGAAGCAGTAGTGCAAGAGCTAAGGAAACAGGGAATAATGTTAGTGGCTTATCTGGACGATTGGCTTATTTGGGCAAAGAACCCCAAAGAAGGCAAAGAAGCAACGGTCAGTCAGAGTGATCAAATTCCTGGAACATTTAGGTTTTCAAATAAACAAAACCAAGTCCAGACTAACACCGGAATCTCGATTCCAGTGGTTAGGCCTTCAGTGGGGCTTACAATCGCACACTCTATCAATTCCGTCGTTGAAAAGGAAAGAAATTGCAAGAGCTACAAAACAATTTCTCAAACGACAACAAACATCCAGGAGGTGCCAGGAGAGGATCCTGGGCTCACTCCAGTTTGCATCAGTCACAGACGTTCTGCTCAGAGCCAAACTCAAAGATATAAACAGAGTATGGCGCTCAAGAGCGAATTGCAGATCACGGGACAAACTAGCCTCTATCCCAGCGATCTTACGGAAACGTCTCCGCCCCTGGACGGAGATAAAGAACCTTTCAAAAGCAATTCCTCTACAGTTTCCCCCTCCATCATTAGTGATCCACACAGACGCCTCACTAACAGGGTGGGGAGGACACTCCCAGTACGAAAAAGTTCAAGGAACTTGGTCGTTAACATTCCGCCAGCTACATATCAATGTACTGGAGGCCATGGCAGTATTCCTCACACTGAAACGGCTCCGTCCGCCCAAGAACTCTCATTTCAAATTAGTTCTGGACAGTGCAGTAGTAGTACACTGCATCAACAGGGGCGGATCCAAGTCAAGCCACTTGAACCATGTCATGATAGCCATCTTTTCTCTGGCAAGCAAAAACAAATGGCACCTGTCAGCCACTCACCTGGCAGGAGTCAAGAACGTAGTAGCAGACGCTCTATCGCGCTCCGCTCCGTTGGAATCGGAGTGGACACTGGACAGGAGTTCATTCAATTGGATCAGTCTACAAGTCCCCGGACTCCAAGTAGACCTCTTCGCCACGGAGTCAAACCACAAACTCCCTTGTTACGTGGCACCCAACCTCGATCCTCTAGCATACGCTACGGATGCAATGATCCTCGATTGGAACGAATGGAAGAATATTTACCTCTTCCCTCTGGTGAACCTTCTCATGAAAGTTTTAGACAAACTCAGGACATTCAAAGGCCAAGTAGCTCTAGTAGCTCCCAACTGGCCCAAGAGCAATTGGTTCCCTCTACTCCTAGAGTTGAGACTCCGACCACTACGGATTCCCAACCCCAAACTAACCCAGTTAGTGCAAACTCAGACTGTGTCCGCTTCCTCAAGAATTCAGAAAACCCTAACTTTATGGATTTTCTGAAATTCGCAGCCATGAGGAATGCAGAAATTGATCCCCAGAATATCTCATTCTTGGAATCAGATAAAAGAGAATCTACTCTCCGACAATATGATTCATCTGTCAAGAAACTAGCAGTTCCTTAAGTTGTCAAATTCTCAAGTCATGACAATGAACCTAGCCATAACTTTCTTCAGATCATTGTTTGAGAAAGGCTTAGCAGCAAGCACTATCACTACGACCAAATCAGCTCTTAAAAAGATCTTCCAATTTGGTTTTAGCATAGACCTTACGGATTCGTACTTTACGTCCATACCAAAAGCTTGTGCTAGATTAAGACCATCAACGAGACCTAAATCAGTCTCTTGGTTCTTAAAATGATGTCCTCAAACTGGCCTCGGACATTAACAATGACTCTTGCAATTATATATCCCTCCTGAGGAAAACCCTATTCTTATTAAGTTTAGCCTCCGGAGCTAGAATATCAGAACTGTCAGCTTTATCAAGGGAACCAGGCCACATTGAGTTCCTCCCCTCAGGGGAAGTCCTCTTATCCCCAGATCGCCATTTTCTAGCCAAAAATGAAGACCCACAGGACAGATGGTCCTCGTGGAAAATCCTACCACTACCTCAAGACATTTCCCTTTGTCCTGTCAACTCATTAAGAGCCTACCTAAGCAGAACAACTCTGAAATCTTCAGGCCCATTGTTCATTAGGAAGGAAGGTGGTACATTATCCCTAAAAGGGATCAGGCAACAAATTTTATACTTCATTAAACAGGCCAATCCAGAGTCCTTTCCTTGGGCCCACGATGTTAGGGCGGTGGCCACATCTATTAATTATTTCCAACAC
Source organism: Macrobrachium nipponense (assembly GCF_015104395.2). NCBI lineage: Eukaryota > Metazoa > Arthropoda > Malacostraca > Decapoda > Palaemonidae > Macrobrachium > Macrobrachium nipponense. Next base: position 69,271,303 of record NC_087217.1, on the reverse strand, counting down.
ATGAATTTTGACGATCTTGAGAAGTATACAGGCTGGAAATCTCCGACAGTTTTCAAACGGCACTACCTAAAACCCTTAGAAGCCCTCAAATTTCCAGCAGTGGCAGCTGGAAACACAGTTTCTCCTGATTCTTAATTTTTACTATAACTTCTTGTAGCCTTCCCTTCTACCTGCCCCATTGCACCCTTACTTAGTTTAGTCGCCTCCATGTATTGGGTTACCTTGAGTTTGCTTTTGTTCATCATTCTAATTGGATTCAGTTCCATTCTTTTGTATATATCAACTTATATCCTGTCTTTGCCTAACCTGTATTGTTATTGTTTGTTGTTAGGCTAACTAATTTTAAGTGATAACCCGTGTTTTAGGGCTTATACTTCCCTTAGGGTAAGACTGTAATTTTAGTTGATTATTATACTATTAACCTTACAAGTGTTTAACTTTACCTTCTTAATTTATCTGTACTGTTCCTCAAGCTTGGTGTTTGGCATTCTCTGGTACTATTTCACAGGCCGACACAGGTCAAGCCCAGAAAAGGGATTTTGACGAAGGAAAAATCTATTTCTGGGCAACGACCTGTGTCGCCCTGTGAAACCCCACCCTGTAGTTAGATTATCCTCACCCAGCTTACCCCAAGCTTGGAGGCTATCTTCAGGAATGACGTCTCAGGCGTCGGAGGCGCTCACGGTAGTAGTAGACCGGGAGCTGTAGCACGGCTCCTCCGTAGTTTGGGGTTTTGTCGAAGGAAGAAGCTAAATGGCAAGGGACCTCTGGTAGTGATTCCACTCGCTCCTTACTATACCGACACTTCTATAAGAAGTGAGCGAGCCATTTCTCTAGGATGAATAGCAATATTTATTCTTCAGAAATAGTATCAAAGGAACCATTTCACAGGGCGACACAGGTCGTTGCCCAGAAATAGATTTTTCCTTCGTCAAAATCCCTTTTTGAAATGCAATTCCTGGCCTTCAAATTTTATTTTTGCTATTTTCAGTGTCTTTTCATTACTATGTCTACTGGCTATACTGTATACTTCACAATCTTGCACATTGTTGTACCTTTTTTTATGGGAATCTAGCAAAATATTTTTTCTATTGGCTCCTCACTTTTAGGAAGTACTACAGTACCCTGTACACTGTTCATATTGTCATGCTTTCTTATTGATACTTTTATATTGTCTATGTTCTTTATGGTTAAATAATTTTCGGATTGATTTTTTGTAGTGGTTTCTATTAACCACTTCTGTTCTTTTATTTGTCTAAATGACATTTCTGAGGTTGGGTGCCTACTTAACAAATAATTTTCCAATCTTAATGCAGACATTTTCTGTCAGTTTTCAAGGTAAAGAACCTTGACCAACTTCCACTCCCGAAGAGGGAGTTGAAGTGAGTCAAGGTTGGGTCAATTCTAAATATGCTTTTTCTTTGTGGCTTGTATGGTATTAAAGTTTTAATACAAGCCTGTTCTTCATTACCTGGGTTTTCCTTAGAATAGTCCATTGCCATGCCAGAAGTCGTAGGGGTTTTTGTTTTAGTTTCCATATATAGATTAAATGTTTTGTCCAGGATGAGATCCCTCTCACCAAGGAGGCCCAACTGAGGAAGGAGCAATACTGTTACACTGTGTTAACTGCCCTGGGACACTCACCTGGATATTCGCCATACCCACAGTGCCTTAAGGATCGTCAGTACCATGAGATCGGACCCAGCACTGTGGGCATGGCTTGACATAAAAATTTCCCCTCGCTCAACCACGTCAGGTACTCTAGTTTTACGGGTAGAGTGGCATGCCACCCAACTTTACCCTAGCCCAACTTTACCCTCCATTAAGTTAAAAGAGTGGTCAATTCAATATTCCAAAACCACGCCAAGTTCGTCAATGAAAGAAGGAGGGAAGGGGGAAAATTTAGAGGAGGAGGAGTAATGGAGTTAAAGGTCCCGATGTTCAGTTGGATCCACAGCAGAGAGCGTAGGCATAAAGGGGAGTACTCTCTCTACAGTGGATCCCTAAGCCCCCACCTCGTCAAGGGGTTGGGATCAGGGGGCCGAATTTTGTCAAACGATCATCGGGGTGGGGCCGCTCCTCAACTTCCGTATAAAATCAAGGAGGAACAAGCATAAAAACCAGTCTTAAGACAGAAATGCAAGTACAATTCAACAGACTATACACTTGAGGCTCCCAAAACGCAAGAACCCATAGGGGACTGCGAATTGAAATCGGTCCACAGGACAGAAAAAGTCAGGGAGAGACAGTCTCCAGATTTGACATAAGATCCTACCTCAATGACGTAGATGTACGTCTGGTAGGACCCTAAGATCCCTCCAGGAACGTAGTCCCCAATGCTGAATCCTACGAGAGCACTCTGCAGGATCCCCCTATTCACCTACCACCCCTCCCGGAGTAGCCATAGGTATGGAGGGAATAGGTGAGGAAGACTGGATGTGAGTCTAGGAAAGCGTTATCGTCTGGAGAAACGCTTTTCTGAGGAGGGTTACGAAACTGTTGCCACAGTAGGTGAAATGTTCGCCACCACCAGAGACCAGTCAGTCAAGCGAAAGTGACTGTCATCTGGGTGGAGTTGAGTGTGCACCTGACTGAAGAGGGCCGGTACCGTCCTCCGACGCGTCCAAGTCCTCATCAAGGCCGAAGCCTCTCAAGAGGACACAAATGGGGGACCCCCCTACCAGTCTCTCTCTACAGTGGATCCCTAAGCCCCCACCTCGTCAAGGGGTTGGGATCAGGGGCCGAATTTTGTCAAACGATCATCGGGGTGGGGCCGCTCCTCAACTCCGTATAAAAATCAAGGAGGAACAAGCATAAAAACCAGTCTTAAGACAGAAATGCAAGTACAATTCAACAGACTATACACTTGAGGCTCCCAAAACGCAAGAACCCATAGGGGACTGCGAATTGAAATCGGTCCACCGGACAGAAAAAAGTCAGGGAGAAGACAGTCTCCAGATTTGACATAAGATCCTACCTCAATGACGTAGATGTACGTCTGGTAGGACCCTAAGATCCCTCCAGGAACGTAGTCCCCCAATGCTGAATCCTACGGAGAGCACTCTGCAGGATCCCTCCTATTCACCTCACCCCTCCCGGAGTAGCCATAGGTAGTGGAGGGAATAGGTGAGGAAGACTGGATGTGAGTCTAGGAAAGCGTTATCGTCTGGAGAAACGCTTTTCTGAGGAGGGTTACGAAACTGTTGCACAGTAGGTGAAATGTTCGCCACCACCGAGACCAGTCAGTCAAGCGAAAGTGACTGTCATCTGGGTGGAGTTGAGTGTGCACCTGACTGAAGAGGGCCGGTACCGTCCTCCGACGCGTCCAAGTCCTCATCAAGGCCGAAGCCTCTCAAGAGGACCACAAATGGGGGACCCCCCTACCAGTCTCATTACGTGCACAGTCTCACGGGACTATCACATCAACCCTAGGAACTCAGCAATCACCTCGAGAGTGATCACTGGCAAGGCGAGTCACCTGAGCGACTCCCTCCTTTCTTCCACTTCGTGCCAGAGCGTCAACGTTACCGACTCTGGATACACGTGAATCCATAGATTTATGTGCACTTGGGGAAACTTGCAAACAAGCGCCCACCATGGATCTAGTCTTAGGGGGCAGAACCTAACCTCTAGGACTAGCAGCAGAAGTGCGAACCAAAGTTTGCGCTTTTACGGCTCCTGACACACTAGGCCCTGGGGACAGCATGATGGTTCCTGTTCTTGAAGGAATGGGCAAGCCAACGGAAGACCCAATTGCCTCCTCAGTTTAAGGAGGCAGACCCTTAGAAGTCCCTTGACTAGACTTCTTGAGGGGGAGACTACCTTCTCCTTCTTCAGCAGGGAGCCTTAGAAGTCAAAGGGGTGGAGGCTGATGAAAAATATGATATTGTTATGATACAATAAAGTTTGTTCATACTACCTGGCAGATATATATATAGCTGTATTTTCTGAAGTCCGACAGAATTTTAAAAACTTCCGACACACGCAGTGGTCGGCCAGGTGGTTAGTACCCATTCCCGCCGCTGGGAGGCGGGTATCAGGAACCATTCCCATTTTCTATTCATAATTTTTATTTCCACTGTCCCCTGAGGGGAGGTGGGTGGGTACTTGATTATATATATCTGCCAGGTAAGTATGAACAAACTTTATTGTATCATAACAATATCATTTTGTTCATGAAACTTACCTGTCAGATATATATATAGCTGAATCCCACCTTTGGAGGTGGGAAGGGACAGAATAGAAGGATTTTGGGAAACAAATGCATGCAGATGATTTACATCTTGGTTCCACCTGTTAGCATAGCTGGCTTCGTGGTTACTGCCACGTAAGTCTGCTTGTGCTACTAGAGTTGCCAGCGAGGTAGAGACCTATATAGTGGTGCACTCCAGATGATCTGTCAATAGGGGCGAGACCACGACGTGACTAGACCATATTGACCATACCATGAGGGCTAAGAAGTAAAATAAAATATATATATATATAAATATATATATCACCACCTGACCAACCTAGCCAAAGTTAAGGTGTGTTAACTAAGGCTTAAGAGTTAAGAAGTCGCCGTTGTCGGCGACTCAACAACTAAATTAAGAGCTCTTCCTAACCATTTTCTACAGGATAGGATGAGTGGTACTTCTTGCCCCCAAGATTGTGTCTGCAGACACGTATGGCCCTAGCGAGCAGCAGATCTCATATGCCATCTTCACATCTCGCAGGGAGTGTGAAGTGAACACAGAGTTGCTTCGCTAAAACATGTGGTACTCAGGATGTTGCTGAGTGCCATGCTCTGTTGAAATGCTTCCGAGGCCGCGCCCTCACCTCGTGAGCATTCAGATAAAAAGATTTCAAATCTTTGTGGAAACACAATGAAGGAGCATTTTTGAAGAACTCCTTAACACTAAAGCCAGGCTGTTCTTCGATATGGGCACAAGTCTGGTCTTTTTCGGAACACTGCAGATTGCCCGAATGACTTCGACTTTCTTGAGTTTTATGTAGATAAAACTTGAGAGACCCGACAGGGCACAGGACTCTCTCTGGCTCCTGCCCACTAACTTGTGCCATCCTTGCTTCCAAGCTCCTGGCCCAAGGACAAAACGGGTTACCATTCTTAGGCCACAACGGAAGGGTTAGAGAGCACACCGCCTTGTGTTCTCTAAAGCCAAAACTTGTGACGATGGCTTAAAATCTCACTAACCCTCTTTGTCGTATCTAGGGTGGTTAGAAGAAGGCCTTCCTGATCACATGCAAGAAGTTAACAGGTAGGAGAGGTTCGAATGCTTTGACATCAAGAACTTCAGACTACGTCTAAGTTCCATATTGAAAGCTTTGATCTGGACATGCACAGTCAGTCCGTCTGTACTAAAGTCAGGTGACCGACCAGTTGACCAGTCAGACGAATCAAGGACAGCAAGGCTGTACCCTGAAGACCATAAGGCACTATTCTTCGCTGAAGGATGAGTGTCTGGACTGCCTGGGCGATTCAATCTAAGCAAACCTTGGGGGTGTATCAACGCAACCCAACGTCGTCAGCGAATCAACTCCTGACTCGAGCTTCTGGTGCCAGGAGAAAGGAGCGAGGAGCAAAAAGGCGATTCAGTCCCGAAGGAAGAATGCCTGACAGTCCAACCTGGTCTCATGTTACACGATCATCGGGGGTGTATAAACGCAACCGACTTCGTCAACAAGAAACTCAGGGCTACTATATGTCGCCTGATCTCGCACGAGTGTCTGACTCCGAGAAAACAGGTGAGACAAAAGTAGATGATGAGCGAGGTTCGAGATTCCACAGAACTCAAAGATCGTGAAGGGGACTTTGTTGTTTGACAGACGCAAATCTCTGAGCCCAAAGGCCGTCAACAACATATTTGCGTATTCTTTAATAGTTGTGACTGCCAGCTTATCCCATTCTTCAGACGGAAATGGAAGACGGTAATCTTATTCCTGTCAACATCTCGATAGCCTGAACGTAGTCAGACTCAGAGCGGAGATGTATATAGGTAGTTATAGGTACCTTTCGAGTTAGAGTAGACCGACTCTCTCGGAAAAGGTCCTTGGAAAGTGAACTAGGAAGTATGTGACCTCTGTGAATCCAGGATCCTGAAGGCCAACATGGGGCGATCAGCGTCATTGTCGCTCCCTGTGACGTCATAAATCCTCTTATTACATTTCCTAAGAGATTGAAAAAAGGGGAAAAGAGACTAAATATCCATCCCCGTTCATATCATAGGATGGCGTTTAATGGTACCGATCCCGGATCGAGAATAAGGGAGCAGAAAAGAAGAAGCCTCTTCGTCCTCAACATATCGAAGAGAAGAATGAAAGGGCGTCCCTAAAGTCTCCACAACTCTCAACTTACTTCTAAAGAAAGATTCCACTCGGAAGTCAATAGTTGCTGCCGTCGATCTAGACGATTCGTACGGACTTTTGCAATCCTGTAACGAACCTCTAGAGGATCGTTACATTCTACGCCTGTTGTTATAATAGGCTTTCTCGTAAACTCGAACAGGGACCGAGAAGATACTTCTTAAGATATGAGAGAGCTGTGGAATATCAGAGTTGATCTGGACCACTGGTTCCCAAAACTCGTTACGAGGACTGGAGGGACTACCGAATCGCTTTTACTTCTTTCAGATTAAGATCCAAGACATCTGAAACGCTATCCAGATGTCCGGCACCTTCTTTCTATCACCTCAGGTGATAAACGCACTGAGAGATGTTCAGAATCATTCCTAGATCTTGAATAATATTTCAGTTTCCCGGTAGGAGAAAACTGTGGTCTGAATTGCAGTCTATTCGGGGAAACAAACTTCTTCAGGAAGGAAATGGTCCCCAGCAAGCTCATCCATTCCCTCCCCGAGTATGCTTACTTCCCTAATAAGGCTGCGCTTTGCCTAAGCAGGAGAGCATATAAAAGTGCAATGTTGCGGTAGACTCGTAGTTCTATACCGTGCGGTAACGAGCACCGAAAGGATTAAGAGATAACTCTGTTGAACATAGTAAGGCAAAACGAATGCAACGTTTATTCATTCACGTAAGAAATCCCCTCAATCTTAGGCTAAAGTCCGTGATTGTAGGGCAGAGATACAGTTAGTCAGTCAATCCGCAGGAGAGACGTAACCGCCAGCACAGAGATACGGTTAGTCATCAATCCCAAGTCAGAGAGAGAGACAGTAACCTACCGCGCATGACAGCGCCCGATCTGTTACTGGCTCGGTTGGACTGGAGGACAGACACAGCGTGACAGCAGCAGCCAGCAGCTTACGAACGTCGTCTCTTAACTTTATGTCTGGGTTGCCAGCTACCCTATTCTACGAAGAAATAGGTCCGTTATTTTTTGAGCAGAAAGACTCTCAAGCTGGTATATTTAAGCGAAACAGAAAACGCTAAATATATAGATGCGTTTGTGTCGTCAGAACACTACCATACAACGGTAAAAGATAAATCGGAAACTCCTGGAAGGCTGCAGGGAGTAACGATTAAATGTCCTTAAATAGACAATAGACCTCTCGGTTGCCATCCGAAGAGGTAACTACAGCAAGCGTATATGACTTGAACCAACCAGAAGTAAAATAACGCAAGGCAAAATATGAAATTATATCACAATAAAGTTTGTTCATACTTACCTGGCAGACATATATATAGCTGAATTCGGAAATACAGCTACATACATATCTGACAGGCAAGTTTCATGAACAAAACTTAAGAGAATCGAAGCAGTCAGCTCAAGCTTCTTATGTTACTGGACATAAGCGTTCATTGACGTAGTCTACAAGTCTATTTCTTGTACGAGTCTGCGAATGACGAATGAGAGCTCTCCCGAATCTTGTCAATAAGAGCTTATTCGCTTACGCAATATCAAGTTAATGAGATGTTTGTCAATGAGAACTAACCCATTTACGGGACAAATAGATATTTTGTCAATGAGGGGATACCCACTTACTTGACAAAACGAAAGTATATTGTCAATGGGGGAAAGTCACTGAATTGACAAAACGTAATCCAGGGAGTCAAGCATTTAATTTTTTTTTTCGATTCCCGTCTCAAACGAGGAAGGGGCAAGAATCCTGTTAAGAGACTGGGCTTACGGCAGGTAGAACGACGATGTTCAATTCGGCAGCGTAGTCCCGACTAGAAACTAACAAAATCTATCATCTGAAAAACCCTTTCAGATGGGCTAAAAAGCTTGCAAAATTATCCTGGGAAGAGGAAGAAACTCTCCAACCAGCTTCCTCTCCCGTATCACAACTAATGCCTGCTAAAGCTTAAAATTTATTGGCAGTATGGCAAAGGAAGTCCTGTCTTGCGCTTTCCTGAAGAGCGTCCTTTTGATGAGTGCCTTTGCAAGAATCCCACTGAACGTTGCCGAGAGTCCTGACGTGCAGGACATCGAGCCTTACATAACCCGTAACTGCCTTATCGCAAAGTCTTGACTGCGGTAGTGGCAACTTAAATTTATTGGCAGAATGGCAAAGGTTGCGGTAGAGCAAACGAGATCTTCCCTTGAGCTTTCCTTAACTCCATCCACCTATGCGAAAAGCAATATTAATTGACAGAGACCTCTTGAATTCACGAAACCCGATGTCTTGCTGGGTTTCGAAGAAGAAGTTGTCTGTTCACTTTAAACTTCCTCCGAAGCACTGCCTACTTCACATTCTTTGCAGGTGAGGTAGAAGGTATCACCGGAGGTAGAGATAAACATTCTTTAGGCCCATATCTGAAACAAGAGCTTGAAGAGTTCAACAGAAACGTTCAGCAGGCGACACACCTGGCGTGCGCTGGTGCACGCTCGGCGTCCACTGGAGCGCGCTCGGCGTCCACTGGAGCGCGCTCGGCGTCCACTGGCGCGCACTTGGCGTCCACTGGCGCGCACTTGGCGTCCACTGGCGCGCACTTGGCGTGCACCCGCGCGCGCCTGGAGTCCATCCGAGCGTCCCGGGCGTCCGCTCTCAAAAGCTTCCTGCTACTATGACTTCTCTTACGTATTTCTCGGTGGAAAGACGGACACGAGTTCAGGCGACGTTTCGCCTTCTTACTTCTCACTGAAACGCATAACGAGAGAGAGAGAGAGGACGTGAAGCGTCCTCTTCTATAAAGCTTCTATTTAGGGCGAGAGTCCTTCCGAAAGCTCCAACCCCTGCATGGGGAGGACGCTTCGGAGGACGAGAAGCAATCTTTCAGGATTCGTGCACGCGCACGCACTTTGGCAGTCTGGGGATTTTCATCAGAAACTGCCGAAGGCACGCCAGATCGGTGGGGGTTCCTTGTAACCCTCCTTAGGCTTTCGACATGCTCCCTCCCCGGGTCCTGGGAGTCAAGCAGAGGTCCCGGCCTAGAGGCGAAACGAGGCCGATCTGACGCACCCCTCCACTACACAAGGGGTATCACTGCACTTCTGCACTTCACTTTTACTCTCTAAAACAAGCACTTTCGATTCTAAGATACGAATCGAAAGAGTATCAGAGAAAGGGCAATTCCTCTACAGACACTGCTTAGGGCCCGAAGGCAACACTGCAGGGTTAGGAGTAACAATTACAGAAGTAGCACTTCCCAGCAATGAAGGAGAGCGAGCACCTCTCGTAGACATATTCATAGCCCGTAGGCCATACTACAGGGTTAGGCAAAATAAAGTCTACAGGAAGGTTAGCAGGTTCACTACCCTGACTTTTGTTACTGATTAATTGCGTACATACGAATCATACGTCTTCCTTACGGAATTAGACATGTTTACTGATTAATTGCGTACATACGAACATATAAACGTCTTCCTTACGGAATAGACAAAGTCTCACACTCCTTACATGACAAATCTCAACAAAGAAGCAAGACCCATACCCCTCGTACATACCAAGTGCGGATCTACCGAAGCTTTCGGTAGCCACACCCTATCTTTGCAGACAACCCCGTCTGAAACTAGCCTAACTAGATTCAGATATTTTATGCAAAAATGAATCAAATTCAAATCAATTTAAGATAGCGTATGCCTAGCCACAAAAAATCCAAGTAAATAAATCAAAAGACAATTAGGATACTTAGGGCAATGAAGTTTCCAAAATCCTAAGACGGAGGTACTGAAAACAGGTGTTTTCAGCACCAGCGACAGAAAAATTATGAATAGAAAATGGGAATGGTTCCTGATACCCGCCTCCCAGCGGCGGGAATGGGTACTAACCACCTGGCCGACCACTGCGTGTGTCGGAAGTTTTTAAAATTCTGTCGGACTTCAGAAAATACAGCTATATATATATCTGCCAGGTAAGTATGAACAAACTTTATTGTATCATAACAATATCATTTTGTTCATGAAACTTACCTCAGCGAGGTAGTGACCTATGGCTAAGAATTCTTGTGGGTCTGTCAATGGGGTCTTATCCTCTTACTCGACAGAGCCTGAGGATCTTTGTCAATGGGTGCTAATCCACTTGTATGACAAAACACCTTGCCTAATGGCATACTCAAGGAGCACAACACCGATCCCGATCACCTGATCCTAAGATTGAAAGGAGTTATCCCCAACATCCTTTCAAACAACCTTAAAAACACAACACCAAATAATTAAAAACTAATTAACTAATTAAGGATCAGTATCAGCTCCCTGTCCCAGCACCGCATCCGCGGATACGTACGGACCAAGAGAGAAGCATTTCTTCTAAGTTACTCTGACATCCTTCAGGTAATGTGAAGCAAAAACAGAGTTGCATCTCCAGTACGTGGCAGCTAGAATATCCGTCATTGACAAGTTCTTATGAGAGGATAAAGAAGTCGCAACGGCTCGCACCTCATGCGCTCTAACTCTCAGCTAATTGAAGGAGTCATCATGGCACTTCTCATGTGCTTCCGAGATAACACTTCTCACAAAGAAGGCCAGGGCGTTCTTCGACATGGGTCCCTTCGGGTCCCTCACAGCACACCAGAGACTCTGTAGGCAACCCTTAAGCTGTTTCTTCCTCTGAAGATAGAACTTTAGCGTCCTGACAGGGCAAAGAGATCTTTCTACCTCCTTCCCTACCAAGGGAGAAAGCCCTTTAACTTCAAAGCTTCTGGGCCAGGGATTAGAAGGGTTCTCGTTCCTTGCCACAAATAATGGCTGAAAAGAACATATTGCCGAGTCTCCTTTGAATCCGACACGAGAATCCAATGCATGGAGTTCACTTGTCCTCTTGGCAGTTGCGAGGGCCAAGAGAAAAATGCATTTCCTCGTCAGATCTCTAAAAGAGGCTTGATGAGGAGGTTCAAACTTGTCGGAAGTAAGAGATCTGAGGACTATGTCAAGATTCCAACTAGGTGTACGGGGGGTCCTAATCTTGGTTGTCTCAAAGGACTGTATAAGATCATGAAGATCCTTATCCTTCGCTATCTGAAGGCCCCTATTTCTAAAGACTGCGGAGAGCATCCTCCGTATCCCTTAATAGTAGATGCAGCTAAATGTGATTTTTCCTCTCAGGAAGAGGAGAAAATCAGCAATGTTGGTCACAGAGGTATTGGAAGATGACAGCTTCTTCGACCTACGCCATCTATGGAAGACTTCCCACTTCGATTGATATACCCGCAAGGTTGAAGACCTGCGGGCTCTGGCAATTGCGCTGGCAGCCTTGCGTGAAAAGCCTCTCGCTCTGACAAGTCTTTCGATAGTCGAAAGGCAGTCAGGGAGAGAGCGGGGAGGTTTTTGTGATACCTCTCGAAGTGGGGTTGTCTGAGAAGATCTGTCCTTTCATGAAGAGATATGGGGAAGTCCACTGTCCATTCCAGTACCTCTGTGAACCAATCTTGTGCGGGCCAAAAGGGAGCTATGAGGGTCATTCTTGTTCCTGTCGAGGCCATGAACTTTCTTATTACTTCCCCCACTTGCTTGAATGGGGGAAAGGCGTATGCATCTATGCCCGACCAGTCTAGGAGGGCATCGACTGCTATGGCTCTTGGATCTTCGACTGAAGAGCAGAAGTCGTCTATTCTTTTTGTGAGAAATGTGGCGAAAAGGACTATGTGTGGTGTCCCCCACTAGGCCCAAAGACTTTGGCAAACTTCGAGGTGGAGGGTCCACTCTGTTGGAAGGACCTGGTTCTGCCTGCTCAGCAGGTCTGCTCTCACATTCCTTTCTCCCTGAACGAACCTATTAAGGAGAGTTAAGCCTCGTTCCTCCGCCCAGATCAGAAGATCTCTTGTCAACTCGTAGAGGGAGAAAGAGTGAGTCCCTCCTTGTTTTCGAATGTAAGCCAGAGCCGTGGTGTTGTCCGAGTTGACCTGGACTACCACGCCTCTGACTTCCGATTTGAAGGATTTTAGGGCTAGATGGATAGCCAAAAGCTCCTTTGAGTTGATGTGCCAGGACACCTGATCCTTTGTCCAAGTGCCAGACACTTGTCTCGTTCCTAGTGTTGCTCCCCGTCCTGTCTCCGATGCGTCGGAGAACAACACTACGCGCGGGCTAGGAATTGAAAGGGACATGCCTACGTTCTTTTTTAGAGGATCCACCCACCATGCCAGGTGGTTCTTTATTTCCTGATGAATTGGAAAGGAGTCCGACAGTTCTCCTGTCTTCCGGTTCCACACCTTCTGCAAGAAGAATTGCAGGGGTCTTAAGTTGAGCCTCCCCAGAGAAAAGAACTGCTCCAGCGAGGAAAGGGTCCCAAGCAGGCTCAGCCATTCCCTCGCTGAGCTTCGTTCCTTCCCTAAGAAGGCTGAGACTTTCTCCAAGCCTCGAGCGAGCCTTTCCTGCGATGGAAAAACTCGAAAACCCCGAGAATCCATCTGAATTCCCAGATAGACAATGTTCTGGCTGGGGATCATCTGGGACTTCTCGAGGTTCACAAGATGTCCAAGGGACCGTACCAGGTCTAGAGTTGTTGTCAAGTCCTCCAAACATTGATGTTTCAACTTGGCTCTGATGAGCCAGTCGTCGAGATAAAGAGATATATTCACCCCCTTCAGATGCAGCCAACGGGCTACGTTCTTCATAAGGCCCGTAAAAACTTGAGGGGCCGTGGAAAGGCCGAAGCACAAGGTCCTGAACTGAAAGATCCTGCCCTGTATCATGAACCGAAGAAACTTTCTTGATGAAGGATGCAGGGGGACATGAAAGTATGCGTCTTGCAGGTCCAGGGAGACCATCCAATCTCCAGGACGTAGAGCCGCAAGAACCGAGGCGGTAGTCTCCATAGAGAATTTCGTCTTCTTTACGAATCGGTTCAGTGCGCTCACATCTAGCATAGGTCTCCAACCTCCCGAGGCCTTCGGAACAAGGAAAAGTCGATTGTAGAAGCCTTGGGAGTGGGGATCCTGTACTAATTCGATGGCCTCCTTTTCCAACATCTGATCCACAAGTTGCAGGAGAGTTTTTCTCATGACAGGGTCCTTGTACTTTGCTGACAGTTCCCTTGGAGTCGAAGTCAAGGGTGGTCTGTCTCTGAAGGGGATGAGATATCCCTTCCTTATTATTGAGAAGGACTAGTTGTCCGCCTCTCTCAAAGTCCATGCTTCCGCGAACTTCAGAAGCCTGGCTCCTACTGGTGTTTGGAGGACTGAAGTGTCACTTTCCTTTCTTAAAAGGTCTAAAGGATGACCTCCCTCTCTTCTCAGGTCCTTTCTTTCTAGAGGAGGATCGTGAAGAAGGACCTCCTCGAAAGGGCGTTTGAGGAGTACTAGTTTCCTTCTTAACAGAGGGTACAGCAGTTCTAGTCTTTTTCGCTGATTGAACTAGAAGATCCTGAGTCGCCTTCTCAGTGAGTGAGTGAGAAATGTCTCTCACTAACTAAGTAAGAAACAGTCGGCTCGATAGAGGAGCGTATAAAAGAGAAGCCCTCTGAACTGGAGAGACAGCTTTTGTCAGAAATGAGCTAAAAACTGCTCTCTTCTTGAGGATCCCTGCTCCAAAAAGGGAGGCTACTTCTCCAGAGCCGTCTTGGACAGCCTTGTCCATACAGGACAAAATGCTATGAAGCACTTCGGGGCTAAGGAAGTCCGGGTCCTGAGCCTTCTTGGCCAACGCCCCAAGAGACCAGTCCAGAAAGTTAAAAAACTTCCAGGACACGGAATAATCCCTTGAGGAGATGGTCCATTTCCGACATACCCCATGTGGTTCTGGCTGTAGACAGGGCATGTCTCCTCGTCAAGTCCACAAGAGTTGAGAAATCTGCCTCTGCAGAAGAAGGAAGGGCCAGTCCCATGGCTTCCCCCATCTCATACCAAATGCCCCTCCTTCCTGAAAGCTTAGAAGGAGGGCAGGCAAAGACAGTCTTACCTGCTTCCTCCTTAGAGCTGAACCAAGCCCTAACTGACTGGAGGGCTTTCTTCATGGAGATGGTCAGACGCATTTTCAGGGAGGAGGAGGATTTAGAAGTCTTCGTACAAGTGAACAAAGAACAAGAAGGAGGGGTGGCTGGACTGAGAGAGTCTCCAAACTCTTGCAGTAGCAAAGCAGCTAAGGTTTTGTAATCCGAAAGAGCCGCACCCCTTGGGGATTCTTCATCGGAAATATCCTCAAGTTCTTGCCTCATCTTGATGGGGGAATCACAATCAACAGAAGGTGAGCGCTTATTCTGAGAGGAGTCACCTGTTTTATCAGTCCTCTGTTCTCTTGGAGAAGGGCTTCTTCCAAGTAGCTTGGAGAATCTGGAAGGTGTCTCATGTCTGCCCTGACAAAGGCGACGGCTGCCTGTGCGACATCTTGCGCCTTTGTCACGGTCATCGACATTTCCAGAAACTCGTTTGCGTCTAGAAGAATGCTCTATCTCGGAAGACAACATGCCTGGAGCCTCACGCCTGGATGAAGGTTCGCGTCCGGAAGGAGACTCGTGCCTGACCAGGGACTCGCGGCTGGCTGGCGCCGAGCGGCTGAGAAGCGGCTCGCGCCTGGATAGCGGTTGGCGCCTGGCAGAGGATTCTCTTTTCATTGGCGACATACACCTGAAAGGAGGTTGGCGCTTGTCCGAAGACTCATGTCGAGTTGGCGCCTCGCGCCTCGGTACGTCCAGGATCCAGGATCTCTTAATAGGAAGAGAGGAGTCCTTCCTACGAGGAGGATCCTACTTGAGTACTCCCACCAAGGACGAGATTTGCTCCTGCATGTTAAGGAGAATTCTTGTCGTAGAATCTTCCCTCTCTTTGACAGAAGGAGGCTCGGGGGACGAATGGGATTCCCAGCCAAAAGTAGGCGAATGCAAGGCTCTCTTGGCTCTCTTTCTATCCATCGGCGAACCTTCTAGGAAGCGTTCGGGGCTTGAATCCAATGTGGGCGCTTTCCAACTCCTTTTCAGAGGACGAGATTGATCATCCGAACTCCAACCTCTTCTGTGCGACGAGGAATCGGAAAAAGAGAAGCACTCTCTCAGGATGCCTTTACAACGGCGATCCTTGGCAGTCTGTGACGACACAGATCCTGCCGAAGGGACGCCTGACCGGTGGGGATCCTCCACAACCTCCGTAAGGCTTTCGACATTCCTTCTCCTCTGGGCCTCGGAGCTTGGAAGAGGTCTAGGCCTGGGAGCATTGCAGAGCCGATCAGACGCCCCCTCCACCGCACTGGGTACACTGATATCACTTTCCACTGCACTGCGCTTACCTTCAAGAGCTATCATTTTAAGCGCCATCCTTTTGAGGGCAGCTTTCAAATATGATATTGTTATGATACAATAAAGTTTGTTCATACTTACCTGGCAGATATATATATATAGCTGTATTTTCTGAAGTCCGACAGAATTTTAAAAACTTCCGACACACGCAGTGGTCGGCCAGGTGGTTAGTACCCATTCCCGCCGCTGGGAGGCGGGTATCAGGAACCATTCCCATTTTCTATTCATAATTTTTATTTCCACTGTCCCCTGAGGGGAGGTGGGTGGGTACTTGATTATATATATCTGCCAGGTAAGTATGAACAAACTTTATTGTATCATAACAATATCATTTTGTTCATGAAACTTACCTGTCAGATATATATATAGCTGAATCCCACCTTTGGAGGTGGGAAGGGACAGAATAGAAGGATTTTGGGAAACAAATGCATGCAGATGATTTACATCTTGGTTCCATCTGTTAGCATAGCTGGCTTCGTGGTTACTGCCACGTAAGTCTGCTTGTGCTACTAGAGTTGCCAGCGAGGTAGAGACCTATATAGCTGGTGCACTCCAGATGATCTGTCAACAGGGGCAAGACCACGACGTGACTAGACCATATTGATCATACCATGAGGGCTAAGATAAAATATATATATGTATATATATATATATATATATATAGATATATATATATATATATATATATATACATATATATATATATATCACCACCTGACCAACCTAGCCAAAGTTAAGGTGTTTTAACTAAGGCTTAAGAATTAAGAAGTCGCCGTTGTCGGCGACTCAACAACTAAATTAAGAGCTCTTCCTAACAATTTTCTACAGGATAGGATGAGTGGTACTTCTTGCCCCCAAGATTGTGTCTGCAGACACGTATGGCCCTAGCGAGCAGCAGATCTCATATGCCATCTTCACATCTCGCAGGGAGTGTGAAGTGAACACAGAGTTGCTTCGCTAAAACATGGTACTCAGGATGTTGCTGAGTGCCATGCTCTGTTGAAATGCTTCCGAGGCCGCGCCCTCACCTCGTGAGCATTCAGATAAAAGATTTCAAAATCTTTGTGCAAACACAATGAAGGAGCATTTTTGAAAGAACTCCTTAACACTAAAGCCAGGGTGTTCTTCGATATGGGCAAGTCTGGTCTTTTTCGAACACTGCAGATTGCCCGAATGACTTCGACTTTCTTGAGTTTTATGTAGATAAAACTTGAGAGACCCGACAGGGCACAGGACTCTCTCTGGCTCCTGCCCACTAACTTGTGCCATCCTTGCTTCCAAGCTCCTGGCCCAAGGACAAAACGGGTTTCCATTCTTAGGCCACAACGGAAGGCTTAGAGAGCACACCGCCTTGTGTTCTCTAAAGCCAAAACTTGTGACGATGGCTTAAAATTTCACTAACCCTCTTTGTCGTATCTAGGGTGGTTAGAAGAAGGCCTTCCTGATCACATGCAAGAAGTTAACAGGTAGGAGAGGTTCGAATGCTTTGACATCAAGAACTTCAGACTACGTCTAAGTTCCATATTGAAAGCTTCGATCTGGACATGCACAGTCAGTCCGTCTGTACTAAAGTCAGGTGACCGACCAGTGACCAGTCAGACGAATCAAGGACAGCAAGGCTGTACCCTGAAGACCATAAGCACTATTCTTCGCTGAAGGATGAGTGTCTGGACTGCCTGGGCGATTCAATCTAAGCAAACCTTGGGGGTGTATCAACGCAACCCAACGTCGTCAGCGAATCAACTCCTGACTCGAGCTTCTGGTGCCAGGAGAAAGGAGCGAGGAGCAAAAAGGCGATTCAGTCCCGAAGGAAGAATGCCTGACAGTCCAACCTGGTCTCATGTTACACGATCATCGGGGTGTATAAACGCAACCGACTTCGTCAACAAGAAACTCAGGGCTACTATATGTCGCCTGATCCTCGCACGAGTGTCTGACTCCGAGAAAACAGGTGAGACAAAAAGTAGATGGTGAGCGAGTTTCGAGATTCCACAGAACTCATAGATCGTGAAGGGCTTTGTTGTTTGACAGACGCAATCTCTGAGCCCAAAGGCCGTCAACAACATATTTGCATATTCTTTAATAGTTGTGACTGCCAGCTTATCCCATTCTTCAGACGGAAATGGAAGACGGTAATCTTATTCCTGTCAACATCTCGATAGTCTGAACGTAGTCAGACTCAGAGCGGAGAGGTTATAGGTACCTTTCGAGTTAGAGTAGACCGACTCTCTCGGAAAAGGTCCTTGGAAAGTGAACTAGGAAGTATGTGGCCTCTGTGAATCCAGGATCCTGAAGGCCAACATGGGGCGATCAGCGTCATTGTCGCTCCCTGTGACGTCATAAATCCTCTTATTACATTTCCTAAGCGATTGAAAAAGGGGAAAAAGAGACTAAACATCCATCCCCGTTCAATATCATAGGATGGCGTTTAATGGTACCGATCCCGGATCGAGAATAAGGGAGCAGAGAAGAAGAAGCCTCTTCGTCAACATATCGAAGAGAAGAATGAAGGGCGTCCCTAAAGTCTACACAACTCTCAACTTACTTCTAAAGAAAGATTCCACTCGGAAGTGAATAGTTGCTGCCGTCGATCGAGACGATTCGTACGGACTTTTGCAATCCTGTAACGAACTCTCGAGGATCGTTACATTCTACGCCTGTTGTTATAATAGGCTCTTTCTCGTAAACTCGAACAAGGACCGAGAGAAGATACTTCTTAAGATATGAGAGAGCTGTGGAATATCAGAGTTGATCTGGACCACTGGTTCCCAAAAACTCGTTTCGAGGACTGGAGGGACTACCGAATCGCTTTTACTTCTTTCAGATTAAGATCCAGGACATCTGAAACCCTATCCAGATGTCCGGCACCTTTCTATCACCTCAGGTGATAGACGCACTGAGAGATGTTCAGAATCATTCCTAGATCTAGAATAATATTTCAGTTTCCCGGTTGGAAAAAACTGTGGTCTGAATTGCAGTCTATTCGGGGAAACAAACTTCTTCAGAAGGAAATGGGTCCCCAGCAAGCTCATCCATTCCCTCCCCGAGTATGCTTACTTCCCTAATAAGGCTGAGCTTTGCCTAAGCAGGAGAGCAAATAAAGTGCAATGTTGCGGTAGACTCGTTGTTCCATACCGTGCGGTAACGAGCACCGAAAGGATTAAGAGATAATCTGGCTTGAAACATAGTAGGCAAAACGAATGCAACTTATTCATTCACGTAAGAAATCCCCTCAATCGTATGCTAAAGTCCGTGATTGTAGGACAGAGATACAGTTAGTCAGTCAATCCCGCAGGAGAGACGTAACCGTCAGCACAGAGATACGGTTAGTCAGTCAATTCCGCAAGAGAGAGAGACGTAACCTACAGCGCATGACAGCGCACGATCTGTTACTGGCTCGGTTGGACTGGAGGACAGACACAGCGTGACAGCAGCAGCCAGCAGCTTACGAACGTCGTCTCTTAACTTTATGTCTGGGTTGCCAGCTACCCTATTCTACGAAGAAATAGGTCCGTTATTTTTTGAGCAGAAAGACTCTTAAGCTGGTATATTTAAGCGAAACAGAAAACGCTAAATATATAGATGCGTTTGTGTCGTCAGAACACTACCATACAACGGTAAAAGATAAATCGGAAACTCCTGGAAGGCTGCAGGGAGAAACGATTAAATGTCCTTAAAATAGACAATAGACCTCTCGGTTGCCATCCGAAGAGGTAACTACAGCAAGCGTATATGACTTGAACCAACCAGAAGTAAAATAACGCAAGGCAAAATATGAAATTATATCACAATAAAGTTTGTTCATACTTACCTGGCAGACATATATATAGCTGAATTCGGAAATACAGCTACATACATATCTGACAGGCAAGTTTCATGAACAAAACTTAAGAGAATCGAAGCAGTCAGCTCAAGCTTATGTTATTGGACATAAGCGTTCATTGACGTAGTCTACAAGTCTATTTCTTGTATGAGTCTGCGAATGACGAATGAGAGCTCTTCCGAATCTTGTCAATAAGAGCTTATTCGCTTACGCAATATCAAGTTAATGAGATGTTTGTCAATGAGAACTAACCCATTTACGGGACAAAGAGATATTTTGTCAATGAGGGGATACCCACTTACTTGACAAAACGAAAGTATATTGTCAATGGGGGAAAGTCACTGAATTAACAAAACGTAATCCAGGAAGTCGAGCATTTAATTTTTCCGATTCCGTCTCAAACGAGGAAGGGGCAAGAATCCTGTTAAGAGACTGGCTTACGGCAGGTAGAACGACGATGTTCAATTCGGCAGCGTAGTCCGCCCCGACTAGAAAACTAAACGAACAAAAATCTATCATCTGAAAAACCCTTTCAGATGGGCTAAAAAGCTTGCAAAATTATCCTGGGAGGAAGAAACTCTCCAACCAGCTTCCTCTCCCGTATCACAACTAATGCCTGCTAAAGCTTAAAATTTATTGGCAGTATGGCAAAGGAAGTCCTGTCTTGCACTTTCCTGAAGAGCGTCCTTTTGATGAGTGCCTTTGCAAGAATCCTACTGAACGTTGCCGAGAGTCCTGACGTGCAAGACATCGAGCCTTACATAACCCGTAACTGCCTTATCGCAAAGTCTTGACTGCGGTAGTGGCAACTTAAATTTATTGGCAGAATGGCAAAGGTTGCGGTAGAGCAAACGAGATCTTCCCTTGAGCTTTCCTTAACTCCATCCACCTATGCGAAAAGCAATATTAATTGACAGAGACCTCTTGAATTCACGAAACCCGATGTCTTGCTGGGTTTCGAAGAAGAAGTTGTCTGTTCACTTTAAGCTTCCTCCGAAGCACTGCCTACTTCACATTCTTTGCAGGTGAAGTAGAAGGTATCACCGAAGGTAGAGGTAAAAATTCTTTAGGCCCAAATCTGAAACAAGAGCTTGAAGAGTTCAACAGAAACGTTCAGCCAGGCGACACACCTGGCGTGCGCTGGTGCACGCTCGGCGTCCACTGGCGCGCTGCGCTCTGCGGTCGCTCCACTGGCGCGCGCTCGGCGTCCACTGGCGCGCGTTGGCGTGCACCCGCGCGCAGCCTGGAGTCCATCCGAGCGTCCCGGGCGTCCGCTCTCAAAAGCTTCCTGCTACTATGACTTCTTTTACGTATTTCTCGGTGGAAAGACGGACACGAGTTCAGGCGACGTTCGCCTTCTTACTTCTCACTGAAACGCATAACGAGAGAGAGAGAGAGAGGACGTGAAGCGTCCTCTTCTATAAAGCTTCTATTTAGAGGGCGCGAGTCCTTCCGAAAGCTCCAACCCCTGCACGGGGAGGACGCTTCGGAGGACGAGAAGCAATCTTTCAGGATTCGTGCACACGCACGCACTTTGGCAGTCTGGGGATTTTCATCAGAAACTGCCGAAGGCACGCCAGATCGGTGGGGGTTCCTTGTAACCCTCCTTAGGCTTTCGACATGCTCCCTCCCCGGGTCCTGGGAGTCAAGCAGAGGTCCAGGCCTAGAGGCGAAACGAGGCCGATCTGACGCACCCTCCACTACACAAGGGGAATCACTGCACTTCTGCACTTCACTTTTACTCTCTAAAGCAAGCACTTTCGATTCTAAGTTACGAATCGAAAGAGTATCAGAGAAAGGGCAATTCCTCTACAGACACTGCTTAGGGCCCGAAGGCAACACTACAGGGTTAGGAGTAACCAATTACAGAAGTAGCACTTCACAGCAATGAAGGAGAGCGAGCACCTCTCGTAGACATATTCATAGCCCGTAGGCCATACTACAGGGTTTAGGCAAAATAAAGTCTACAGGAAGGTTAGCAGGTTCACTACCCTGACTTTTGTTACTGATTAATTGCGTACATACGCAATCATACGTTCTTCCTACGGAATTAGACATGTTTTACTGATTAATTGCGTACATACGAATCATACGTCTTCCTTACGGAATAGACAAAGTCTCACACTCCTTACATGACAAATCTCAACAAAGAAGCAAGACCCATACCCCTCGTACATACCAAGTGCGGATCTACCGAAGCTTTCGGTAGCCACACCCTATCTTTGCAGACAACCCCGTCTGAAACTAGCCTAACTAGATTCAGATATTTTATGCAAAAATGAATCAAATTCAAATCAATTTAAGATAGCGTCTGCCTAGCCACAAATCCCACAAATCCAAGTAAATAAATCAAAAGACAATTAGGATACTTAGCGGCAATGAAGTTTCCAAAATCCTAAGACGGAGGTACTGAAAACAGGTGTTTTCAGCACCGGCGACAGAAAAATTATGAATAGAAAATGGGAATGGTTCCTGATACCCGCCTCCCAGCGGCGGGAATGGGTACTAACCACCTGGCCGACCACTGCGTGTGTCGGAAGTTTTTAAAATTCTGTCGGACTTCAGAAAATACAGCTATATATATATCTGACAGGTAAGTTTCATGAACAAACTGCAATTTCCACAGAAGAATCTGCAGGATCTGTGAAGGGAGAAGGAGCTGATATCATGGGTGAGGATGCAACAATTACTTGCGGGATAGGAGTTAACTCGACACTAACTGGCTCGTTAGAGCGAGACCTACTCAAACTTCTAGAGGAAGCTTTCCTAGCCCTATCCTTTTCTAACTTCCTTAAGTAGGAAGTTAGAGTCTTCCATCCATCCTCACTCAAATTCTCACATTCCTTACACGTATTAGTGAAAGAACATTCATACTCCCTACACCGCTTGCATACAGTGTGAGGATCTACCGAAGCTTTCGGTAGTCTCACATTACAACCTTCATTCACACATACAGTGGACACCCCGTATTCGCGTTCTCCAGATTCGCGGACTCACACATTCGCGGATTTCTCTCGGGAACGTTTCCCTGCATTATTCGCGGAAAATTCGCGCATTTGCTGTATTATTCTATGGTAAATATCCACAAATTCCTGGTTTTTTTATGAATTTCATCATAAAATGCACTTTTTGTGATAAAACTATTAAAAAAACCAAGTATGAAAATTTTTAGTTGGTTTTTCTTGAGTTTTAACTAACAAAATAGGCTGTTTTTAGCATTTTTATAGGGGTTCCAAACATTCGCGGGTTCTAACTATTCACGGGGGGTTCTGGTACGCATCCCCGCAAATACGGGGGGACCACTGTACTCTAATTACATAACTAGAGTCAGACATTCTTAGAAAAATCCAAAGCGAAATCCAATAAACAGTCCACAAAAGCGTATGCCAAACCAACGATCCAATACGTCACCAAAATGACAGTCGAGAAGATCTATGGCGATGAAAAACGAAAATCAAGTCAAGAGGAACCAACAATGATGTTGACGGAACCGGCAATAGAGAAAATCTGATTAGAAAACGGGAATGGTTCCTAGTCCTGCCACCCAGCGGCAGGGCGGTAGATCACCTGACATACCTGTAGCGTGTGCCGCGAAATTTGAATTTCTGTCGGGGACGACGGAGTCTAAAGCTAAGTATATATCTGACAGGGAAGTTGACAGTGAAGTTGAATGTACAAAATTACAAATTTCAACAATAAAACCCAAGATTATGATCCAGCAGTAGCACAGATGCTTTGATAGCAGTGAAACCAAAGAAAAAGTGAATAGTACTACCAGTCGAGTGAATGGGTCATACCCCACCTGCCATTAATTCAATTCTCTGATGCTTAACCCTTTAATGCCGATTGGACGTATTAAACGTTGATATAAATTGTCTGTTGGGTGCCGATTGGACGTATGGTACGTCGATATAAAAGAGATTTTGTTTAAATTCGCGGAAAAATAGTTATAGGCCTACTAGGCAAAAAATTTTGAATCGCGCCTTGGGGGATGCTGGGAGCTCACGGATCAAGGCATTGTTTTGTTTACAATCGTTACCCAGGCGCATGAGCGCAAATTTCTTTCTTCTTGGACTAAAAAGTATCAGCGATACATCTCAGAAATTATTTCGTTACTTTGACATAATTTTTGCACCATTTTATATTAGCCATTACATGAAGTATTATATATGAAAATATGCGCAATTTCATGTAAAATACAACAAAAAACCACTCATGGTTGTAGCTTTTATCAGTTTTCAAATATTTTCATATAAATAACGATAAGTGACAAAATATCAACCTTCGGTCAACTTTGACTCGAAAACACAATTGTAAGCTAAAACTCTTATATTCTAGTAATATTCAATCATTTACCTTCATTTTGCAACACATTGGAAGTCTCTAGCACAATATTTCGATTTATGGTGAATTTATGAAAAAGATTTTTCCTTACATCCGCGCGGTAACTCTTCCAAAAAAATCATAAATTTTTTCGTCCGATTGTCGTAATGTTTGCACCATTTTAAATTAGCCATTACATAGTTTTATATATGGAAATGTGCACAATTTCATGTAGAATACATCTAAAAACAACCCATGGTTGTAACTTTTATCAGTTTTGAAATATTTTCATATAAATAACGATAAGTGCCAAAATATCAACCTTTGGTCCACTTTGACTCGACCGAAATGGTCAAAAAACGCAATTGTAAGCTAAAACCCTTACATTCTACTAAAATTCAATCAATTACCTTTATTTTGCAACAAATTGGAAGTCTCTAGCACAATACAGTGGGACCCCAGTATTCGCATTCTCCGGATTCGCGGATTTTTTTCTGGACCATATCTAACCATTATTTGCGGTGAATTCGCCTATTCGCGGGATTTTTCGATGATAAATAATCACTAATTAGTATATTTTGATGTTATTTTCATGCCTAAATACATTTTTATGATACAAAAACGATTTACTGGTTTTAAAATATTAATATTGATCAATACTGTATTAGTAAGTTTAATAAGATTAAATGATATGACATAATAACTAATAATTCTCTCTCTCTCCCTTACAGGGATGTATGCTTTTTGTGTGATAAATGATTTACTAATTTTCTAATATTAATATTAATGTAAAGAGCAATTACTTCAAGAAAGAAAATACTACATTGAATTAGTAAGATTTTAGTTTATAAGATTTTAAAAATTACGGATTAAATAATGAATGAAATCTCAGTCTTCATGCATCTTTCTTTCGAAAAATCCAGAATCCAGGTCTGAACGCAGGTCTTCTCTCTATCTCTCTCTCTCTCTCTGTGTGATAAATGATTTACTAATTTTCTAATATTAATATTAATGTAAAGAGCAATTACTTCAAGAAAGAAAATACTACATTGAATTAGTAAGATTTTAGTTTATAAATTTTAAAAATTACGTAAGAATGAAGGAAATCTCAGTCTTCATGCATCTTTCTTTCGAACTCCAGGTCTCTCTCTCTCTCTCTCTCTCTCTCTCTCTCTCTCTCTCTCTCTCTCTCTCTCTCTCTCTCTCTCTCTCTACTGAGATGAGAGATTTTTATGGTACACTATGTATAATATGTTTATTAATATTTTCATATAATAGTAATATTAATAATAATGATAATAATAATAAAAATAATAACTGTGATTACAAAAATCATAAGTGAAAGTATTTTACAAATACTATGAAAATCGCTCTCTCTCTTACAAAAATGTATGTTTTTTGGATGATAAATGATTTAATGATTTTCAAATATCAACATTAATGTAAACAGCAATAATATCAATTCATTAAAGAAAATACTAAAGTGAATTAGCAAGATTTTAGTTTATAAATATAAAATTATGTAAGAATGAAAGAAAAGGCATTTTACCCCGCATCTTTGAACTCCAGGTAGCCAAGCAGAGTTGGCTGGGGTCCAACAACTGTTGCCCTCTCAATGATCACGTATTTTCTCTCTCTCTCTCTCTCTCTCTCTCTCTCTCTCTCTCTCTCTCTCTCTCTCTCTCTCTCTTTTACTGAGATGAGAATTTCTATGGTACATGTGTATGTTTATTAATATATTCGCATAATGATAATAATAGTAATATAATTAATTTCAAAATTCATATGTTATAGTATTTTATAGAAGTACAATAATCTATCCATTTCAGTCTTTTAAATAAGGATAACTCTCTCTCTCTCTCTCTCTCTCTTTTGCCACACGAGATAGTATGTCTTAGTGGTAACTCTCACCCTCTGTTTGGGCTGGAAATGTATGAATAAGTGTATCTTTAGGGACATTACTACATTTTATGGTAAAATAATAATATACAGCACTAATTTACAAATAATATTTAGTTTCGTGAGATTAAACAGTAACAATACCATCTCTCTCTCTCTCTCTCTCTCTCTCTCTCTCTCTCTCTCTCTCTCGCTCTCTTCCCTCTTCTCTACTCTCTCTCTCTCTCTCTCTCTCTCTCTCTCTCTTTCTTACTTACGTATGTTTATTTGTTTTGTAGTATAAATAAATGATTTAACTTATAACTAATTTTCAAATATTAATAAGATTAATTAAAAATAGCGATTCCCAGTCTTTTTTATCCACTTGGAGGAACGTGGGTTTGGGAGTATATGACAGTTTGATATACGTACGTATTGGCGGAGGGGAAGGAGTCGGAGTTTAGGAGTTATTCTCTCTCTCTCTCTCTCTCATTATTATTCTCTCTCTCATTATTATTCTCTCTGTCTCAGAAATAATTCATAATTCCACTCTTGATGGTCAGATATATGATGTTGCCATTCACTGGTCACTCTCTCTCTCTCTGTTATTGGCTGTAGGTATATATTTTTAATGGTAAAATGTTTAAGATGACTTTGAAATGATATTAATAATATAACCTCAAAGATTAATACAGTAACAGGTTAGTAATTTTAGGTATATTTGAAGTAGGATGTTATTAACCCTTAAACGCCGAAGTGGTAAAAAAAAAAATGTCTCCCGTGTGCCGGAGACGTTTCAGAATGAGCGCGGAAGCGGAAAAAATATTTTTTTCAAAAAATCACAGCGCGCTTAGTTTTCAAGATTAAGAGTTCATTTTTGGCTCCTTTTTTTTGTCATTGCCTGAAGTTTAGTATGCAACCATCAGAAATGAAAAAAATTATCATTATCATATATAAATAATGTGATATATGATAGCGCAAAAATGAAATTTCATATATAATTGTATTTAAATCGCGCTGTGCGAAAAACGGTTAAAGGTAACAAGTTACTTTTTTTTTTGTAATTTACACTAAATTGCAATCATTTTGGTATATAACACATTGTAAAACGATAAAAGCAACACAGAGAAAATATTATCACAAAATAAAGCATGAATTCGTAACGCGCGTACGTAAACAAATATTTTTTTCAAAAATTCACCATAAATCTAAATATTGTCCTAGAGACTTCCAATTTCTTTCAAAATGAAGACAAATGATTGAATATTACTATACTGTAAGAATATTAGCTTACAAATGCAGTTTTCGACCATATCTGACGAGTTAAAGTTGACCGAATGTCGAATTTTTTTTATATATATTTTTTATATAAAATTATTTCGGAAATAAGAAAAGCTACAACTTTTAAATATTTTTCGTTTTATTCTACATGAAATTGCGCACATTTTCATATATAAGACTCTATGAAATGCCTAATATGAAACGGAGCAAATATTCCGAGAATGGGACTCACGCATTTCGGAGATTTGTGGCGGAAAATCGGCGCGCGGAGGGAAGGAAAGTTTTTTTTTTTAAATTCACCATAAATTTAAATATTGTGTTAGAGACTTCGAATTTGTTTCACGATGAAGATAAATGACTGAATATTACTAGACTGTAAGAGTTTTATCTTACAATTGCGTTTTTTCGACCTTCGGTAGAGTCAATTTGACCGAACGTGGTTTTTTTCTATTTATCGTGATTTATATGCAAATATTCCAAAAATGAGAAAAGCTACAACCTTCAACTATTTTTTGTTGTATTATACATGAAATTGCGCACATTTTCATATATAAACATTATGTAACAGCTAATTTAAAATAGTGCAAACATTACCACAATCGCACGTATGATTTTTTCGGAAGAGTTACAGCGCGGACGTAAAGAAAATGTTATTTTTTTCATAAATTCACCATAAATCAAAATATTGTGCTAGAGACTTCCAATTTGTTGCAAAATGAAGGTAAATGCTTGAATATTACTAGAATATAAGCGTTTTAGCTTACAATTGCGTTTTTTGACCATTTTGGTAGAGTCAAAGTTGACGAAGGTTGAAAATTTGTCACTTAACATTTTTTTTATATGAAAATATTTTCAAAATTAATAAAAGCTACAACCATGGGTTGTTTTTTAGTTGTATTGTGCATGAAATTGCGCACATTTTCATATATAAACTTTATGTAACAGCTAATTTAAAATGGTGCAAACATTACCACAATCGCCATGTATGATTTTTTTCGGAAGAGTTATCCTGCGCGGACGTAAGGAAAAAGTTTTTTCATAAAATCACCATAAATCGAATATTGTGCTAGAGACTTCCAATTAGTTGCAAAATTAAGGTAAATGATTGAATATTACTAAAATATAAGAGTTTTAGCTTACAATTGCGTTTTTCAACCATTTCGGTAGAGTCAAAGTTGACCGAAGGTTGAAATTTTGGCACTTATCGTTATTTATATGAGAATATCTCAAAACTGATTAAAGCTACAATCATGAGTATTTTATTGTTGTATTCTACATAAAAATGCGCACATTTTCATATATAATACTCCATGTAACGGCTAATTTAAAATGGTAAAAAAATTATGTCAAAGTGACGAAATAATTTCAGAGATGTGTCACAGATACTTTTTAGTGCGGCAAGAAAGAAATTCGCGCTTGCGCGCCTGCATAACGATTGTAAACAAAACAACACCTTGATCCGTGAACTCCCAGCATCCCCCAAGGCGCCTGATTCAAGAGTTTTCGGCTGGTAGTACTAAAAATATTTTTCTGCGAATTTTTAAAAAACTTTTGTATGTCGACGTAAAATACGTCCAGTCGGCACCCGAGAGACAAAAAATGTCGACGTAAAATACGTCCAGTCGGCGTTAAAGGTATACATTTGGTATCTGAACTTTCAAGATAGGCAGTTATAAGCATTTTTAATGGTGGTTCTAACTATTTGCGGGTTTTAACTATTCACGGGGGTGTCTGGTACACATCCCCTGCGAATACAGGGGAACACTATATTTCGATTTATGGTGGGGAAAAAAAAAAAAAAAAAAAAAAAAAATTTCCTTACGTCCGCGGCGGTAACTCTTCCAAAAAAAATCAGAAATTTTTTTGTCCGATTGTCGTAATATTTGCACCATTTTAAATTAGCCGTTACATAAAGTTTTATATATGAAAATGTGCGCAATTTAATGTAGAATATAACAATACACAACCCATGGTTGTAGCTTTTATCAGTTTTGAAATATTTTCATATAAATAACGATGTGACAAGATTTCAACCTTCGGTCAACTTTGACTCGACCGAAATGGTTGAAAAATGTTATTGTTATAATACAATTAAGTTTGTTCATACTTACCTATATAGCTGTATTTTCTGAAGTCCGACAGAATTTCAAAACTCGCGGCACACGCAGTGGCCGGCCAGGTGGTAGTACCCATTCCCGCCGCTGGGAGGCGGATATCAGGAACCATTCCCATTTTCTATTCATATTTTATTAATGCCACTGTCTCCTGAGGGGAGGAGGGTGGGCACTTTAATTATATATATCTGCCATGTAAGTATGAACAAACTTAATTGTATTATAACAATAACATTTTGTTCATGCCACTTACCTGACAGATATATATATAGCTGAATCCCACCTTCGGATGGTGGGAAGAGACAGAATAGGATTTGTAGGAAACTTAAATTAAGTAGATAATGTATATCTTGGTTCCTCACCTGTTAGCAAAGTAGACTCTGTGATTACTGTCACTTAAGCCTGCTTTTGCTTAATCAGAGTTGCCAGCCAGGTGGAGACCTGTAGTGCTGGTGCGCTCTGGATATTCTGTCAACGGGGACGTGACCTCAACGTGACAAGACCATCGAGCCATACATATGAGGGCAACGAAGCAACTGACCACCACCTGACCAACTATCCAAAGACCCCTTGAACACTAAACTAAGGGATGGGAGATCTTCACACAAGACTCACCACAACCTAAAAACACAACAATAAAAACTAACCTAAACCTAACTAAGGATGGGAAGAGCTACCTCCAGCCCCCAAGACTGTGTCTGCAGAAACGTATGGCCCAAGAGAATTACAGTCGTCATAAATCGTTCTCACATCCCTTAGGTATGTGAGGCGAAGCAGAGTTGCTCCTCCAAAAGGTGCCATCAAGAATGTCCTTGATTGACATGTTCTTTTGGAAGGCAAGAGAGGTAGCGACAGCTCTAACTTCGTGAGCTTTCACTTGTAAGAGACTCAAATCAGTCTTCTGGCAAGATGAATGAGCCTCTTTAATGACGTCCCTCAAGAAAGAAAGCAACAGATTCTTAGATAAAGGTAACTCGTTCTCTTCACAGAGCACCAGAGATTACCTGAGGGACCTCTTACCTCTTTTGTTCTATGCACATAGAACTTGAGAGCCCTGACAGGGCACAGGACTCTCTCTGGTTCTTGGCCCACCAGACTTGACATACCCTTGATCTCGAAGCTTTTCGGCCAAGGGTTAGAAGGATTTTCATTCTTTGCCAAGAAAGTTGGTCTCAAAGAGCAGACAGCGTTGTCTCCTTTGAATCCCACTAGATGATCAAAAGCTTGTATTTCACTAACTCTCTAAGCCGTCGCCACAGAAGTTAGGAAAAGAGCCTTCCTTGTCAAGTCCCGAAGAGACGCTGCTTGAAGAGGTTCAAAAGGACTTGACATTAAGAACCTAAGAACTACGTCAAGGTTCCATGAAGGCGGTCTCGTTTAGGGAATCTTCGAAGTCTCAAAAGATTTTAAGAGATCATGGATATCTTTGTTGTCCGAAAGGTCAAGGCCTCTGTGCCTAAAAACCGCTGACAACATGCTCTTATATCCCTTAATGGTAGGGACTGCTAATTTCTGCACATTCCTGAGAAAGAGCAGAAAATCGGCTATCTGGTTTAGAGAGGTCGTGGAAGAGGAAACTCCCTCCTTTTTACACCATGCCCTGAAGGAAGCCCACTTCGATTGGTATACAGCTCTTGTAGATGTTCGTCTTGCATTTGCGATTGCTCTCGCAGCTGCTTTCGAAAAACCTCTCGCTCTGGCCAACTTTTCGATAGTCTGAATGCAGTCAGACCCAGAGCGGAGAGGTTTTGGTGATACCTTTCGAAGTGAGGCTGTTTGAGTAGATCTTTCCTCCAGGGCAACGTCCTTGGAAAGTCTACAAGGAAAGACATGACCTCTGTGAACCATTCTCTCGCTGGCCACATCGGGGCGATCAGGGTCAACCTCGTCCCTTCTGAAGCCGCAAACTTCCTCATGACTTCCCCCATGATCTTGAATGGCGGGAAGGCATACAGGTCTAGGCCTGTCCAACTCCATAGCAACGCGTCCACAGCGATCGCTTCTGGATCTAGGACCGGGGAGCAATACAGAGGAAGCCTCTTGGTCCTCGACGTCGCAAATAAGTCGACCAGAGGACGTCCCCACAACTTCCAAAGGTCTCGACACACGTCTTTGTGCAAGGTCCATTCCGTCGGTAGGATTTGTTCCCGACGACTGAGAAGGTCCGCCCTGACGTTTTGCACTCCTGCAATGAACCTCGTCAGGATCGTAACCTTTCTTCTTTTCGACCACAGCAGAATCTCCTTCGCTAGGTGAAACAAAATCCTGGAGTGTGTTCCTCCCTGATTCTTTAAATAAGCAAGTGCTGTGGTATTGTCGGAGTTTACTTGAACGATTTTGTTCGTCAAACTCCCTTCGAAGAACTGCAGAGACAGAAAGATCGCTGCTAGCTCTTTGACATTTATGTGCCAGGCTGCCTGTTCCCCTCTCCAGGAGCCTGACACTTCCTCCCCTCCTAGTGTTACTCCCCAGCCCGCGATGGAAGCGTCTGAGAACAACACTAGGTCGGGGCTCAGAAGACTTAGGGACAAGCCCTCCTGTAGCTTCTGTGGATCGAACCACCATCTTAGATGGCTCTTTATTGATTGTGAGATTCTCAAGATCACATTGAGATCGTCCTTGGCCTTCCATTCGTCCGCAAGGAAAAACTGGAGAGGCCTGAGGTGCAGTCTTCCCAAGGAAACAAACCTTTCTAGCAAGGAAATGGTGCCCAGCAGACTCATCCATTCCCTCGCCGAGCAAGTTTCTTTCCCCAAGAAGGCTGAGATCTTCTCTAATCCTAGCCGCTGACGTTCCTAGGACGGAAACGCTCGAAAAGCCACTGAATCCATCTGAATCCCCAGATACACGATGGACTGTGTCGGGGTCAGATGCGACTTTTCGAGGTTCACAAGAAGTCCCAGGGACTTCGCTAGGGCTTACGTGAACTGCAAGTCCTTCAGACACTTTTCTCTCGACGACGCTCTGATAAGCCAGTCATCGAGGTAAAGGGAAACTCTTATCCCTGAAGAGTGTAGCCACCTCGCCACATTCTTCATGACTACGGTGAACACCATTGGAGCCGTGGTCAGGTCGAAACAAAGAGCTCTGAACTGCCACACTTTTTTGCCCAAGACGAATCTTAGGTACTTTCTTGAAAGAGGGTGGATCGGGATGTGAAAGTACGCGTCCTGCAGGTCTAAGGACACCATCCAGTCGCCCGGTCTCAAGGCTCCCAGAACAGAATGAGGCGTCTCCATCGTGAATTTGGTCTTTTCCACAAAAAGATTGAGCCTGCTTACATCTAGGACTGGACGCCAACCCGACGACTGCTTTGGTACTAGGAAAATCCTGTTGTAAAAACCTGGAGACCCCAGGTCCGCGACTTGCTCCACCGCTCTTTTTTTGATCATCTGTTGTAAAAGATCGAACAACACTTGTTTCTTTTCTCCCTGATAAGATGGAGAAAGGTCTCTGGGAGTCGTAGAGAGGAGGAAGATCTAAAAAGGGGATCTTGTACCCCTGCTCCACGATCTTGAGGGACCAAGGGTCCGTGTCTCTCTCTCTCCATGCTCCCGCAAAGGACTTCAGTCTGGCTCCGACTGGTGTCTGAAGGACATGCGTCTCACTTGGATGGCGGGTTGGGTTTTGAAGGAAGCTCTTCCTCTTGCAAGCCCTCTCCCTCGAGGAGCTGCTCTCGAGGGAGGAGCCCCACGAAAGGGCTTAACCTTCTTCGGCGATCGCACAAAAGACGAAGAAGTGGAAGGAACTGCCGGACGTCTCGAGGACTGGGCTAAGAGGTCCTGTGTTGCTTTTTCTTGCAAACTGCTTGCCAGGTCCTTAACCAAAGTCTGGGGGAAGAGATGGCTCGTAAGAGGAGAAAAGAGCAGCTCCGCTTTCTGAGCTGGAGTAACAGATCTAGCCGTGAAGTTACACAGCAAAGCTCTCTTCTTCAGGAAGGCAGTACCAAAATGAGAGACAAGCTCCTCTGAACCATCCCTGACGGCCTTGTCCATGCAAGATAACCCGCTGGACAGCTCCCCCAGACTAAGAGACTCTGGGCTTCTAGATTGCAGATCTAGAACTCCCAAGCACCAGTCCAGGAAGTTGAAGACTTCAAGAGTCCGCAGCAGCCCCTTCAAATGATGGTCTGTCTCCGTAGGGGTCCAGGTCACTTTAGCAGTGGATAAAAGGGACCTCCTCTGAGAATCCACCAAGCTGGAGAAATCCCCTTGAGCTGAAGAAGGGATTCTCACCCCCACGTCTCCTTTGGTTTCATACCACATACCTCCTTTACCGCTGAGTCTAGCGGGAGGAAGGGCAAAAGTTGTCTTGCCTTGATCCTTCCTTCGTTCCATCCAGTCTTGGAGTTTCTTGAAGGCCCGCTTAGTGGAGAGCGAAGTCTTCATTTCGACAAACTCCGGGGTCTTACATGTCTTCGAGGATGAAAACTGCGAAGGAGGAGACTTGGGAGCTGCAGGCTGGAACTTGTCCCCAAAGGACGAGCGCAACAGCCGCACAAGAACTTTATAGTCCGAGACTGAAGAGGCAGCAGAAGGTTCCTCTTCAACAGAGTCAGCAGGACTACTCAATTCTCCTTCTTCCCTAATCGGAAGAGGAGACCGCCTCTCCGGAGAGGGCGTACGTCTATTGGGTCTTGCCTTAATCAAAGACCCCCGATGTTTAAATGTAAAAGCCTTATCTAGGCTGTCTTCTTTGTGGCGTTTACCACTCGAAGGAGGCAGAGCGTCCTGACGGCGATGAGCGTCCTTAGCGACGACCGAGGCAGCCTCACTTCCAAGAGAAGCGTCCTTACGTTTCTTCAACGAAAGGGTAGACTTTTTCTCAGGGATACGCGCCTGTGCGCGCAACCCAGCGTCTTGGTGCACGTCGTCTTCTTTCTCGGCGTCCTCCGAAGCGTCCTGAAAAGCGTCCTCAAAAGCGTCCTGAGCGCACTCAAAAGCGTCCTGAGCGTCCTCTCGATAATCACGGCAAGCAGCCTGCCCATGACGTTGAGAGGGAACGAAAGCGTCCTGACGACCCGTATTCTTAGCGGGCGAACGAGATCGGCGAATCGCCGAAGGAGACGCAATCGGCGAAAGAGACGAGCGAGGAGAGGGAGAAGGAGACTGCTTCGTCCTCTTGACGGGCAGCCTAAGGTCCTTCCTCCGCTTAGGCTCGACTGCTGCTGGGCGAGTCCTCTGAGCCTTAAGCGTAGATAACTGGTCCTGAAGGGACAAAAGAATGTTCTTTGTTGAAGAGGAACGAACAGAGGGAGCAGGGCTGATCCTGCGAGAAGACAAGGGGCGAGGGGACGCCTCCTTCCTTCTCACAGGTACAGCTACCTGCTTCTCAGGGATACGCGCCTGAGCGCGCAACCCTGGTCCTCGTCGGATGAGATTTTACCTCTCTTCTGAGGCGGAAAGACGGCATAAGCGTCCGAAGAAAGTGGCGATACGGGACGTGAAGCGTCCTCAACACGAAACGTCCTTTTCAGCGGACGAGTGTCTCTCCGAGCGCTCCACCCCTTGCGCGGGGAGGACGCTTCGGAGGACGAAAAGCAGTCCTTAAGGATACGCGCCTGTGCGCGCTCCTTGACAGCCTGGGACTTTGCAACAAGGCCTGCTGAAGGGACGCCAGATCGGTGGGGAGCCCCCGTAACCCTCTTGCGGCTTTTCGACATATCCCTTCCCTGATTCCTGGGAGTCCGATAGCGGTCTAGGCCTAGAGGCATTATGGGGCCGATCTGACGCCCCCTCCACAACACTAGTGGCACGATCACGCACTTGCACTGAGCCAGTTTCCAAGGCTTTCACTTTGGTCTCTAGAGTACGTAGAGACTCCAAAATAAGAGAAAGGGCATTACCTTCTCCCGACACAGATTCAGGGCCCGAAGGCAACAACACAGGTTTAGGAGATGCAAAATCTACAGGTGTTATAGCAGGAGAAATATTAGCACCCTTACCTTTGGTAGAACCACTCCTGAAAGAAGACCTCCCGATCCTATCGCGTTCCAATTTACGCCGATAGGAATCATACATCCTCCAATCATCATCGGTCAATCCATCACATTCATTGCACCGTTCATCCACCAAACAAACATGCCCCCTACAACTCATACATACTGTGTGGGGGTCTACCGATGAAATCGGTAGCCTCACCTTACAATCACTCCTCACACACACTTTGAAACTCACTGCACTTGATCCAGACATCACGTTTACAGAAAAGCCAATCCAAAGTCAAAAAATGGTCCACTATCGCTTATGCCAATCCAACAATCCAAAATCAATACCAAAAATCAATCAGATACTTAAATGCGAGTCAAATCCAAAAAATCCTAGGCGGAGGTCTGTAAACAGTAGTTTACCGACCGGCGACAGAAAAAAATATGAATAGAAAATGGGAATGGTTCCTGATATCCGCCTCCCAGCGGCGGGAATGGGTACTACCACCTGGCCGCCCACTGCGTGTGCCGCGAGTTTTGAAATTCTGTCGGACTTCAGAAAATACAGCTATATATATATCTGTCAGGTAAGTGGCATGAACAAAACGCAATTTTAAAATAAAACTATTACATTCTAGTAATATTCAATCATTTACCTTTATTTTGCAACAAATTGGAAGTCTCTAACACATTATTTCGATTTATGGTGAATTTATGAAATAAACTTTTACGTTACGTCCGCGCGGTAACTCCTCCGAAAAAATCATAAATTTTTTCGTCTGATTGTCGCAATGTTTGCACCATTTTAAATTAGCTGTTACATAAAGTTTTATACATGAAAATGTGTGCAATTTCATGTAGAATACAACAAAAAACAACCTATGGTTGTAGCTTTTATCAGTTTTGAAATATTTTCATATAAATAACGATAAATAGAAAAAATTCATCCTTCGGTCAACTTTTAACTCGACCGAAATGGTCGAAAACTGAAATTGTAAGCTACAACACTTACAGTCTAGTTATATTCAATCAATTACCTTCATTTTGCAACAAACGGGAAGTCTCTAGCACAATATTTCGATTTATGGTGAATTTTTGAAAAAAACTTTTTACGTCCGCGCGTTACGAATTCATGCATCATTTTGTGATAATATTTTCTCTGTGTTGCCTTGATCATTTTACAATGTGTTATATACCAAAATGATCGCAATTTAGTGTACAATACAACGGAAAAAAATTAACTCGTTAGCTTTAACTGTTTTCTTCACAGCGCGATTTGTATACAATTATATAAGAAATTTTTTTTCGCGCTGTCATATATCCCAATATTTATATATGATAATGATATTTTTTTCATTTCTGATGGTTGCATACTAAACTTTAGGCAATGACAAAAAAAGGAGCCAAAAATGAACTCTTGATCTTGAAAACTAAGTGTGCTGTGATTTTTTGAATAAAATGATATTGTTATGATAAAATAAAGTTTGTTCATACTTACCTGGCAGATATATATATAGCTGTATTCTCTGAAGTCCGACAGCATTTCAAAAACTTGCGACACACGTAGTGGGAGGCCAGGTGGTTAGTACCCATTCCCGCCGCTGGGAGGCTGGTATCAGGAACCATTCCCATTTTCTATTCAGATTTTCTAGTGCCACTGTCTCCTGAGGGGAGGTGGGTGGGCACTTCGAATATATATATCTGCCATGTAAGTATGAACAAACTTAATTGTATCATAACAATATCATTTTGTTCATGAAGCTTACCTGTCAGGTATATATATAGCTGAATCCCACCTTTGGAGGTGGGAAGAGACAGAATAGGATTTAGGAAACAAATACACGTAGATGATTGACATCTTGGTTCCTTACCTGTTTAGCATAGCTGACTTCGTGATTACTGTCACCTAAGTCCGCTTCTGCTTTACTAGAGTCTCCAGCAAGGGAGTGACCTATATAGCTGGTGAGTTCTAGATGATCTGTCAACGGGGACGTGACCACAATGTGACTAGACTATTTGACCATACTATGAAGGCAACGAAGAAAAAAACCACCACCTGACCAAAACTAGCCAAAGTTAAGATAGCCTATCTTAAGCTAGGGAAGTCGGCCCCCGGCGGCTGACCCAACAACCATAAACATAATAAAATTGAAAAACTCCTAACCATTTTCTACAGGATAGGATGAGTGCTACTTCCTGCCCCCAAAATTGTGTCTGCGGAGATGTATGGCCCTAGCGAACAGCAGTTCTTGTATGTCGTCTTCACGTCCCGCAGGTAGTGTGAAGTGAACACCGAGTTGCTCCACCAAAAAGGTGGCACCCAGGATGTCACTGAGAGCCATATTCTTTTGGAAAGCTACTGAGGTTGCGATAGCTCTCACTTCGTGCGCATTCACTTTAAACAATTTCATATCGCTATCTTTACAATATGAATGAGCCTCCTTGATGGTGTCTCTCAAGAAGAACGCCAGAGCATTCTTAGACATCGGTAAGTCTGGCCTTCTTACCGAACACCACAAGTTGCTTGAAGGACCTTGACATTCCTTCGTCTTCTGCAAATAAAATTTGAGAGCCCTGACAGGGCACAGGACTCTTTCTGGCTCTTGTCCAATAATTTCAGCCATCCCTTTTATTTCAAAACTCTTAGGCCAAGGGTTGGACGGATTTTCATTTTTAGCTAGAAATGTTGGGCTCAACGGACAAACAGCATTATGCCCTTTGAAACCAACATGCTTACTGATAGCTTGAATTTCGCTAACTCTCTTCGCTGTCGCCAGAGCAGTTAGGAAAACAGCCTTTCTTGTAATGTCCCTCAAAGATGCATCCTGGAAAGGTTGAAACGGACTGGACATCAAGAACTTCAGGACCATGTCCAAGTTCCAGGAAGGCAGCTTAGGTTGAGCTACCTTCGTGGTCTCAAAGGATCTTAATAGATCATGAAGATCCTTGTTATTAGCCAAATCCAGGCCTCTGTGTCTAAACACTGCCGACAACACACTCCTGTAGCCTTTTATTGTCGGGACTGCTAGCTTCAAATCATTCCTTAGATAAAGGAGGAAGTCTGCTATTTGGTTCACAGAGGTCGTGGTAGAGGAAACGCCCTTCTTTCTACACCAACTCCTGAAAGCGGCCCACTTGGATTGGTACACTGCAAGAGAGGAAGCTCTCCTTGCATTGGCAATAGCTCTTGCCACTGGTCTTGATAAACCTCTCGTTCTGGCCAACTTTTTGATAGTCTGAACGCAGTCAGACTCAGAGCGAAGAGGTTTTTGTGGTACCTCTCAAAGTGGGGCTGTCTGAGTAGATCTGTCCTCAAGGGTAGCGTCCTTGGGAAGTCTACCAAGAAGGTCATGACCTCTGTGAACCATTCTTTCGCAGGCCAAAGCGGGGCGATCAATGTCATTCTCGTCCCTTCTGACGCCGCGAACTTCCTCATGACTTCTCCCAAGATCTTGAACAGGGGGAGGGCATATACAGGTCCATCCCTGTCCAATCCCAGAGAAGGGCATCTATCGCTACTGCTCCTGGGTCAAGAACAGGGGAGCAGTAAAGCGGAAGTCTCTTCGTCCTCGACATAGCGAATAGGTCTACTAGAGGACGTCCCCATAGCCTCCACAGCTCCTAGCATACCTCCTGGTGAAGAAGAGTCCATTCGATCGGCAGCAGTTGATCTTGCCGACTGAGGTCTGCACGGACGTTCTTGACACCTGCCACGAACCTTGTAAGGATTGTTACGTCTCGTGCTTGTGCCCACAACAGGATCTCCCTCGCTAGACTGAACAGGGACCGAGAGTGCGTTCCTCCCTGTTTCTTGAGGTAAGCCAGAGCTGTGGTATTGTCCGAGTTGATCTGGACAATTCAGTTTGAGACTTGGTCTTCGAAGAACTGGAGAGCCAAATGAATGGCCGCCAGCTCTTTGAGATTTATGTGCCAGGACACCTGTTCCCCTCTCCAGGTGCCTGACACTTCCTCCCCCCCCAGTGTTGCTGCTCCCCACCCCGAGGTGGACGTGTCGGAAAACAACACTAGGTCGGGGGCTCTGAAGCTTGAGAGAAAACCCCTCTGATAGCTTTACGGGGTCAAGCCACCACTTTAGGTGATCCTTTACTTGCTTCAAGATCCTCAAGATCGAATGTAGATCCTCCTTGTCTAGCCAGTTTTCCGCCAGGAAAAACTGGAGGGGTCTGAGGTGCAGTCTCCCCAGGGAAACAAACTTCTCCAGCAAGGAAATGGTCCCCAGCAGACTCATCCATTCCCTCATCGAGCATGTTTCCTTCCCCAGAAAGGCTGAAACTTTGTCTAATCCTTGCTGCTGACGTTCCTGGGACAGAAAAGCCCAAAAAGCCACTGAATCCATCTGAATCTCCAGATACACGATGGACTGCGTCGGGGTCAGATGGGACCTTTCGAAGTTTACCAGAAGTCCCAAGGACTTCGCCAAAACCAATGTCGTGTGAAGGTCCTTCAGACACTTTGCCTTCGAAGAGGCTCAAATCAATCAGCCAGTCGTCTAAATAAAGAGAGATCCTTATGTTGGAAAGATGAAGCCATCTCCATCTCGCCACATTCTTCATTAAGATTGTGAATATCATCAGGGCCGTGGTTAACCCGAAGCAAAGAGCCCTGAATTGAAAAACTTTCCCCTTCAGGACAAATCGCAGGTACTTCATCAACTGAGGATGGATCGGAACGTGAAAATAAGCGTCCTGAAGGTCTAAGGACCAGTCGCCTGGTCTTAAGGCCCCTAGAACTGACTGAGGCGTTTCCATTTTGAACTTTTGCTTTTCTACAAAAAAGTTCAACCTGCTGACATCTAACACAAGTCGCCATCCTCCAGACTGTTTCGGCACCAGGAACAACCTGTTGTAGAAGCCTGGGGATTCCAGGTCTAGGACCTGTTCCACAGCCCTCTTTTCGAGCATTTGCTTGAGCAGATCGTACAGAATCTGCTGCTTCTCCTGATGGTAAGAGGGTGATAAATCCCTGGGTGTCGTGCACAGCAGGGGCGGTTCGAGGAAAGGGATCTTGTATCCTCGCTCGATGACATTGAGGGACCAGTTGTCCGCCTCTCTCTCTCTCCAGGCTCTTGCAAATAAAAGAAGCCTGGCTCCGACTGGTGTCTGAAGGACAGACGTCTCACTTTTTACCCCTGGTCTTGGAAGGGGCTCTGCCTCTGGAAAGACCTCTTCCTCGAGGAGACGATCTCAAGGAAGCTCCCCCTCGAAAGGGCTTCTGCTTCTTAGAAGCTTGGCCCAGCGTAGAAGTCGAAGGGACTGCCGGACGTCTGGAAGACTGGGCTAGAAGTTCTTGTGTGGCCTTCTCTTGCAGGCTGACGGCTAGATCTTTGATCATAGCCTGGGGGAAGAGATGGCTCGAAAGAGGGGCGAACAGCAACTCTGCCCTCTGAGAGGGAGAAACAAACTTTGCAGTGAAGTTGCAGTACAAAGCTCTCTTTTTCAAGAGCCCCATACAAAAGTGCATAGCCAGCTCCTCCGAACCATCCCTGACGGCCTTGTCCATACACGCTAGCACGCTGGACAGCTCCCCCAGACTAATCGAGTCTGGACTCCATGATTGAACATCTAGGACTCCCAAGCACCAGTCCAAGAAGTTAAAACCTTCCATCGTCCGGAACAGTCCCTTTAGATGGTGGTCCAACTCAGAAGGCGTCCACGACACCTTCGCCAATGAAAGAAGAGACCTCCTCGGAGCGTCAACCAGGCGGGCAAAGTCGCCTTGGGCAGAGGAAGGAACCCTCAACCCAACGTCCTCTCCTGTCATACCACATCCCTACTTTGCCATTGAGTCTCGACGGAGGCAGGGCAAATGAAGTCTTTCCTTGAGCCTTTCTCGAGTCCATCCAGTTATGGACCTTCTTAAATGCTCTCTTGGTCGAAAGGGAAATCTTCATCTTTACAAATCCTGGCGATTTACTGGATTTGGACGAGGAGAACTGAGAAGGAGGAGAGCGAGGGGCCGAGGGTTGAAACTTGTCTCCAAACGAAGAACGAAGAAGACGGGCCAAGACCTGGTAATCCGATGAAGACGATGTTGAAGGCTGCTCTTCATCTACTGCCTCCGAAGAACTGCTGAGTTCTCCTTCTACAGGAGCAACTGACGGGTATACAGAATGGAGAGGTCTAAGACCTTTAGGCCCCACTCTCAAAAGGGATCTGTGTTTCGAAGCAGAACTCTCCGCACAAGGCTGGACATCTTTCACAACAGCCTCCGATGCATCTGGCAAAACTGTAGATACAATATCTTGAAGAGCTTCTTGACCAGCGTCTTGATGAGCGTCTTGAAGACGGCGAGCGTCCTGATGAGCGTCCAGGCATCGGCGAGCGTCCAGAGAAGCGTCCCGATGAGCGTCCATACGAGCGTCCTGAAAAGCTTCCAGCTGGGCGTCCTGCCGAGTAGTCCGACGAGTGTCACGACAGGCATCCTGACGAGCGTCCCGACGATCCCTTTGACGAGAAGAAGGAGCTTGTAAAGCGTCAAGCTTAGCAGCTTGAGGAGTGTCCTACCTCGCAGCAGTCCGAGTGTCACGAAGAGACGTGAGAGGAGCGTCTTGGCAAGAATGAAGACGATCCCTGCTACAATGAGCTCAAAGGTCTTCCTCCCTCTCGAACGATGAGAGTTTGGGGAGACGTTCATTGCGGCCTCTAGACAAACGCTGGGGTGGCGAATGAAATCTAGAGGGGGACGAAACAGGTGAAGGAGACGAGCGAGGAGAGGGAGAGGGGGACTGCCTAGACCTCTTGATCGGCAGTCTGTCATCCTTCCTACGACGCCGCGGCTCTGCCTCTCTCTCTGCCAGCAACGAAGCTAAATGTTGCTGCATTGACAGGAGCATCCTCTTGGTACGAGAAGACTCCTTCTCAGGGGAAGGACTGATCCTGTGGGAAGACGAGGGGCGAGGGGACGCCTTCTTCCTTCTCACAGGAACAGCTCTCTCCCTAGAGCGACTGGAGCGCTCAACAGCGTCATCCTCGGATGACGTCCTGGTCCTCTTCTGCGGCGGAAACGCGTCGAAATCCGGAGAAGACCGCAAAACATCCAGAGAAAAGGGACGTGAAGCATCCTCCTCTCTGAAGCTTCTCTTCAAGGGCTGAGAGTCCTTCCGAGAGCTCCACCCCTTGCGCAGGGAGGACGCTTCGGAGGACGAGAAGCAATCCTTCAGGAGACGTGCACGAGCACGCTCCTTGGCAGCCTGGGAAGTGTCAACAGGTCCTGCCGAAGGGACGCCAGATTGGTGGGGAGCCCCCGTAACCCTCCTTCGGCTTTCGACATGCCCACTCCCTGATTCCTGGGAGTTCGACAGAGGTCCAGGTCTAGAGGCATGATGGGGCCAATCTGATGCTCCCTCCACAACACTAGGGGCACTATCACTGCACTTCACTGCACTAGTTTCCAAGGCGAGCACTTTGGATTCCAGATTACGGAGAGAATCCAAAATCACAGAAAGGGCATTACCCTCCACAGACACAATCTCAGGGCCCGAAGGCAACACCACAGGGTTAGGAGAAACAAAGTCTACTGGAGGGTTAGTAGGAGAAATATTACTGCCCTGATGCCTACTGCTTGATACACTCCTGGAGGAAGACCTCCTGATTCTGTCATGCTCTAACTTGCGTACGTAAGAATCATACATCTTCCATCCCGAATCAGACAAACTTTCACACCCCTTACAACGGTCATTAATCAAACACACATGTCCCCTACAACTCGTGTATACAGTGTGGGGATCTACCGAAGCCTTCGGTAGCCTCACCTTACACTCATCCATACAACATACTCTGACACTAGCAGAACTAGAACCAGACATCTTAGTTACAGGAAAAATCAAAGCCAAAATAAAAATTTACAAACTCTGTAAATATAAACCCATGACCTGAGGTCATGGCATTAGGAGGGTCCTACGTGACCAAAGCAGATCTAGATTACGCTATGCGCTGTCTGCAGTAGCCTGGTCTAGCTCGGAGCGTTGTCAACATTTTATGTTTATGATAACTTTGCACAACAACTTCCATGGGAAGCGGTTGACCTGTTAACCTACGCCGGAACTTGTAACTTCCGAGCCGGCGGACTACGTATGTTTTTATATGAATTGCTGAGATAGCTAATGTTCCGCTATCGACGCGATGCTTTAGAATGGGAGTTCCGCGCCAACCATCAAACATATCGGTCTTCCGACCGAGCTGCATCTCCTAGTATGGAGTTACAGAAAAAAGTCTATCGCCAAGCGATGAGACTTAAATGTGGTGGCAGCGTATAACGAAGAATATAATTAACAAAACCCATATCAGCCGACCGAAGGTCTACAAGAACTAACTTCCACCTTCAACATCAAACTAAACAGAGGAAACGGGATCTTCAATCAAAGCAACAGTTTATGAAGACGCAGCTATGTCCTTCATCGAGAGGAATACAAGCATTAACACCGACGTTTGAGCGACTGTTGTCACTTATCTTCGAGAATCTACACCGGACGAGAGCAGCATCGAACATCAACGGAAAGAAGAAAACAAACACAGGAAACATCACCCGATCACGAGCAAGGACGCAGAGAGTACAGCTAGAGGCAGTAGTGCAAGGACGGAGGCTGTGACGTCATCAATCTTGGACTTCTCCACGCATCGTGCACCTAGAGAAGACCGTGACGTCATCACGACTTCCGACGCGAGACTTAGACAGGAACTGAGACGTCATCCCATGTCAACAATCCTTCGCAATATAATCTGGAGCTAAGTACCATTTTTATCTATTCAGGTCTTTTCCTCAGTGAAGTGTTGTTCATCAGGAGTCGATCATCCAGTATTCTGGGGGTGAGTTGTTCGCCATATTAATCTTCCTTCATTACAGAATCAATCGTCAACTACGAGTTCTCGCCCGCAGATTAATTTTTTTCTCTTCTCGTTGTTGTTAATCGTTTCTTGCAGGAATTCTCCGTATAATATTTTATCATATTATCTGTATTTTTGTATCTTTTGGGGGATTTTCCTATTATTATAACACACTTATACAGTACATTGCATATGCGTTTACGTAGTGGTCGAGTGTACTCTTATAGATATTTTGATAGGATTGCAAGGAATAGAAGTGATAAGAAAAAAGTGAAAGTCGAAATGGCAACTACTCCGGCTGGCAACCCCAATGTGGTGACTCTCGTTAGCGCGAGGTCAGCGATTGTCCCTTTTCAAGGTCGGGTCAATGGGTTCCTGCCTCAAAATGTTGAGGCATGGATCTCATCTGTAGACGCTCATTTAAATGCAAAAAGCATCACAGACCCAGCAGTACAATTACAGGAGGCCAAGAGCTTCATAGACTTTGCAAAAGGAGAGACGCAAGTGCGTATCTAAGGGGGGTTTCTTTCCAAGAGGCGCTTACATGGGACGAGTTCAAAATCAGATTACGTGCCGTGTATGGGGGTGAAGAGGCTTTAGATGTAGTATTGGCATTGAGAAATATCCTTAACCAAGCCTCCATGACTCAGCTTAATGTTGTCGAGCGGGCGGCGCTAATTGCCGACCGGCTAAATGAATATCAGGATAGTTTAAGTAACTCCGGGTGGGTTGCGAGTGCCAAAATCAAAGTGAAAGATTTTATCCGTTTGATCTACCTTACGTCTATCA
Organism: Macrobrachium nipponense; assembly: GCF_015104395.2. Classification (NCBI taxonomy): domain Eukaryota; kingdom Metazoa; phylum Arthropoda; class Malacostraca; order Decapoda; family Palaemonidae; genus Macrobrachium; species Macrobrachium nipponense. The sequence continues at coordinate 69,226,763 of NC_087217.1, read as the reverse complement.
CTGCAATGTTGCCTGAAGCGTTAGTACAGTGTTTTGATAAAAAATTGCAGCCCGACAGTACGGAATTAGATGTGTATAAACAAATCAAAAACACATGTCTAAATGTACCGACCTAGATCCTTCGCTCATTCAAGTTTTTGCAAAAATGAGAACAAGCCACAACAAGTAAATGTGGTACATAATAATAATCAAGTTGCAGGGATGGTTTGTTATAACTGTAAACGACCAGGTCACATGATTTCAGACTGTCGGACGCGTTTTTGTTCCAATACACAATAGTTTTCAACTCATTCATATAACCGTTGCTAAGCTCGAGGGGAATCAACAGCAGAATGCTACAAACACACAGTTGCCAGTGCAAATAAAAAGAAGGGTCCTCAGTACTATAAGAAGAAACAACCAAACGGAAATTCTGCACAACAGCAGAAACAAACAAATCGTGCTTCAGGTACCTCTGTTCCTGGGCCGTCTAGCCAGAACTCGCAAGGGCAAGCGAATTTTCAAGGTGTGATAAACAAAACAAATACCACGTAGTTCACTCCAAGGGGGAGAGGGCGATGTTGGGTCATCAATATCAACATCTTTTGTATCAAATAATCAGTTTAATCATTTATCAGATCATTGTGAGGCAATTGATTTTCCTATGAAACACACGGCCGAATCCAAAAAATCTGTGCAGGTTCCCGTAGATTTGCAACAAATTCATGCAATTATTAGTCAAAACGAGTTGCGACCAACCTTACATGCAGTAAATTTGGACCATAAGTCATTCACTTTGTTCTTTGATTCTGGTAGTCCACGTAATATCATGGATTTAAGGACTCATCATTTACTCTTTTCAAATTTCCCTATAGAAAAGTCCGGAATAAGGCTCTCAGGCATAGGGAATAATGAATTAAATGTTGTAGGCGTAACTCATGTACAGTACAAGGTCGGGTAAGCGCACGTTTGCTGATACCTTTGTCGTTGTACAAAACATTAATATGTATCCCGCAGTAATTATCGGATACCCGTCTATGGGCACTCAAAATATTATCTTAGCACCTGCAAAACACGGCGTGTATATCAAAGGGAAATTCTATAGGTCTTCTAATACCCTAAAATCAGTTTTAGATAATAAAGAGACAGACAGAATTGTCACTTACATTACAGAACCAATCACCTGTCTCATGAACCAAGAAATAATACAGGCAACCCAACAGAACTCTCGCTCACCCGTAATATCAGCTTGCACGCAAACTCTCGAGCCTAACATAACTTCAAACATATTAGTGCGTGTAAAGAGAACCTTGCCAGGATCTGAAACATTAATCCTTTCCGAAACTCTGAAAACACACGGATTATCCGTCACACAAGCCATTTATAAAGTCGGCTCACAACAACAATGTAACATCGAAGTCTGTAATCATTTGAATACCACTTTAGTAATCCACAAAAATCAACATATCTTGGATGCCGAAGTTTATAAACATCGCATTCTTACCGTAGCTGAGATAAATCACGCTCAATCAGTTGCGGATGAATCCCTTTTGCAATCTATAAAGAACAAAATCAATAAGGACATTCAAGAAGAAGAAATTCAGCAGAAATTCCTTTGAATCTTTTAACTAAATATCATGATGTTTTTTCCACTACGGATGGAACCTTAGGAAAAACGGATGTCATCGAGCACCAAATAAGGCTCAAGGACAAACAGAAAGTAATCTATGTACCTTCGTACCGACTTCCTATGATATTTCAGAATGAGATAACAGAGGAAGTAGGTAAAATGTTAAAAGAAGGAGTCATTAGGAAATCAAACAGCCCTTATAATTTTCCGTTAATAGTAGTACCGAAAAAAGATCGAACTTGGCGGATATGCGGTAGATTTTTCGTCGTTTAAATGAAGAAACAATCCCTGACAGATTCCCAGTACCATGTACCGATGATATCCTATCTCTACTAGGTCAGAACAAATATTTCACTAGCTTAGACTTACTAAAAGGATTTCATCAGATTCCGTTGGAACAAGAGAGTATCCCATACACTGCCTTCAGCACTGCCAGGGGACATTATGAATTTTTGCGTATGCCTTTTGGTTTACGTTGTGCTCCTATAACTTTTACTCGTATGATAAACATCGTGTTTGGAGACTTGTTAGGAGATATCCTACATGCCTACATGGACGATAATACTAGTAATCTTTTCCAACACATTAGAAGAACATTTACGTAAATTAGAGTTAGTGCTACAAAGACTAAGGCAGCATAATTTAAGGGTAAAGATAAGTAAGTGTGAATTTTTTAAAACAGAACTAGTCTATTTAGGTTTCACGGTTTCTAGTGAAGGTCTTAAAGTCGTCCATGATAAGGTGTCGGCTATCCGTAACTTTCCGATACCTACTAACGTCAAGGGAATACAGCAATTTTTAGGCTGTAGCGTCTACTATCGCCGCTTTATACGCAAACTACTCAATCATAGCCGCTCCCCTAACCGATCTTATAAAAAGGGCGTAGATTTCGTATGGTCTGAAATGCATCAACAGGCGTTCGATAAATTGAAAGATGAACTGTGTAGTTCTCCTATCTTGAAATTTCCTGACTTCGGTAAGGAATTTTTCATAGCAACAGACGCCTCAGACCTAGGAGTAGGTGGGGTATTGCTTCAACAATATGATAAACAGTTTTTCCCTATAGCTTTTTACACGTAAACTGAGACCTTCCGAAAGTAAATATGCAGTAATAGACAAGGATGGGCTCGCTATTGTTAATTCACTCGTGCATTTTAAATTCATAATATACGGTTATCCCGTCAAGGTTCTCACTGATCATAAGCCCCTAACCGACTTCTTTAAAGGCTTAAGTCACAGCCCCAAGCGTACTCGGTGGCACATGATCATTCAGGACTTCGGCGCGAGGATCGGGTATTTACCTGGGAAAGCAAATATCATTGCTGACGCATTATCACGCAACCCCTCTTCATCTTGTACCGAGCCATTAGCTGAATTAATAGATATCTCAACCTCCACGCCCATTGTTAAAACTATATCTGAACAGGAAGATCTGGGCTGGAGTGCTGAACTATTACAGACAGAAAAACCCACAGAAAAGATCCGCAAATAGAAAAAATCATCATTGCGTTAAACGGAAATCCGAAGGAAAAGGAATACCTAAAGTATAAGCAGCAGAATTATATCATAAGGGACAATATCCTGTGTAGATCCGTGACGAGGAAAACCCGCAACACACCGCAGCTGAATAACAACCAGGTGGTGGTGCCTATCTCACTCATACCCACTGTCTTAAAATGGTTGCATGAAAATCCACTGCACGGACACCCGGGTTATTCCTTGATGTCACAGAAAGCCAAATCCTTATTTTATTGGCATACGATGCTTACAGATATAAAAAAGCACATAGCAAATTGTCGCACTTGTCAAGAATACAAAGGGCACACGAAGACACCTGTCAGCCTAGGGGCTTACCCGTGCCAAATCAACCCTTTGAAAGAGTACATTTAGATTTATTAACAGGATTTTACGAGTCAGACAGAGGAAATAAGCACCTCCTAGTAATTATAGACGCTTTGACTCGATATACAGAACTTATAGCGCTTAAAACAAAAAACCGCGGTCGAGTGCGCTAGGAAGTTTTACGAGTGCTACATTTGTAAACATGGAATTCCACACATCATTATCTCAGACTCGGGCGGGGAGTTCAATAATCATTTCCTTAACTCCTTGTGCGAATTCCTTTGTATAAGGAAAATCAATACCATTATCTATCACCCAGAGTCTAATGGGCTAGTGAAAGGGCAAATCGTAAGGTTTTAAACATTCTAAGGGTCACCTTAGGGGGGGCCAGACCCCAACTGGGACATTGCCATACCTGCGGTACTAAGCACACTTAATCACTCGTATCATGTGTCTATTAAAATGACACCGCACGAGGCACTGTACGGTATCCCGGCCAGAACGCCTTTCCATATCTTAACGCCTACAACTAATTTATCAAATCCTCTAAAGGATGTTATGGATGCAAGCATAAGTCGATATAATATACTTCGTAAGAATTTAGAAGAAGCACAAATAATAATGAAAAAAAATCATGATAGAATAGCTAAGCCAACTAGAACATATGCGTGGGCGATCAGGTATACATACAAGTATACGTACGTAAAGGTTTAAATTATAAACTGACACCTAAGTTTGAAGGCCCGTTTAACATTTTAGAAAATTTAACGGCCAATAGAGTTAGGGTTCAAAATGTATCCAAACCACTGATGTGAGAATAGTCCCATTGGCACATATCAGAATCTAAAGAAAGGTAGATGGAGTGAGGGAAAAATGGTTGTATTTATGAAACTTGTATAATAATTTATATATATATTTATATATATATCTATTAATCATATTGTATGTAAACCTATTCTTTTACGCGAGTTATTACATATGTTTTACTCATTGCAGGTTTCAAAAATGAATCTGTTATTGTTAGGAGTGATATTGTGTATTCAGACATCTTTGTTGTATGGAAAGAGCGCTAGGACGAAAGAAATAGAATTTAATCATGGCTTGATTATCGAGAGAATAGATGATGTATTCATCGTGTCAAGTAATATTGTTATAGAAGTAGATATGCATGCGATTTTCTTGCCTGAAGATGACGTCCTTAACTTAAAGAATGACCTGATGAGGTTGCTATTTCGCTTAAGGGGGAAATGCACGAACGTAATTTTCATGCTAAAACTCAGAGATTTCGCTAGCTCAAACACTAAGCGTCGCGGAAATGTTGTCTTATGACATACAAAATAAAACCGCCGTGGCAGAAGAACTCGCTCGTGACCTGCTGATGTGGTCTGTGCGGCACAATACTCTCGAACGCCGCAACCCGCTTATTCTGGCTGGACTAAACATCTTAGGATCAGTTGCGAATCTAGGCTTAGGAATTTCAAATCGCCTTAAGATAAATAATCAAAATAAAAGAATTGAGTTCTTGCAACACAAAACCGAATTGGCTTTGTCTGAACTTCGCAGCCAGTTATCTTCAATCAATAAAATAATGAGTATCGTTAATGAACATTCAAATAATATCGATCAGGTCATGGAAGTTCAACATTTGCTGGCTACGTTAGCTTACTATAGTTCGAAAATAGATCATATCCGTGTGAAAATATCACATTTTATTGAGAAGTCAAAAGATTACGTAGAAGCGATTACGTTAGCAACAAAGGGTGTGTTTATCTCCTCACCTCATGCCTATTAAAGATCTGACGTTAACTTTGGAAAACGGACGGGAGAAACTAGGTTATATTCCTTTATTAGACGCCCATAAAGTAGAGTTCTATTATAGCCTAATATCAGTCAGCGTTGAAAATTATAGAATTATGATCACAATTCCTTTTGATTCTTCCGATGCTTGGCAATCATACAAAATAGCACCGTTTCCTACTTTCATGACGAATAACTCAAATCCAGTAATATCCAATTTAACGGGGCATGTACTGATTTCTTCTGATAAGAAATCATTACAGTCATTAAAGACTTAGATAAACTCACTCACTGTTCAGAAGCCATGAATAATAAAATTTGTACAGCTGACTCTTTTGAATTCTATCCTATATCAACGGATTCATGTGAGTTAGGCATAGTGCTAAACGGCTCTCTCTCTCATACAAGCGAAGGTTGTCTGGGGAAACTTTATCCCTTTTACGGTAATAAATTCAATTACAGGATGAATAATGGTTCCTGGATCCGTTATGATAAAGCCGGATTCGACGTAGTGTGTCCGGACGGTACCACCGCCCATGCCCCTGTCTTCGTAGCAGCCGATGGTTGTACGGGGACATCTACAAACTACACCGTCAGAGGGGTCAACACGATAATACGTGAGAAGGCGTATTTTGCGAACTACATGGGCACCACAAATCATCCCGTCACTACCTCTCCCATACAACGCGCGAGTGGGCTCATCGTTTGACGCAACTGGCTGAGATGACCCACGCGTCACCGACTTATGCAGGTGGAGAAAATCTTCGCTACTACATTCTGCTAGCCGTGTTCAGCGTGACGGCCATATTGGTTATCGCCGTCAACATCTTTGCTTGGCGTAGGCTGAGGCGTAAACAGAAGGATCTCCAAGGGAACGTATTGGCCCGTCTAGATGACGTACCCGTTAAACTCAAGTCGTTTGAGTTTAGGGCCGCCTGAACCTGGCCACTTCAGTTTGTGCCTAGGGAATTGTCTGGAATTGTATTGTGTGTGAAAAGCGGTCCGTATGCTGGCAAAAATGTAGGACAACGAAAGAAAGCTCACTGCCTTTGCATTTGAACAGTTAAACGTATCTCCTGGGCACCTAGTAAAACATTATAGCCCAATATTATACATTAATATATTCCTAAGGTATTTTTTGGGCACCTAATAAAATATATCAGCCCTATATATTGCATTTCTGCAGAATTACATAGTTATACTATTATACCATTGTACAATTATATTTATCTATTACAAAGAGTGACAAGTACTCTTTAACAATTATCCATGATCAAGCTATAATCATTATTTAGTAACCATTATTCTTAATCAGGTTACCTATTATCATATTAATCATGTATACATGTTAATCTTTTGATTTTTACCTTTTTATTATTTTTGGGTACCTAATCATTATTATTACCAAACATGGATCTATATTTTCCATGCGTTTATCTTTGTTTATGAATATGTCAACAAGGGTATGTAACAGAACTTTTTTATGCATTTAATCACTTATTATGTTATACCTAGACGTATGTTACGAGCACGCTCCTATGAAACAATGTTTAAAGTAATTTTTTTTGTTATTCAAGGCTTGAATAGGTAGCAGTCCGAGCCTAATGTAATAAATACATTTATTCAATTTACAAACTCTGTAAATATAAACCCATGACCTGAGGTCATGGCATTAGGAGGGTCCTACGTGACCAAAGCAGATCTAGATTACGCTATGCGCTGTCTGCAGTAGCCTGGTCTAGCTCGGAGCGTTGTCAACATTTTATGTTTATGATAACTTTGCACAACAACTTCCATGGGAAGCGGTTGACCTGTTAACCTACGCCGGAACTTGTAACTTCCGAGCCGGCGGACTACGTATGTTTTTATATGAATTGCTGAGATAGCTAATGTTCCGCTATCGACGCAATGCTTTAGTATGGGAGTTCCGCGCCAACCATCAAACATATCGGTCTTCCGACCGAGCTGCATCTCCTAGTATGGAGTTACAGAAAAAAGTCTATCGCCAAGCGATGAGACTTAAACTCTAACTTGCGTACGTAAGAATCATACATCTTCCATCCCGAATCAGACAAACTTTCACACCCCTTACAACGGTCATTAATCAAACACACATGTCCCCTACAACTCGTGTATACAGTGTGGGGATCTACCGAAGCCTTCGGTAGCCTCACCTTACACTCATCCATACAACATACTCTGACACTAGCAGAACTAGAACCAGACATCTTAGTTACAGGAAAAATCAAAGCCAAAATAAAAAATAGTCCACAAAAGCATGTGCCTAGCCACAGATCCAGAGTCGAAACCAAAAGACAATCAAGATACTTATGTGACAATGAGAAGTTAACGAAATCCAGAGTGGAGGTACTGAAAACAGGTGTTGACAGTACCGGCGACAGGGAAAATCTGAATAGAAAATGGGAATGGTTCCTGATACCCGCCAAAATTCTGTCGGACTTCAGAGAATACAGCTATATATATATCTGACAGGTAAGCTTCATGAACAAAATGATATTGTTATGATACAATAAAGTTTTATACATACTTACCTGGCAGATATATACTTAGCTATTAGACTCCGTCGCCCAACAGAATTTCGAATTTCGCGCACACGCTACAGGTAGGTCAGGTGATCTACCGCCCTGCCACTGGGTGGCAGGAATAGGAACCATTCCCGTTTTCTATTAGATTTTCTCTCTACCATCTGTCTCCTGAGGGGAGGATGGGTGGGCAATTAATTGTATATATATCTGCCAGGTAAGTATGTATAAAACTTTATTGTATCATAACAATATCATTTTTATACATTCAACTTACCTGTCAGATATACATATACAGGCTGTCCCCGGGTTACGACGGGTCCGGCTTACGATGTTCCGAGGTTACGACGCTTTTTCTTAAATATTCATTGAAAAATCCGCCCTGGGTTACGACGCTTGTTCCGAGGTTACGACGCTGACGCTTCCGACGCTCCGAGTTTACGACGCTTTTAAAAAACGCATACTATGATAAGAATCCTTTATAGTTTAGCACAGTTTCTCTCTCTCTCTCTCTCTCTCTCTCTCTCTCTCTCTCTCATCTCTCGTCTCTCTCTTACGTCCTCTCTCTCTCTCTCTCTCTGTATTTTCCGACAAAAATAATCACTAATTAGTGTATTTTGATGTTTATTTTCATGACTAAATACATTTTTATAATACAAAAATGATTTACTAATTTTCAAATATTAATTTTGATTAATACCGTATTAGTAAGTTTAATAAGTTGAAATGATATCACATAATAAAAATAATAATTTATCTCTCTCTCTCTCTCTCTCTCTCTACTACAAAGATGTATGTTTTTTTGTGTGATAAATAAATGATTTACTATTTTCAAATATTAATATTAATTTATACAGCAATAATATCAATTCATTAAAGAAAATACCATAGTGAATTAGTAAGATTTTAGCTTATATTTAAAAAATTATGGAAGAATGAAGGAAATCCCAGTCTTCTCTCAGTAACCTTTTCTCGAGATCCAGGTACTAAAACTGTCAGATATATCAAGTTCTGTGACAGCCAGGAGGGGGAAGAGCTGCAGTGTTGCAATCACGTGGTCCTGAAATTTCCCCCCCCCCCCCCCTCTCTCTCTCTCTCTCTCTCTCTCTCTCTCTCTCTCTCTCTCTCTCTCTCTCTCTCTCTCTCTCTCTCTCTCATTTACTGAGACTCGAGATTTTTTATGTACTTGTACTATTTGTTTTTAATACTTTAAAATAATAATAATAATAATAATAATAATAATAATAATAATAATAATAATAATAACTGTAATTACAAAATTCATATGTGATAGTATTTTAAAGAAATACAATATGTACTAATCTATCCATGTCACTTTTAATTAAGGTTAACTCTCTCTCTCTCTCTCTCTCTCTCTCTCTCTCTCTCTCTCTCTCTCTCTCTCCTCTCTCTTTTCCACCACAAGATAATAATGTGTCATAGTGGTAACTCCCTCCCTCTCTTTCGCTGGAAGCGTTATAAGTATTTTTTGAGAGAACAGAGAGAGATAAACACTCTCTCTCTCTCTCTTTTACCGAGATGAAAGAATTTTTATGGTACTAGTATGTAAAATGTTTATTGATAATTTCAGTTATTTAATAATAACAACAACAATAATAATAATAATAATAATAATAATAATAAAACTTTAATTACAAAATTCATAATGGTCGTATTTTAAAAGAGATGAAAATGACCTTTCCATTTCACTTGTAAGGATAATTCCTCTTTCTTACTGAGATGAGAGAATTTTTATGGTAGATGCACGTGTTTATTATATTTTCAAATAATAATAATAATAATAATAGAAGTAGTAATAATACGATAACTAATTTCAAAAGAAAATTCTTCCCTTTCTCTTTTTCTGTATCAATTTCCCTACCTCAACTCCAGTGACACTCGGAGCTTAACAATGCCATACAATGGTCAACGAATTTAATGGTTTTATGTAATCTCTCTCTCTCTCTTACCGAGATGAGATCATTTTCATGGACATGCATGTAATAAGTTTACCATTAATATTTTCCAATAATAATACTATTAACTGTAAGTACAAAATTCATATCTGAGTATTTTAAATACAATAATCATTCCACTTCTCTCTTTTAAATACTGTAAGGACAACTCTCTCTCTCTCTCTCTCTCTCTCTCTCTCTCTCTCTCTCTCTCTCTCTCTCTCTCTCTCTTACTGAGATGAGATCATTTTCATGGACATGTATGTAATAAGTTTATCATTAATATTTTCCAATAAAGGGATTTTTACAAAGGAAAAATCTATTTCTGGGCAACGACCTGTGTCGCCCTGTGAAATGGTTCCTTTGATACTATTTCTTAGGTATAAATATTGCTATTCATCCTAGAGTAAAAATAAACAGTATAATGCCAAGATAAATGGCTCGCTCACTTCTAATAGAAGTGTCGGTATAGTAAGGAGCGAGTGGAATCACTACCAGAGGTCCCTTGCCATTTAGCTTCTTCCTTCGACAAAACCCCCAACTACGGAGGAGCCGTGCTACAGCTCCCGGTACTCTCTACTACTACCGTGAGTGCCTCCGACGCCTGTGACGTCATTCCTGAAGATAGCCTCCAAGCTTGGGGTAAGCTGGGTGAGGACAATCTAACTACAGGGTGGGGTTTCACAGGGCGACACAGGTCGTTGCCCAGAAATAGATTTTTCCTTCGTCAAAATCCCTTTCTGGGCTTAACCTGTGTCGCCCTGTGAAATAGTACCAGAGAATGCTAAAACACCAAGCTTGAGGGACAGTACAGATAAATAAGAAGGTAAAAATAAACACCTGTAAGGTTAATAGTATAATGATCAACTTAAATTACAGTCTTACAATTAAGGTTAATAGTATGAACCCTTAAACATGGGTTAGAACTTAAAATTAATTAGCCTATAAAACAAGTAACTTATATACAGGGTAGGCAAAAGACAGGATCATAAGTTGACTTATACATAAACAATGGAACTGAATCCCAACTAGAATGATGAACAACAGCAATACTCAAGGTAACAGAATACATAGAGGCGACTAAACTAAGTAAGGGTGCAAAGGGGCAGGCAGAAGGGAAGGCTATAAGAAGTTATAAGAATTATTAAGAGTCAGGAGAAACTGTTTCCAGCTGCCACTGCTGGAAATTTGAGGGCTTCTAAGGGTTTTAGGTAGTGTCGTTTGAAAACTGTCGGAGATTTCCAGCCTGTATATTTAAGATCGTCAAAATTCATATGTTGGAAATAATTAATAGATGTGGCCACTGCCCTAACATCGTGGGCCCGAGGAAAGGACTCTGGGTTGGCCTGTTTAATGAAGTATAAAATTTGTTGCCTGATCCCTTTTAGGGATAATGTACCACCTTCCTTTCTAATGAACAACGGACCTGAAGACTTCAGAGTTGTTCTACCTAGGTAGGCTCTTAATGAGTTGACAGGACAAAGGGAGATGTCTTGAGGTAGTGGTAGGATTTTCCACGAGGACCATCTGTCCTGTGGATCTTCATTTTTGGCTAGAAAGTGACGATCTGGGGATAAGAGGACTTCCCCTGAGGGGAGGAACTCAATGTGACCCGGTTCCCTTGATAAGGCTGACAGTTCTGATATTCTAGCTCCCGAGGCTAAACTTGATAAAAATAGGGTTTTCCTCAAGAGAGATATATAATTGCAAGAGTCATTGTTAATGTCCGAGGCCAGTTTGAGGACATCATTTAAGAACCAAGAGACTGTTTTAGGTCTCGTTGATGGTCTTAATCTAGCACAAGCTTTTGGTATGGATGTAAAGTACGAGTCCGTAAGATCTATGCTAAAACCAAATTGGAAGATCTTTTTAAGAGCTGATTTGGTCATAGTGATAGTGCTTGCTGCTAAACCTTTCTCAAACAATGATCTGAAGAAAGTTATGGCTAGGTTCGTTGTCATGACTTGAGAGTTTGACACCTTAAGGAACTCTGCTAGTTTCTTAACAGATGAATCATATTGACGCAGGGTAGATTCTCTTTTATCTGATTCCAAGAATGAAATATTCTGGGGATCAATTTCTGCATTCCTCATAGCTGCGAATTTCAGAAAATCCATAAAGTTAGGGTTTTCTGAATTCTTGAGGAAGCAGACACAGTCCGAGTTTGCACTAACTGGGTTAGTTTGGGGTTGGGAATCCGTAGGGGTCGGAGTCTCAACTCTAGAAGTAGATGGAAGCAATTGCTCTTGGGCCAGTTGGGAGCTACTAGAGCTACTTGGCCCTTGAACGTCCTGAGTTTGTTTAAAACTTTCATGAGAAGGTTCACCGGAGGGAAGAGGTAAATCTTCTTCCATTTGTTCCAATCGAGGATCATTGCATCCGTAGCATATGCTAGACGATCGAGGTTGGGTGCCACGTAACAAGGGAGTTTGTGGTTTGACTCCGTGGCGAAGAGGTCTACTTGAAGTCCGGGACTTGTAGACTGATCCAATCGAACGAACTTCTGTCCAGTGTCCACTCCGATTCCAACGGAACGGAGCGAGATAGAGCGTCTGCTACTACGTTCTTGACCCCTGCCAAGTGAGTGGCTGACAGGTGCCATTTGTTTTTGTTTGCCAGAGAGAAGATGGCTATCATGACGTGGTTCAAGTGGCTTGACTTGGATCCGCCCCTGTTGATGCAGTGTACTACTACTGCACTGTCCAGAACTAGTTTGAAATGTGAGTTCTTGGGCGGACGGAGTCGTTTCAGTGTGAGAAATACTGCCATGGCCTCCAGTACATTGATATGTAGCTGGCGGAATGTTAACGACCAAAGTCCTTGAACTTTTTCGTGTTGGGAGTATCCTCCACACCCTGTTAGTGAGGCGTCTGTGTGGATCACTAATGATGGAGGAGGGAACTGTAGAAGAATTGCTTTTGAAAGATTCTTTGTCTCCGTCCAGGGGCGGAGACGTTTCCGTAAGATCGCCGGGATAGAAGCTAGTTTGTCCCGTGATCTGCAATTCGCTCTTGAGCGCCATACTCTGTTTATATCTTTGAGTTTGGCTCTGAGCAGAACGTCTGTGACTGATGCAAACTGGAGTGAGCCCAGGATCCTCTCCTGGCACCTCCGGGATGTTTGTTGTTGTTTGAGAAATTGCTTTGTAGCTCTTGCTATTTCTTTCCTTTTCAATGACGGAATTGATAGAGTGTGCGATTGTAAGTCCCACTGAAGGCCTAACAACTGGAATCGAGATTCCGGTGTTAGTCTGGACTTGATTTTGTTTATTTGGAAACCTAATTGTTCCAGGAATTTGATTACTTTGACCGTTGCTTCCTTGCATTCTTTGGGGTTCTTTGCCCAAATAAGCCAATCGTCCAGATAAGCCACTAGCATTATTCCCTGTTTCCTTAGCTCTTGCACTACTGCTTCCGCCAATTTGGTGAAGATCCTTGGGGCTATGTTGAGCCCGAATGGCATTACTTTGAAGGAGTAGGATCTGTTGCCTAGTTTGAAGCCTAGGAATGGACGGAAGTGTCTGGCTATGGGAACATGATAGTAGGCATCTGTAAGATCTATAGAGGTTGTGACGGCCCCACGGGGAAGTAAGGTCCGTCCGTACCTGCGAAACGGTCAGCAGCCTCAATTTGTCGCAATGAATGTATAAGTTCAGATGGGACAAGTCTAGGATGATTCTTCGGTTTTCCCGAGTCTTTCTTTGGCACGCTGAACAAGCGTCCTTGAAATTTTAAATTGTTGACTCTTGAGACTACTCCTTTGAGAAGGAGTTCTTGGGTATACTCTACCAATTCCGTTGTTGGTGCTTGATAGAATCTGTTGGTTGGAGGAGGGCCCTCTAGCATACTCCAACCTAGGCCTTTGGTCACTATACTCTGAGCCCAAGGGCTGAACCCCCACCGCTGGCGGAAGAGGTACAGTCTCCCTCCTACCTTGGGACTCTCACTGCTGGTTTGCCGAGGGGCGGCCACCTCTTGCTCCACGGAAACCTCTTCCCTTGCTTGCAGCCCTGCCGGACCCTCTGAACCGAGAGGCACCTCTTGCTCTGCTACCTCTCGCGAACCTATTGAAAGCTTGAAAGTTCTGGCTTTCATAGGTGGAGTTGTAGGCTGGAGAGACAGCAAAGGAAGTAGAGGGTTGGGGTTGCTGGGACTGCGAGGTCAGTACAAGATATTGCTGTTGACCCTTCGACGGTGGTTGCCCTTGTGGTGCTGGGACTGCCTGAACCAACGTCTGCTGAGGAGGCTGGAAGGGAGAGAACTTCCTTGGTTTCTTCTTGATCCTTTGATTTGGACCAGAAGATTCCTGTCTCCGCTTCATTACCAGTCCCCATCTGACTTTGAGGCATTGGTTGACTTTCGAAGCCTCATGTAGGACCTCTGCTACCACTGGTGCTGGGAAGAGGTCCGTCCCCCAAATTGAGGAAGCTATCAGCTTGTTTGGTTCATGGCGGATTGTAGCTTCCGCCAGAACATGCTTCCTGCAATTCCTCCTGGCTATTAGGAAGTCGTAAAGGTCACACTGCATGGTGTGCAGCAGACCTTTAGCCATTACCTTAAACAACGGCTCTTGTTGGTATACAAGAGCCGTCATCTCCGCCATAGTCATAGAGGAAAGGGATCTCGTGAGCCTAGTCCGGGCGTCGTACTCCGTCTGGATGAGGGAGTCCGACAACCTGAGAAGTCTCTCACTAAAGAGAGTGGTGGCACAGTCCGCCTTGAGTTTTCCTACTGAGAAGGTAGGAACTGCCCCCTCGAAGTATGTCTCGGAGCCTGGGACCAGGAGAGAGGTGGGTTCCGTCTCCCGGAGTTGAGGCAGGGGTTCGTCCTTCAGGGCTGCCTGAAAGGTTGCTTCCACTACCTTAAGGGTGAGTGGTAGCAGAGTCCCTTCCACCGGAGTGAAAATGGTGAAGGGACTTCTAAAGGCTGTGATGCGGGTGTTCTCACATCCCCATTCCTCTAGGCTTCTCAGTAGAGTCTGCTGCGCCTGTTCCCTCGGAAGGATGACTGTCTCCTTGGGAACTTTGTCCTCTCTCATCATGGCTGCCTCCGTTAGTCGGACGTAGCCAATGAATGGGGGTTGAAGGTCCCTGGGGTGGAACTCGAAGTCTTCCTGCCTTCGAGTCCCGATGCCTTCGATGGTCAACATTCTGTTGACAAACGGGGCATAGGAGGCAATCCTCCAAGGATTGGCCGCCTTGAATTCCGGCAGTTGGCTGGAATCTGGCATTGGGAGAGGAGAAGGTGGCACAGCTAGGGGGGATCCTGCCGCGATCGAGGTTTGAATCCCGGCGATGGCATTCTCTTGAGCAGCCAGCCGTTCCGCCAGCGATTGGATCGACTGGCCGGAAGACGCAACAGAACTGGAGAGCTGGGAGAGTACCGAGCCGACCTTGTTGTCTACCAAGGACCCTACGATAACTCCCACCTGCTCCAGGATGTTGGCCGAGAAAGATTCGGGATCGAAAGGAGGGACTTGAACCCGATCCTTACGAGATTTACGTCTGGGGGACCTCGACGCTGACGAAGAAGCATCCCTTGATTTAACTGATCCGGGGTGGTGAGCCGGAGTTACAGCGTCTGCCAAGATGACCGATTTCTTGGGGAGAGACTTCTTAAGTTTCTCCTCAGACGACTTAGCCTTGGGGATCACTGAAGTAACCTTAGGACGGACAGACCGCTGGTCTTCAGTGAAGCCCCGGAAAGAAGTAGAAGTAGAAGGATCAGTGGAAGGTGATGGAGAAAGGGAACTCAGGAAAGGGCCCTGAGAACCTGTAGAAGCTGCCCCTACTACACCCTTACCTGTACCCATCGAGTCTATAGCCATGGGTTCGACGTCGAGGTTCATTGCCGCGACGTCTTCCGCTACATCCTCTGGAAAGTCCCCATCCTGAAGGGAGATCATGACTTGGAGGTCGGCCAGCAAGGGGGCGGCCACTACGGGTCCACCACTGATCCCTTCTTGGCTTCGGGGAATATCAGGTCAGCCATGTCCTGGGTAAGGATGTAGGGGCGGCCTTTTGAGTTCCAGCCAAATCCTCCCACCCATGCTTTGAGGGTAGTCAAAGCCTTCTTCTTCTCCTCGTCAGATCCCTGTAAGAAAGGTCTAGAGTTAGGGAAAGGGTAGGCAGGAATGTCTGTTGTGTTGAGACTATATGAATATGTGTCCCACATGTGAAATATATACAATAATAACAAGTATTCCAGGTGATGAATGAAGATAGTGCTAAGAAACTTACTACTAGTGAGGCATCGCCTATTAGCAAGTAGCAGGTTTGGCAGGCTTCATGGTGCCAAACTAGAAAGTCCTCCACCTTCACTGCGCATCCAGCATGGGAGCGGCAAACTATATGGCTGCATGGGTCTTGAAGGACGGCACTGCACCCAATCTCCTGGCAGCACGACATCTGTAAGTCAAAGGATACATGAGTACCAATGACAACCTTCGGTGGTAAAAATATGCAAAATATCCGGGGGTGCCGGAGTAGGACCGACGGATAGTGTTCTACGTGTAAGTGGCATGCAAAAGAAACTGCCGGAGTAAGCTCTAAGGCTCGCTCCGTATGAATAAGGACTTAAAGTAGGGGCATGCACTTAAAACCACGTAGAATAGTTACGAGGGGGGGAATAGTCTCTGCCTCCGCCTAGGCTCACTTGTTATATGGGTAAAATAAACTCTGTTGGGCCTGGAGTTGAGAATACTGAGTGAGCAAGGTCAAACTTCTGTTGAAGTAAGGGATAGGACAAGAGGTAGAACTAAAAACCCCCGGAGTAACAACAAAAGGTCCTTAAAAGTAACAGAAAACCATCATATCAGTAAGTGCTCGTGTGAACTATCCTAGGTGGATAGGCTCCCAGTGGTCCCCTCCCCCTTCTCTTGTTGTTTGGTAGCGGCAGAGTATTACCGCCGGACTGAACGGGGGGGGGGGGGGGGGGTGGGGGGGGGGGGGGGGGGGAGTACTTGGGGTAGGGAACCTTCCAACCCCTGCGGCAGTTAAGGTCGGAGGAGGTAGGGGGAGAAGTGAGTGAGAGCACCAGTAGGGGGAACCCCCACAAGCCCCGTGAGTCACCCCCTCTCATGCTGACTCGGACGCTAGCTGTGAGAAACGAGTCAACACCCATTGGCGTGGGTGGCAATGTGTGGAGGCGGGGATGGAGGGGACGGGTGGAGGACCCCGTAACCGGGTGGCTCACCGCGATCGACCAGCGGCCTTCCCAGCCAGGTGATAAACACGAGGTGGGGAAGGTCCATCGGAACAACAAGGTCGAATCTAATATAACTGATATATTAGGATTACTTATGATAAGATAAATTAAATCAAAACATATAATATAATGCGATATGTTAAAGCTAGGCTAACACGGGGAACACGGATAAACTAAACAATCAGAATAAAGGTATAGGCTAATTGCCGATCCGAAGAACGGGGTATGTTAGCCTAACCTAACCTCTAGTTCAGGAGAAGGAGGGCAGGCTAATCGCCAATCCAAAGATTGGGGTATGTTAGCCTAACCTAACAGTAAGGTCAGTGATAACAGGGTTAGGCTAATCGCCAGTCCGAAGAATGGTGTATGCTAGCCTAACCTAGTACCTACTAGTAAGATTGAACGGTAATCAGGAACTAGAGTAGGCAAGAGGGAACATAAGAATAATTAGTATGATATGACGCTCTAGACCATGACTGATAAAAACTCCTAACAAACGTAAGGCATAGCTAAGCTAAAGTCCGAAACGTGCGGTCGGAGCGTGCCCCGTGAAGGCCTAACTAACAAGCTAACTGCATAAAAGATATAGAAACTATGTATAAGTAACCATATCAATAGTACTGTGAAAAAGGAAAATCCCTAACGGTATGGGAGACCGAAAGAGAGAACCCTTACTGCCATGCGGTCGAGGGGCAGACCAGGCCGATAAGGCTCCGAACATATAAAAAACACGTAGATCATCATAAAATGGGATCAGTAACCCCAAACAGTACTTAACTTACAAGCAGAAGCTGAAGACATCTTGAAAAAACCTCAGAAAGCGATCGCACAACACAGAGAAAAAAGCAACGTGTGGCGGCGATGGCGGCTATCAAAGGAATGACGTCACAGGCGTCGGAGGCGCTCACGGTAGTAGTAGAGAGTACCGGGAGCTGTAGCACGGCTCCTCCGTAGTTGGGGGTTTTGTCGAAGGAAGAAGCTAAATGGCAAGGGACCTCTGGTAGTGATTCCACTCGCTCCTTACTATACAGACACTTCTATTAGAAGTGAGCGAGCCATTTATCTTGGCATTATATTGTTTCTTTTTTCTCTAGGATGAATAGCAATATTTATACCTAAGAAATAGTATCAAAGGAACCATTTAACAGGGCGACACAGGTTAAGCCCAGAAATAATACTATTAACCCTCTTACGCCGAAGCAGTAATAAAAAAATTGTCTCCCGTGTGCTGGAGGTGTTTCAGAGTGAGCGCGGAAGCGGAAAAAATATTTTTTTCAAAAAATCACAGCGCGCTTAGTTTTCAAGATTTAGAGTTCATTTTTTTCGTCATTGGCTGAAGTTTAGTATGCAACCATCAGAAATGAAAAAAATTATCATTATCATATATAAATAATGCGATATATGATAGCGCAAAAACGAAATTTCATATATAATTGTATTCAAATCGCGCTGTGCGCAAAACGGTTAAAGGTAACAAGTTACTTTTTTTTCGTTGTAATGTACACTAAATTGCAATCACTTTGGTATATAACACATTGTAAAACGATAAAAGCAACACAGAGAAAATATTATCACAAAATAATGCATGAATTCGTAACATGCGGACGTAAACAAATATTTTTTTCAAAAATTCACCATAAATCTAAATATTGTCCTAGAGACTTCCAATTTCTTTCAAAATGAAGACAAATGATTGAATATTACTATACTGTAAGAGTATTAGCTTACAATTGCAGTTTTCGACCATATCTGACGAGTTAAAGTTGACTGAATGTCGAATTTTTTTATATATATAGATATGCAATTATTTCGGAAATAAGAAAAGCTACAACCTTCAAATATTTTTCGTTTTATTCTACATGAAATTGCGCACATTTTCATATATAAAACTTTATGAATTGCCTAATATGAAACGGAGCAAATATTCCGAGAATGGGACGTACGTATTTCGGAGATTTGTGGCCGAGAATCCCGCGCGCGGAGGGAAGGAAAGATTTTTTTTTAAATTCACCATAATCTAAATATTTTGCTAGAACTTCGAATTTGTTTCAAGATGAAGATAAATGACTGAATATTACTAGACTATAAGAGTTTTAGCTTACAATTGCGTTTTTCGACCATTTCGGTAGAGTCAAAGTTGACCGAACGTGGTTTTTTTTCTATTTATCGTGATTTATATGTAAATATTTCAAAACTGAGAAAAGCTACAACCTTCAATTATTTTTTGTTGTATTCTACATGAAATTGCACACATTTTCATATATAACACTTTATGTAACGGCTAATTTAAAATGGTGCAAACATTACCACAATCGCACATATGATTTTTTCGGAAGAGTTACCGCACGGACGTAAAGAAAATGTTATTTTTTTCATAAATTCACCATAAATCGAAATATTGTGCTAGAGACTTCCAATTTGTTGCAAATGAAGGTAAATGCTTGAATATTACTAGAATATAAGGTTTTAGCTTACAATTGCGTTTTTCGACCATTTTGGTAGAGTCAAAGTTGACCAAAGGTTGAAATTTTGGCAATTATCGTTATTTATATGAAAATATCTCAAAACTGATAAAAGCTACAACCATGGGTTGTTTTTAGTTGTATTGTGCATGAAATTGCGCACATTTCCATATATAAAACTTTATATAACAGCTAATTTTAAAAGGGTGCAAACAAAACCGCAATCGCATGTATGATTTTTTTCGGAAGAGTTACCGCGCGGACGTAAGGAAAAAGTTTTTTCATAAATTCACCATAAATTGAAATATTGTGCTAGAGACTTCCAATTAGTTGCAAAATTAAGGTAAATGATTGAATATTACTAGAATATAAGCGTTTTAGCCTACAATTGCGTTTTTCGACCATTTCGGTAGAGTCAAAGTTGACCGAAGGTTGAAATTTTGGCAATTATCGTTATTAATATGAAAATATCTCAAAACTGATAAAAGCTACAATCATGAGTATTTTATTGTTGTATTCTACATAAAAATGCGCACATTTTCATATATAATACTTCATGTAACGGCTAATTTACAATGGTACAAAAATTATGTCAAGTGACGAAATAATTTCCGAGATGTGTTACAGATACTTTTTAGTGCGGCAAGAAAGAAATTCGCGCTTGCGCGCCTGCGTATCGATTGTAAACAAAACAACACCTTGATCCGTGACTTCCCAGCATCCCCCAAGGCGCGTGATTCAAAAGTTTTAGGCTGGTAGGCCTATAAGTATTTTTCTGCGAATTTAAAAAAAAACTTTTGTAAGTCGACGTAAAATACGTCCAGTCAGGACACGGGAGACAAAAAATGTCGACATAAAATACGTCCAGTCGGCGTAAGAGGGTTAACTGTAAGTACAAAATTCATATCTGAGTATTTTAAATACAATAATCATTCCATTTCTCTCTTTTAAATACTGTAAGGACAACTCTCTCTCCACAAGATACTTGTCATACATTTGGTGTTTCTATTTCTTCCTTTTATATCTCTCGCTCTCAGCAAAAAAACAAAAAAAAAAAAGCAATTGATAAGACAGACAAACATAATTGCACAGTCCTCTCTTTCTCTCTTCTCTGGAGAAATATATGTATTTATGGGAGGGGGCAAAAAGTGCCTACAGACGTTCATTTCAATCTATTGAAACCGTAAGGAGGATATCTCTCTCTCTCTCTCTCTCTCTCTCTCTCTCTTTTGTATTTTAATGAAAATATACAGTAATTTGTGAATACACAATGTTGCACATGAAAAAAGTAAATTAGTGATAATTTTAGAGATACAGCCCTAAGAAAAATTGTAAAATAGTGAAATTTTCCCCGTGGACATGTTTTCAAGAACGTCGTTCCGGCTTACAACAATTTTCGGGTTACGACGCTTCTTAAGAACGGAACCCCCGTCGTAACCCGGGGATTGCCTGTACTTAGCTGATTCAAACCATTGGAGGAGGGTAAAAGACAGCTAATAACTGATTTAAACAGAAATCACAACATACGTTGTAGGTAATAAATAAATAAAACCTTGGTTCCTACCTGATTAGACTGAAGACTTCATGGTTACTGTCCAGGAGTCTGCTTAGTCTCAAGAGCCTCAGCGAGATATTGATCTATGGCTAAGAGTTCTTGTAGGTCTGCCAAAGGGGTCTTATCCGCTTACTTGGCAGATCCTGGAAGGACTATGTCAAAGGGTGCTGATCCACTTACTTGACAAAAACCTTATTCAAGGAGCACAACACCGATCCCGATCACCTTAACCTAACACCCGTGTTAGTTCTAAGATTGCAAGGAGTTATCCCCGAGCCCCTTGCAAACAACCAATAACTCAAATCACAAACATACAAATAATGTAAAAGTACAAAAAGATATTAAAAAAAAAAAAATTTTGTACAACCCAGCTTGTAAGATACATTCGCAGTTCCTTACTGACAAAAGCAACGGCCACCTGTGCGACATCAAGCCCCCTTGCCAGTAGAAAACCAAGAACCCATCTCAAAAGGCAGGTTTACGTACAAATATATAAACAAAATATATAAATTTTAAGGATCGGTATGTGTTCCAAGCCCCAGCACTGTATCCGCTGATACGAAAGGACCTATAGAGAAGCACTTCTCATAGGTAACTTTGACATCTTTAAGATAGACTTTGTTTACATCCTCCTAGTTCTTTCTTCTTCTTGAGATAGAACTTAAGAGCTCTTACCGGGCATAAAGTTCTTTCCATTTCCTCTCCCACCAAGTTCGAAAGACCCTTCACTTCAAAACTCTTAGGCCAGGGTTTTGAAGGATTTTCGTTCTTGGCCAGAAACAGAGTCTGGAAAGAACAAATCGCTGAATCTTTCTTAAATCCCACTCGAGAATCAAGGGCGTGGATTTCACTCGTTCTTTTAGCTGTTGCTAAGGATAACAGAAAAATACATTTTCTCGTCAAATCCCTAAACGAGGCAAGGTGAGGAGGTTCAAATTTTTCTGATGAAAGGAAATTAAGCACCACATCCAGATTCCAGCTCGGAGTAAGAGAAGATATGGATTTAGAGGTCTCGAATGATCTTATTAGGTCGTGAAGGTCCTTGTCTTCTGCTAAATTTAGGCCTCTGTTCCTAAAGACTGCAGAGAGCATACTTCGGTAGCCTTTAATAGTAGAAACCGATAACTGGGATTCCTCTCTAAGGAATATCAGAAAATCGGCCACGTTGGTCACAGAAGTATTGGAGGAGGACAGCTCCTTCTTTCTACACCACCTCCTGAACACATCCCACTTCGATTGATAGACCCGAATAGTTGACGATCTTCAGGCTCTAGCGATTGCTTTCGTAGCTTTGCTTGAAAAGCCTCTCGCTCTGACAAGTCTTTCGATAGTCGAAAGGCAGTCAGAGCGAGAGTGGGGGGGTTTTGATGATACCTCTCGAAGTGGGGTTGTTTGAGAAGATCTATCCTGTTTGGAAGAGATCTGGGGAAGTCCACTGTCCATTCCTGTACCTCTGTGAACCAGTCTTGAGAGGGCCAAAATGGGGCGATGAGGTTAGTCTTGTTCCTTTTGATGCTACAAACTTTTTCAGTACTACTCTTAGCAGCTTGAATGGGGGAAAGGCGTAGGCATCTAGGCCTGACCAATTCAACAGCATGGCATCCACCGCTATCGCTCTCGGATCTTCCACTGAGGAGCAGAAGTTCTCTATCCTCCTGGATAGGAAGGTTGCGAATAGATCTATCTGTGGCCTGCCCCACAAGGACCACAGGCTCTGACACACTTGATCGTGGAGAGTCCACTCTGTGGGGAGAACTTGGTTTGTCCTGCTGAGTCTCGTTAGGAGGGTAATGTTTCTCTCTTTTGCCCACGATAACAGATCCCTCGTTATCTCGTAAAGGGAAAACGAGTGAGTCCCCCCTGCTTTCTGATATAGGCCAACGCCGTGGTATTGTCTGCGTCGACCTGTATCACCTGATCTTTGACCTCCGGTTTGAAGAACTTCAGTGCCAGGAATAATGCGTATAGTTCCTTGGCATTTATATGCCAGGCTTCCTGTTCCTTCTTCCATCGGCCTGACACTTCTCTTACTCCTAGAGTCGCTCCCCATCCCATCTCTGATGCGTCTGAGAATAAGATTTGTTCTGGGTTCCGAACCTCTAGAGACATGCCCTCGTTCTTCTCCAGAGGGACCAGCCACCACTTTAGGTGATTCTTCACTTCTAAGGGAATCGCAAAAGTGTCTGAAAGTTGCCCCTCTTTCCAATTCCACGTTCTTCTTAAGAAGAATTGAAGCGGGCGTAGGTGAAGTCTTCCTAGGGAAATGAACTGTTCTAGGGAGGAAAGAGTCCCCAGAAGACTTAACCATTCCCTCACTGAACTTCGTTCTTTCCTTAGGAAGTTCGAGACTTTCTGTAATCCCCGAACAAGTCTTTCCTGGGAAGGAAAAGCCCGAAAACCCAGAGAATCCATCCGAATCCCCAAATAAACTAAGTTCTGACTGGGGATCATCTGCGATTTCTCGAGGTTCACGAGTAATCCTAGAGATTGCATCAGTTTCAATGTTGCTTGCAGATCCTCCAAACATTGTTTCTCCGACTTGGCTCGGATGAGCCAATCGTCGAGATAGAGAGAGATGTTTATGCCTTCCAGATGAAGCCATCTGGCCACATTCCTCATCAGGTACGTAAATACCTGAGGAGCTGTGGAGAGGCCGAAGCACAAGGCCCTGAACTGGTAGATCTTTCCTTGTGTCATAAATCTGAGATACTTCCTCGACGATGGGTGAACTGGAACATGAAAGTAAGCATCCTGAAGGTCCAGGGAGACCATCCAATCTCCCGGACGCAGGGCTGAAAGAACCGAAGCAGACGTCTCCATGGAGAATTTCTTCTTCTCCACATATTGGTTCAGGATGCTCACATCTAGGACAGGTCTCCATCCCCCCGAAGCCTTCGGTACTAAGAAAAGGCGGTTGTAAAACCCCGGGGAGTGCGGATCCTGCACCTCTTCTATTGCTTCTTTGTTCCTCATCATTGCCACCGTCTGAAGAAGTGTCTCCCTCAGAACAGGGTCCTTGTACTTCACCGTCAATTCCTTCGGAGATGTTGACAAAGGTGGTCTAGAAAGGGTATGATGTATCCCTTCTCCAGAACAGACAAAGTCCAAGGGTCGGCTTCCTTCAAGGCCCAGGCTCCTACAAACTTTAGGAGTCTGGCACCTACAGGTGTTTGGAGGACGTAGTTGCTACTTCGACTTCTTGAAAGGTCGGAAGGAAGACCTTCCTTGCTTGTCGGAAGCCTTTCTTTTCGTTGGTGGTCGAGAGGAGGCGCCTCCACGAAAGGGCACAATAGGAGTACGAGCTGTTTTCTTTACAACAGGTACTGCCGGTCTATTCTTTTCGATAGATTGTACCAAAAGATCCTGCGTTGCCTCCTCAGATAGTGACCGTGAGATGTCCTTCACCAACTGAGTAGGGAACAGGTGATCCGACAGAGGAGAGTACAGTAGAGCTGACCTCTGGGAAGGAGAAACCGCTTTGGTCAGGAAAGATCCAAACAGAGATCTCTTCTTCACTACACCTGACCCAAAGAGAGATGCCAGTTCTCCCGAACCATCTTGTACTGCCTTATCCATGCAAGATAAGATACTGTGCAAAACTTCGGGATCCAGAAAGTCTGGATCTCGGGTCTTTTTAGCCAGCACCCCAAGGGACCAATCCAGGAAATTGAAAACTTCCAAGACGTGGAAAAGTCCCTTAAGGTGCTGATCTAACTCGGACATGCTCCAATAAGCTTTAGCCGACTCAAGAGAATGTCTTTTTGAAGACTCTACAAGGCTTGAAAAATCCACTTCTGCAGATGAAGGAAGCATCAGTCCCATAGCTTCTTCCGTTCTGTACCAAATGCCTCTCCTACCTCCAAGTTTGGAGGGAGGAGAGTAATAAACCATTTTTAAAGACTCTTTCTTAGAGCTCATCCACGTATTCAGTGACTGAAGAGCCTTCTTCATGGATATTGCTGGCTTCATTTTTAAAAATGAAGAGGACTTCGGTGTCTTAGTACTAGAAAATAGTGATCTAGGAGAAGGAGGAGCTGCAGGGCTTAACGAATCTCCGCACTCTTGTAGGAGAAGCGAAGCTAAAACCTTATAGTTGGAAAGGCCTTCACTGGTCGAAATCTCTTCCTATGACACATCTTCCAGTTCCAAATTAGTAGGGGAACGAGTTCTTTTGGAAGACTCTTTATCCTGGGATCTTGTTTCCCGGGGAGAAATACTCCTGGCCGGAGAGTGACTGTCAGACCTAGAAGTTTTCTTCTCTTGCACTTCTAAGCTTGGAAAGAGATCTACTTCCAAAAGAAGAATCACTGCTAGCTGACGTTCCGCGCCTGACAGGCACCTCGCGCCTAGATGGAGCTTCGCTCACTCCTGGTTCTGAGCGCCGAGGCGCCTGGCTGGCGCTTCTTGCTTCGATAGCGCCTCGCGCCTGGTAGGCTCCTCGCTAAACTCTTTTCGCCTGAGAGAAGCTTCGCTCTCATCTGAAGTTTCACGCCTGGCTGGCGCCTCGTGCCTGGTTAGCGCCTCACTCCTAACTTGAGTACGAATCTTGGCAGGTTTATGGAAGACTGACGAGACTGAAGAATCGTTGTCCGATGAAGATACTTCTTTCGGAGGAATCTCATATATGGAAGTTCTAGATTTCTTAACTGGTAGAAACGAATCCTTTCTTCTGGGAGGATCACTAGATAAGACTCCGACGACAGAAGCGATTGAATCCTGCATATCTCTTAAGATTCTCGTGGTTTCTTTGTTTGGGTCCAAAGGAGGGGAAGGAGAACAGTCTTTCACAGGTTCCCACGAATCCGCAGGAGAAAGCAACAGACTTTTTGCTTTCTTATTATCCGATGGCAATTCCTCCGGAAACTGTTCAGGACTGGAGTTTAATCGAGCTTCTTTCCAGCTCTTCTTCAGGGGGCGGGAAAGATCCGCAGATCTCCATCCTCTCTCGGGAGATGAATTTTCCGATGAAGAGAAACACTCACAGAGAACGCTTTTCCTGTAGCGATCTCTGGCAGTCTGAGGTGTTACAGAATCTGCCGAGGAGACGTCTGAATGGTGGAGATTCTCCACAACCTCCGTACGGCTTTTGACATTCCTTCTCCTCTGGGCTTGGGAGCTTGAAAGAGGTCTAGGCCTGGGAGCGTTGTGGAGCCGATCAGACGCCCCCTCCACTACACTGGGGACACTCAAATCACTATCCACAGCACTATTTAACTCACTATGCTTACCTTCTATAGCCGCCATTTTAAGTTCCATTTTCTTAAGGGCGGCTTTAAGATTTGCAATTTCTGATGCAGAATCCGTAGGATCTACAATGGGTGTAGGCACTGAAATATTAGAAGGAGCATTTATCATAGAAGAAGAGGGTACAAAATTACTTACTACATCACTAGAAAGAGAGCTAGGCATGGTTTTGGAAGAAGACTTCCTCAACCGGTCTCTTTCTAACTTCTTCAAATAAGAAGTTAGAGACTTCCACCCTTCAGCACTCAAACTCTCGCATTCGTGACAAGTGTTATCGAAAGAGCATTCATACTTTCTACACACTTTACACACAGTGTGAGGATCAACCGAGGCTTTCGGCATTCTCACCTTGCAACCCTCATTCACACACATTCTCACAACACTTCCAGAATCAGACATCATGAAGAAAAATCCAATCCAAATCCAAACAACGGTCCACAAAAGCGTATGCCAGTACAACGATCCAAATACGTCAACAAAAGGTCCAAAACAAAGATCAATTGCGATGCAAAAAAAAAAAAAAAAAAAAAAAAAAAAAAAAAAAAAAAAAAAAAAAATATCCAGCCGGAGAAACCAACAACGTTGTTGCTAGTAGCGCCAACAGAGAAAATCTGATAGAAAACGGGAATGGTTCGTATTCCTGCCACCCAGCAGCAGGGCGGTAGATCACCTGACCTACCTGTAGCGTGTGCGCGAAATTCGAAATTCTGTCGGGCAACGGAGTCTAATAGCTAAGGTAATAATATCTGACAGGTAAGTTGAATGTATAGAGACATTTCTGGGCTCAGCTCGTGTCGGCCTATGAAAGTATCCTTAATATCATTCTTTCTAGGTAAAATTAGCCTAAAATTACCAGAGAAAAACAAAATTAAGAAAATGTCAGTAAAACTGACTCGCTCACTCTTAAAAAGAAGTGTCGGTATGATAAAGGGGCGAGTGTGGAACACTACCACGAGCCAAACACCAATTAGAACTTCCTGTCAGAATCCCCCCAAGAGAGAGCTGATACCAACGGGCGATGCAGCCTCTACTACTACTACTAGAGGACGCCACGGACAGCAGCGCCCCTAGCGGACATCCTTAAATTTTAGCGCTAGCGACAAGTCGCCATTTTCTTGTGCTCGTGCTTTTCTGGATTTTATTCGTAATATCTACGATGGAACGCTCTGCAATTGCCACGGCTAAGTTAAGTAACTCATAAGTAACTTTTTACCTTAGTTTTATCTTCCGGTACCAGTATTTTCCTCTTAATAGGTCATATACGGTTCCCCGGTTGTCTCGTGGCGGCCATGCCGCCTCGTAAGAATTCCCGGTCCTCCATACTGGGACTTCTTATACTTATGGGCTTACGTTATCACATTCATTGTTTTACATCGAGTTTTAGCTAGTTCAGCCCTCCTACCATTCTCTTAGCTTGGTATTTAGGGCTATTATTATTATTTCCGGCCCAGCATCCCGGCTCTTGCTCTACATCGGCTATCGCTGGCTCCGAGTAGGCTCCTGTTTCTTGGAACAGTCTGCCTCCTCCTGGGCTTCTTTCTCTTTTCCTAAAAGTGTCTCTTCCCCCTTTCGATGTAATTTTATTTACTTATTTAGGGTGTTAGGCTAGCCTAGGTGCTTGTTCCATGTATTGGTACAGCTTGGTTCACGTGGCCCTACCACGGTTGTGTTGCTCGCGGCCTAGGCCACTTGCGGTCACGTGTTCCATAGCACCTTACCCTGCCCCTTCCCTCCCTCTCTGATATAGGGAGGAGCTGGGGGACCCCTTGGTTGTTATGACAACCTCATCGCCTTCTCTCACACTTTCGGAGGTGTCCAGGGGTCCTCTCAGCGGGGGGTATAGGGCGACCACTCTGAGGTACCGGGTCTCCATGCGGGTAGTTGGTGAGGCGGGGAGGAGTAGGCCATCCCTCCCCCCCTTTTTTCTCGCTCCCGCCGTGTTTCGCCGAGACCTTCCTCCTCCCCTCCCCAGTTGCTCAGCCACCTCCCTTACGATACGAAAGGAGCCTTCCGTCGCAGCCGGGGCACCTTTGGTTATAGGTTTCTGGCTCCGCTAGCGGGCAGGGTGGGCACTACGAGTGGTCGGTTGCTTGCCTACTATATCCTTATATCTCTCCCCCGCTACCGGAAGGGAGCTTACCCTTACCTACGCACTCTTCTAGTAGACGGGCGGAGAGAAGTTGTTTTATTTTTGTTATTTTAAGGATATATACCCTAATTCTAAGATATTTTACAATGAATTGTGTGTTATTATTATTATTTTATCAACCATCCCCGCCATTTTCCGTCGTGGTTTCCATTACCACCACTCCTAGTTGGTTGATTCTTGTGCTTCCGCCATCGGCGGAGCCATAGCCTATCTTCCAACCAAGTAATAAAATCCAAAATAAGAAAGAAACAAATAAAGAGAGAAATCAAGAATATCAGGTAAAAGAGAAAAGCAAACCACCAATGAGATATGCAGAGGTGTCAGCAAAAAATTTCAAAGCATCAGCTCCGAAATTCTACTCAAGAGATAATAACTGTATTTATTATGCAAGAGGATATTGCAGAAACGGAGAAAATTGCAGATTCAGACACAAAATTAATAATTATGATGAAGGAAGATCAAATATTATGGAAAAGTTGGATTTTTTTAATGTCAGAATTTCTGGAAATGAAAAAAAGAACAACATACCAGAACAGGAAAGAGACATGGGAAAATCCTTATTACTATCAGTATTAAATGAAGGAGAAAACACGCAAACCATCATAGTGATGAATGCGCAGGGTTTAGTTACGAGTAACTCAAAAAGAAAAATAGAGTACTTAGAAGAACTAACCCAAAATGAAAAGAAAATAGATATAATGAATATAAGAAACCTGGTATTCCCAAGAGACTGGGGAAGGGAATGATGATCAAATAAAAGGGTTCCAAACTTATAGATCAGATAGAAAAAATAGGAATCAAGGGGGAACCGCAATATATGGGAAAGACAAAAAACAAGGAAAAAAATATATGAGAAATATAGTAACTCAGAATGTGAACTAATAGCGGTAGAATTTGAATCTGAAAAATTGATGAACATAGTAATATATAGACCTCCTAATACTAAAGAGTTTGACTTAATAATTGAAAAATTGGATGATATATGTAGAAATCACAAGGACTGGACTATTCTCCTATCTGGTGACTTCAACTTTCCTTTCGTAGAATGGAAAGAACGAATAGGAGATTGTGGTTGTACTTATACATATAAAAAAGAGAGTAATAGTAGTGCAGAAGATAAGAGGCAATTTGAAAAGCTATTAGATATGCTACTAGAATACAACATTCAACAAATAAATCACCTGCCAACAAGAAAGGAAAAATACTTTAGACCTAGTATTTGTGAACGAGATGAATTATGTTAAAGAAATAATAGTTTATAATGCGAGTATTTCAGACCATAATGTCATAGAATTAACAGTTCATTCCAAAGCAAGTGAAAATAGAGATAAGCAAGAAATGAAAAAGTGGGAAGGATATGGAAAATACAACTTCTACAGTAAAAATAAAAATATAAAATGGTCAGAAATTAATGAAGAATTAAACAAAGATTGGGATAACATTTTCGTAAGTGATGACATAAGGGTAAATACGGAGATATTATATAAATATTGGAGATAATAGTGGAAAAATATATACCGAAGAAGAAAAGTAAACATCATTCATGCATACCAAGAGACAGAAGGATCTTGTTCCAGAAAATCAGAAAGTGGAAAAAAGGTATTGCAAAAGAAAAAAATGCATGGAAAGTTATAGAACTAAAAAGTAAGATAGAAAATGCAGAACAAAAGATTATACAATCAAAAGAAAATGAAAAACGGGACTTGGAAGAAAAAACCTATTAAATATCAAGCAAAACCCCAACTATTATACTCATATGCGAAGAAGATGAATAAAAGAAGAATAGAAATAGGCCCTCTGAGAATTGAAGGGAGATTAACGAAATGAAAAAAAGGAAATTGCAACATACTGGCAGAACGATATAAGAGAGAATTCACCCCTAGAATAGATAATGAAGATAATGATATAGAAGTAAGGGATGAAAATAGTGAATATTTAGCTGACATAGATATTAATGAAGCTGATATTGTGCAGGCTATTAATGAAATTAAAAATGGAGCTGCTGCAGGGCCTGATGGAATTCCTGCTATTTTGTTAAAGAAAGTAGTTCATTCTATCGCAAAGCCACTTGCAATATTATTAAGACAAAGTGTAGATACAGGCAAGATATATGATGAGCACAAATTAGCATATATTACCCCTACTTTCAAAAGTGGATCAAGACTAGAGGCAAGTAATTATAGGCCTGTGAGTCTAACATCACATATTATGAAAGTGTATGAAAGGGTAATGAAGAAAAATATTATGAAACATTTAATAAAAAATAATTTGTTTAATAAAGGACAACATGGTTTCGTACCCGGAAAAAGTACACAAACCCAACTGTTAGTCCACCGTGAAAACATATTCAAAAATATGAAAAGCGGAAATGAAACAGATGTGGTTTATTTAGACTTTGCAAAAGCTTTTGATAAAGTAGACCATAATATATTGGCGAAGAAAATTAGAAAACACAATAAAGTAGGAAGATGGTTAAAAGAATTTTTACACAACAGAAAACAGATAGTTATTGCAAACGACGAGAAATCGGATGAAGCCAAGGTAATATCCGGTGTGCCGCAAGGTACGGTGTTAGCTGCAATACTGTTTGTTATTATGATTGAAGACATAGACAATAATGTTAAGGATTCGGTAGTGAGTAGTTTCGCAGATGACACAAGAATAAGTAGAGAAATTACTTGTGATGAAGATAGGAACGCTCTACAAAGAGACCTTAACAAAGTATATGATTGGGCAGAGGTAAATAGGATGGTATTTAACTCTGATAAATTTGAATCAATAAATTATGGAGACAGAGAAAGAAAGCTATATGCATATAAGGGACCTAATAATGAGACCATCACAAATAAGGAAGCAGTTAAAGACCTTGGTGTGATGATGAATAGGAACATGTTATGCAATGATCAAATAGCAACTCTGTTGGCAAAATGTAAAGGCAAAAATGAGGGAATGTTGTTACGGCACTTCAAAACAAGAAAAGCTGAACACATGATTATGCTTTTATAAAACATATGTTCGTAGTCCACTTGAATATTGCAATATGATATGGTACCCACACTATCAAAAGGATATTGCACAAATAGAGAGTGTACAAAGGTCCTTTACAGCTAGAATAGAAGAAGTTAAGGACCTAGATTACTGGGAAAGACTACAATTCTTAAAATTATATAGTCTAGAAAGGAAGGAAGAAAGAACGCTACATGATAATTCAGGCATGGAAACAGATAGAAGGAATAGCAGAAAATATCATGGAACTAAAAATATCAGAAAGAGCAAGCAGAGGTAGATTAATAGTGCCCAAAACTATACCAGGAAAAATAAGGAAAGCACACAGGACATTAATCCACTACGCACCAGCATCGATAATGCAGCGTCTATTCAATGCGTTGCCAGCTCATCTGAGGAATATATCAGGAGTGAGCGTAGATGTGTTTAAGAATAAGCTCGACAAATATCTAAACTGCATCCCAGACCATCCAAGATGGAAGATGCAAAATATACCGGAAGATGTACTAGCAACTCTCTGGTAGACATTAGAGGTGCCTCACACTGAGGGAACCTGGGGCAACCCGAACAAGATGTAAGGTCTGTAAGGTAAGGTTACCACACGTATTTTGGCGGGGCTCTGGTTTTATCTAACTTTATCGCTCCGGCACCAGCGGAGCATATGTTAGGCTGTAAGTGTTTACTTGGTACTCATGACTTTTTCACTTACAGGCTACCAACTGCCAGGGTCCCAGCCTGTAATGCGACGCTTTACGACCCCTGTGGACATGACGAGTGCAGGTCCCACGCCCCTTGTGCCACGTCGTTCAACGAGTTGATCGTCTGGCACCCTGAAGCCTGCGCCATATGCTACGACCTAGTCGGTCAGCTGGGAGATGGGGTAAGTCCATTATAGACTTACTTATGATTTTACTAACAACTTCTAGTCGTAAGTTTGTTAACCCCGTTCCACAATTGGCAGCTAATCTCACCTTTCTTCAGGCTAGCGGTGTGAGGGAAGTCGCCCTCGCCACCCTGAAAAGCGTGGGGTGTGCGCTTGGGAAAAAGGGAAAAACGCCGCCAAGGGCCAGCCCTACATTTTGGATAGGAAGCTGGCCATCCAGATCTTCCCCGCGGGCAAGTCGACGGGTTACGTCGACCCCTTGTCCGCTGCCCCACTGATAGCCTCCATCCAGCAAGACCTCCAGCAATCGTTTGGGGTCGTAGCCTCACAGGAGTCGGTTCCGGACGTCGCTGCCCTGGACCTTAACCTAGAGCCCATGGCGGTAGGTGGGGAGGATTTGTTGGTTGAGGTAGGTATGTCGGGCGCCCAAGGTCTTTCCTTGGGCGCTCCTGGATCTCTCCTGTCCCCTCTTCTTCCGCTTCTTTCCAAGGCTTTGCGGGATCCGAGATCCCTATTCGCTCTCCCGCTCTCTCTGTACCTCCTAAGGAGAAGGGAAAGAGAGAACCGAAGACCTTATCTAAGTCGACTTCTAGGAAAGTCGTCTTCGTCGGCTAGGAAGTCGGCGACTGCCTATGCCGATGCGGTGAAGGCAAAGCCGGGCTCTTCCCAATCGAAGAGCTCCAGAAGCAAGGCTTCGAAGGAGAAGGCTCGCACTCCCACCGAGTCACTGCCTTCTTCTCCCGCCTCCGCTGCTTCCACTCCGGCTATGCCGGCAGGGGTAGCAAGCACCAGCACCTGCGATCCCTCTACTGTCTCAGCAGGGGTGATGGAACAGGTGGGCGTGCTAGTAGGCTCCCAAATCTCCGCACTGGGAACGCGGTTCGAGCAGATGTTTGCCCAATTGTCAAACAGTCTGTCTCAAACTGGACAGTCAATCCAGGATCTCTCTAATAGAATGAGAGAGAATGAGGACCGAGTAGCTGGGCTAGCTCAGGCTCCTCCCCCAGTGCTCCCCTGCATCTAGCACGGGATTCTTCAACTTCCACCTTATGACTCCTTGCCAGCTTTCTCTATGGAGAACCCATGGAGAGTAGCTGCCTACGCTCCATTCAAAGACGGAATGATTTCTATCCCGGAGTGTGGAACTCGAAGGATTGAGGACTTCGAGTTCTACCCTCCGGGTCTGTCGCAGCCTTTCATCGGGTATGCTAGGCTGACGCCAACGGCTCTCACGAGAGAAGACAAAATCTCTAAGGAGT
The DNA here is from genome assembly GCF_015104395.2 of Macrobrachium nipponense. Lineage (NCBI taxonomy): Eukaryota > Metazoa > Arthropoda > Malacostraca > Decapoda > Palaemonidae > Macrobrachium > Macrobrachium nipponense. The sequence goes on along the minus strand of NC_087217.1, from coordinate 69,193,254 downwards.
CAGTTCTTTACAGTAGAGATCACGCCCAGCGGGAATGGGTTCACTGCTTGAGGACTGGGAGTGTACTAACACTAAACTCCAGGCCTACAAGAGTCCCTTCACTATTTTCGCGACGGAAGAGGAGGTCTCTCTTCCGTTCGCCACGAAATTGGTGGAGAAGTCTCTTCAGGCAGTCCTCAAGGATGAGCCCATTCCACAGTTGAGGGAGGCGGAGTCTACTTCTCCTCTCTTCCCCGCCTTCGGAGAATTGTGGGAAAACCTGCCAGCTACATTCACGCTGGGTAAACTCAAGCCGGACTGCGCCATGGACCAGTTCGGTGAGAAGTTACCTAGGCTGCCGGATTCCCTAATCCAGGCAGAGTTCGATGCGCGAACTAGGTTTGGCAGGTCCCTCAATTCCCTCATCATTACAGAAATGGCTGTCTCTTTCCTACGCTACGGAACCGCTGTTCAAGATTCTGGCGAAATCTCAGTTTCAGACGGTTCTGACGGACGCTTTTGACTTCTTCCAGGCTAGGAGGAACTGCCGGAAGCATGTCCTACAAGAGTGCACAATCAGGCATGAGCCTAATAGACTCTTGGCTGCAAGCATGTGGGGAGCGGATCTCTTCCCAGAGTCCGCAGTGAACGAGATCCACCACGAAAGCTGCTAGACTCAACCAGAGCCTTAGAGCTAGGTGGGGTATTTCCTCAAAGAGGAAACAGGAATCCGTTCCCACTGCTGGCAAGAAACCAAAGAAGGCTGGTAAGAGGTTCCAGCCTTATAAAAAACTCCAACAAAACAGCAGCAATTTGTGCAGGCAGTCCCAGTTACCCAACAGGGACAACCTTCCACCTCTAAACAGAACCAACCTTTCCTCCTGGTGCCCCAGCAATCTCAACCATCCACTTCCTACGCTATCTCGCCGGCCTTCAACCCTGCTTATGAGGCTCAAGGCTACTCTCAACCGAGAGGTAGGGCGAGAGGTTACTTTCGTCAGCGTGGCGCAGGAAGGGGCACGAGGAGTAGACAGTTCAGAGGAGGGCGTGGTGGCCAACCGCCCATCAGCAATGAGGCTCCCCAGGTAGGAGGGAGGCTGTTCCTCTTCCGCCACAGGTGGGGGTTCAGCAATTGGGCACAGAGCATAGTGTCCAAAGGATTAGGCTTGGGAGTTGGATCAAAGATCCCCCTCCAATCAAATCATTTCATCAGGTACCGTCAAAGGAATTGATAGATTACGCGGAAGAACTCCTTCAGAAAGGAGCTATTGCGAGAGTCAAACATCTAAAATTTCAAGGGCGCTTATTCAGCGTGCCAAAGAAAGGCTCAACAAAAAGAAGGGTAATCTTAGACTTGTCAAAGCTAAACTCTTTCATTCGCTGCGACAAGTTCAAGATGCTTACCCTCTCGCAAGTAAGGACCTTACTTCCGCCGTGGAGCCGTCACATGCTCCATCGATCTACAGACGCATACTATCATATCCCTATAGCCAGGCACTTCCGCCCATTCCTAGGATTCAGGCTAGGAAATCAGACATTCTCATTCAAAGTGATGCCCTTCGGTCTGAATGTAGCCCCCAGGGTATTCACAAAGATAGCAGAAGTGGTTGTACAACAATTGAGAGCTCAGGGAATCATGGTAGCGGCATACCTCGACGATTGGTTGATCTGGGCACCAACAGTCGAGGAATGTCTCGAAGCTACCAAAAAGGTAGTTCACTTTCTGGAACATCTGGGGTTCCAGATAAACAAAACGAAATCCAGACTTACTCCGGAATCTCGTTTTCAGTGGCTAGGAATCCAATGGGATTTGTCTTCCCACAATCTATCAATCCCAGTGGCCAAACGGAAGGAAATAGCAAAATCTGTCAGGCAATTCCTCAAATGCAAACAAACGTCAAGAAGAAACCAGGAGAGAATCCTAGGGTCTCTTCAGTTTGCTTCGGTAACAGATATCCTTCTGAAAAGCAAGGCTGAAAGATATAAATCGAATTGGCGGTCAAAAGCAAACTCCAAATATCGAGACAAGTTGTCAGTAATTCCACAGATCCTTCGCAACCAACTACGGCCTTGGTCAAAAGTAAAGAAAAACTTAGCCAAGAAAGTACCCCTTCAATATCCCCTCCCAGTGCTAACCATTCACACGGATGCATCCCTGTCCGGGTGGGGGGGATACTCTCAGTTCAAACAGGTTCAGGGGACTTGGTCAGTTCAATTTCGCCAGCTCCACATAAACGTGTTGGAAGCAATGGCAGTATTTCTGAAGAGACTGCTTCCCCGAAGAAGTCTCATCTAAGGCTAGTTTTGGACAGTGCAGTGGTAGTTCATTGCATCAACAGAGGAGGGTCCAAATCCAAACATGTGAACCATGTCATGATAGCCATCTTTGCATTAGCAAACAAACACAAATGGCATCTGTCTGCCACTCACCTGGCAGGAGTAAGAAATGTGATAGCAGACGCTCTGTCCCGGTCAGTTCCTCTGGAATCAGAGTGGTCTCTGGACGTCGGGTCATTCCAGTGGGTAAGCCGGAGAGTCCCAGGTCTCCAAGTGGATCTCTTCGCCTCACAAGCGAACCACAAGCTCCCTTGCTATGTGGCCCCCAACCTGGACCCTCTGGCTTATGCCACGGACGCCCTGTCGTTAGATTGGAATCAGTGGAGGAGAATTTATGTTTTTCCTCCAGTGAATCTTCTCTTGAAAGTCCTAGACAAACTAAGGTCTTTCAAAGGGATAGTAGCTCTGATTGCACCGGACTGGCCCAAGAGCAACTGGTATCCTCTTCTCTTGGAATTGGGTCTCCGACCTCAACGGATCCCCAATCCCAAACTATCACAATCAGTACAAATGAGGACTGTGTTCGCTTCCTCAGGAACTCTCCAGAACCCTAACTTTATGGACTTCATGAAGTTTGCGGCTAATAAAGATGCTGACATTGATCCACAGAATATTCTCTTCCTAGAATCAGATAAGAGAGAGTCAACCATTAGACAATATGACTCAGCTGTTAAAAAATTAGCATCTTTCTTGAGAGAATCGAACACTACAACCATGACAGTTAATTTGGCTATATCCTTTTTCAGATCCTTATTTGAAAAAGGTTTAGCTGCTAGCACGATTACCACTCATAAATCGGCTTTGAAGAAAATCTTTCAAGTAGGTTTTCAGATAGATTTGACTGAATCTTATTTCACATCTATCCCTAAAGCCTGTGCTAGACTTAGACCTTCCCAGAGGCCTACTACAGTTTCATGGTTCTTAAATGACGTCCTCAAACTAGCTTCAGATACTGACAACTCATCTTGTACATTCATAATGCTCCTGAGGAAGACATTATTCTTATTAAGCCTAGCCTCAGGAGCTAGAATTTCAGAACTGTCGGCTCTATCCAGGGATGCGGGTCATGTGGAATTCCTCCCATCAGAGAAGTTCTACTTGCTCCGGATCGTAGCTTTTTGTTTTTAGCCAAAAATGAAGATCCTCTTGCAAGGTGGGCCCCTTGGAAGGTTATCCCACTTCCACAGGATCCTTCTCTCTGCCCAGTATCACTCTTAGAGCCTTTCTATCTCGTACTTCTTCTAGATCCTCAGGTGCTCTCTTCATGAGAGAAAAAGGTGGTACTTTATCAGTTAAAGGCATTAGACAGCAAATCCTTTACTTCATTAAACAAGCCAACCCTGAGTCATTCCCAAAAGCACATGATATCAGGGGAGTAGCCACCTCAATTAATTATTTCCAACATATGAACTTTGAGGATCTTAGAAAGTATACTGGATGGAAATCCACCCGACAGTCTTTAAACGGCATTATTTAAAGTCCTTGGAATCTTTAAAGTTTTCAGCAGTAGCAGCGGGAAACATAGTTTCCCCTGATACTGTTTAGTAGTTGTAGTATAGATCCAGGTCTCCTTTCTACCTACATCAACCAACATGCCTCACCCTATCGTCAGGCTACTCAACATCATAGCCTTAGCCGTTGTATCATATAGTGGTTTGTCCCTTATTTTTTTGCTAGGGACATCCACATTTGTACTGATAATGTACTTCAGTGTACCTTACCCTTATTTTTTATGCTAGGGTAGGACACAATATGTTTGTATATATTCACCATTTTATGTTAATAATGAACTTCAGTCACAATGTGTTTTGTATATATTTTGGAATATTTGTATTGATGATGGATTTCAGTGTACCTACCCTTATTTTTATGCTAGGGTAGGACACATGGGTGTATATATTTTGGAATTTTGTATTTTTGTTAAGTAAATCCCAATTTTTTCCTTATTTACATGCATCTTTGTAATTTACTTTAATTACCATTTAAGTACTTTTAGATTACTAACATTTTATTATTTTACTATTAAAATAAGTTAGTTTAAGTGCTTAATTTGTATGCTGTAATTGATTTACTTATATTATATCCATCATTTTAAATTGTTTTTCATTGTTCCCTTTTCCATCTTGTCTGTTTCTCTGGTACTCTTTCATAGGCCGACACGAGCTGAGCCCAGAAAATGGGATTTTGACGAAGGAAAAATCTATTTCTGGGTGATTGGCTCGTGTCGCCCTATGAAACCCCCCTTTTTTATAGTTTGTTTTCCCCCCCTTGCAGGACAAGATGTATTTAACTGTTTTATTTAAGGATGTCCGCTAGGGGCGCTGCTGTCCGTGGCGTCCTCTAGTAGTAGTAGTAGAGGCTGCATCGCCCGTTGGTATCAGCTCTCTCTTGGGGGGATTCTGACAGGAAGTTCTAATTGGTGTTTGGCTCGTGGTAGTGTTCCACACTCGCCCCTTTATCATACCGACACTTCTTTTTAAGAGTGAGCGAGTCAGTTTTACTGACATTTTCTTAATTTTGTTTTCTCTGGTAATTTTAGGCTAATTTTACCTAGAGAGAATGATATTAAGGATACTTTCATAGGGCGACACGAGCCAATCACCCAGAAATAGATTTTTTCCTTCGTCAAAATCCCTTTTTTTCCGCTTCGGCGCTCACTTGTGAATGCCGCCGGCATACGGGAGAAGATTTTTAAAATACCGCTTCGGCGTTGAAGGGTTAATTTAACCCAACCAGCTTTCACCAAAGGCACATGTTATCCATTTAAAAAACCAAAGGTTTGTTTGTATCCTAGTAAGAACAAATGTGAACTGAAAAAACTGATAAAAAGAAACTTTAATCATTGTACATTTTACAAAGTCCTGTCTTGCCACAGAATGCTGTAAAATACTCACCTTTTTAATCTCATATCCCTTAAGTTGTTTAGTGGATTCATCCTTATCCTTATCTTTTGTTTGGTGCACATCTGACTTCCTATCAGTAGATTGAGGTACACAATCTTTGTCTTTCAACTTTTTTGAATCAGACTCAATGTTTTTCCTTTTGGATTCAACCTCCAGTAGAGTTCGAGTCCTGACTCTATTCTTTAATTTTGTCATCCTATCACTTTTATCTTGGTTTTCTATCTTCTCTGCATCACAGTTACTTGATTTGCTAGGTTTTCTTTTAAAATCCCAAGACTTGAAACTTTTCTGTTCATTTTCTGATACAGAAAAAGGTAATATCAATTTCTTGTGTGACGAAGTGACTGCCTTATCATCATCATCATCATAATCATCATCATCCTCTGCATTTTCCCAACTACACTTGACTTGTTCACAGTCAGAGGTTTCTGGCTCAATTTTAACTTTTATATTTTCCATTGCTTAGTGCTACTCTATAAAGCACAATGTTTTACAAACTTGAGATCCAAATCTATACAAGAATAGGAGATACCCAGTTCCATTTCTTTCTCACATAACATGAGAGTGACTATAAAATCAGCTTACTATTTAACTATAATTCACTGTCTTTATCTCATATAAAAATTTAGAGAACTTATTACAACACTTCACATAGGGAAATCACTAACTGTAATAAATACAATGTTTCCATAACTAAATGGTTTTTGTCCTTTCAGCCATTTTTTCCATTTAGCATATGAAACATTACGTCACCAAAAACATTGTAGTATTCAGTTTTTAAAACTACACTTGGAATATTACACCAGTAGCACCAGTCAATTCCAATAAATCTGACGGGATACACAGCCATAAGTCATCTCCTCTTATCACTCATGCACCTGGAAAATAATATCAGATTTAATAACTTCTGGTATAGAGTGTTCAAATTTTATATTACGTACACTTCATGCTACTTTACTCTGGTAGTCAAGAAAAAAGTTGCATTGTAATCATGGCCAAGAGTGAACCTCACTATTAAATTAATGTTGTTGTTATTATTATTATTATTGTCTTATGCAATATAATAGCAGAATTTACAGAACTGATCTTATATAGAATTCTCTAAATAATTCTAATGACTTGCTTCCCTGGCACACTGGTATGTATTTCTAAGCAGCTGTACGATGTTCATCATTTTATCAGTCATCAATGGAATTTCGGGCTGGTGTCATCAAAGACGGCAAGTCAGGGACAGGCTAAGAGATGTCAGTGGGTATTCAGGTGTCTTATAGATCGGGAACAGGCTGTAGTTGACAGTGGTCAATCTGTATGCTGTTTGGCAGGGGTCAATCTGTTTTTTTTATGATTCTTTCAGGTTTCTTGAGGATATCTAAAAGTTTTGGCCACCTTGTTTGGCCATCATTGGGATGGGATCACTATGTGCAATGAGCTACTTTGGCGGGATTCGTGCTATTTTTTGCAGTTAGGTGGCTTGTGGAGTCTGATACCCTAGTATTTTTCATTGGATGCTGCGTGATTGTCTTCTCCATAGGCAGAGCCTTATTCTCATTGGCGATATGGAGGTCTTCTTGAAGGATGTGCTGCTTGGTCGTCCTCAGGGTGAGAGCCTGTGCTTCAATCACCCTCAGGATTTCAAGGGACATCATCAGATTGAGAGCTAAAGCTTCTATCACCCTCGGGATCCCTTTGGTGCAATGGTTGTGGTAAAGAGTTGTCTGCTGCTCTCCTGACAGCAGTGGGGAGGAGGAAGGTCTCCTGTGTGATATTCATACAGGTCTTCTCCGTCCCGATGTGCAGCACTTCTAGGATTTGCAGATGTCATATATCAGGTGCTGTGTCAATAACTTTAAAGTTCCTGACAATGTCACAATGGTGGATTTATATGTCATGCGCTACATGGTTGTATACTGTATCTTCCTGAGCGTGACAGGAAAACCTCTTGGAGAGGAGTATCGTCAAGCACCCAATATAAGACATCTGCAAATCTTAGAAGAGCTGCACTTTGGGTGGGAGAAGCCTCCTTCCCACCACTGTCAGGGGAGCAGCATACAACTCCCTATCATAACAATTGCACTAAAGGGATCCCGAGGGTGATAGAACGATGGTTTTTGAAGCGCTAGCTCTCATCCTGAGGATGTCCCTCAAAATCCAGAGGGTGAAGCTCAGGCTCTCACCATGAGGACGACCTAACAGCACGCCCCGCGAGAGTCCTCCATCATCACTGATGAGAATGAGGCTCCGCCCAGGGTGAGGACAGCCAATCAGATGCCGTCCTCCTGATGACATCATGTCTGACGGCACAAGCAGCGCCCAATGAAAAATTGGGTACCTGACTCCTCAAGCCACCTAAATGCAATAAATAGCACAAATCCCACTGAAGTAGCTCACTGAACACAGTGATCCCATCCTGATGATGGTCAAACGAGGTGGCTGAAACAAGTCAACGTCCTTGAGAAACCTGAAAGAAACATCCCAATTTTTTTTAAGTAAATTGTATTTTTCCTAACTATACAAACCTGAGGTCCTTTACATAAGAAATTACACAGTAACTGCTTGTCCGATGGTCAGGAGTGCTGCCCGACTGGATGTAAACATTCCACTTTGCTTTAGGCCCAAGAAAAGCTTGAGGGGTGGCCTGAGATGGGCTTACTATATGTAAAAGACCTCAGGTTTGTATAGTTAGGAAAAATACAATTTATTTTAAAAAACTGTGATTTGTTCCTACACATAATGTAAACCTTGGTCCTTTACATAAGGAGGACTCACTGATTGGTGGGAGGAATCTAAGTCATGTGAACAGAATGGTGTTTGTCCAACCATGATTCCCACCCTGGTTGTAAGAGCAAGGGGGGAAAACCTGGCCTCTGTCCAACTGATCGGGGTGTGAGAACTGCAAGACCAATGGTCAGACCTCTGGACCAATTCATAAGAGGGAGGCAAGTGTAGCCTCTTATGAATAGCAAACAAGAACTTGTAGTCGGAAGCAAGAAGACAAATATACATTATTGGGTTTGTCTTATGCTAGTGTCCACTTCCTCCTTTGTTAGGGAAGGGATGGATATACGTATGCTTCTATACCCTAATGAAAGGGAAAGAATGGAACTCAGTAATATAGCTAACCAGCATCGACCGCCCTTTCAAGCATGTGACGACCACAGCTCTCTGCACGTAGTTAGAGAGTAGAATGAAGGAGGAAGAGAGGCCAGTCACTCTCATTCACACCCATTCATACGGTTACACAAAGTTTGAGGAGCTGGGTAAGCTACACAACTTGTTGAGCAGCCACCACAGGTCCCAAAGATAAGGTATCCAAGGACCTTATCTTGCGAAGATAGAATGAGGTGAAGGTGGTCTGGTTGGACCACACCCTTGCCTTCAATACCTGTGAAACCAACAGGTCCTTGCGGAACACAAGGGTAAGACCAATACCTCTGACTTTGAGGGCTCTCGAGCGAAAGGTACCAATGTTGAACCTCTCTTCGGAGGAGTACGCTTTCCTGACCACCTTATGAAGCCAGAAAGAGAGAGTGTTCTTGGACACCTCTTTCTTGGTCACCCCAGTGCTAACGAAGAGGCGTCGACACTCAGGCAGGAGTTGGTGAATTCTCCTCCGATAACGCCATAGCACTCTAACAGGAAAAAGTAGCATCACGTCTGCATCATTACCGCTGAAGTCCCCTAGGGAGGGGACCGTAAAGGTCTCAAATCTACCGTCAGGGACAGAAGGATTCTGAGGCATCACTATAAAATCTGAGACGAAATCGAGCGTAATAGAACCCCATCCCCTCGAGTGTTTCACGTCATAGGAGAGACCGTGAAGTTCACCTACTCTCTTCGCAGATGCCAGGGCCAGCAGAAAGACACGGTTTAGAGGGTCAGATACCTGTCTAATGACTCCCGGAGAGGCTCGTAGGGTTCACAAGTCAAGCTCCTTAAGACGAGAGTCACGTCCCACTCAGGGGGCCTGAGTTCACTTGGTGGGCAAGACCTCTCGAAGCTCCTCATAAGGAGGGATATCTCCATAAAAGAGATATCCACTCCTTGCAACTTCAGGACCATGGCCAAGGCAGACCTGTAGCCCCTAACTGCAGAGACAGAGAGAGCTTCTCTTGGAGGAGAAAGACTAGGAAACCTGCAATCTGTTGAAGAGTGGCTTTGAGTGGAGAGATACCCTGTCCACGACACCAACCACAGAAGACGGACCACTTTCCCTGGTATACTGCTGCAGAGGACTGTCTGAGGTATGCTGCCATCTCTATTGCTGCTTGGCAAAAACACCCTCTCGCCTGTAAGAGATGGTGGATAACTGCCAGCTGTGAAGACACAGGGACTGTACTGCCGAGTGGTACTGTTCTACGTGTTGTTGACACAGAAGGTTGCGCCACATGGAAAATTCTCCCGATGCCTTGGAGAGAAGAGCCAACAGATCAGGATACCAAACGGTCTGAGGCCATTTGGGAGCCACCAGGATCATTCGAAGATTGCTGGTGACCAGCACTCTGCTGATCACCTTGCGAATCAGACAGAACGGGGGAAAGGGGTAGACTTCGAGGTTGTCCCAGGATGTTGGAACACATCCTCTGCAGCTGCCCATGGGTCCGGCAAGACAGAGAAGAAAACTGTTAGTTTTCTGTTGTGCTGGGTGGCGAACAGGTCCACCACTGGACGCCCCCACAGGTCAAACAGCCCTTCTGCCACGTTTGGGTGAAGAGACCATTCTGTCCCAATCACCTGATTCTGGCGGCTGAGCTTGTCTGCCAATACAATCCTCTTCCCTGGAATGTAACTGGCTGACAGCTTTACCAAGTGAGCCGTAGCCCACTTGTGCACTTGCACTGTCAAATGATGAAACAGGAGGGACACTAGGCCCCCCGTTTGCTGACATATGCCACTACTGTGGTGTTGTCGCTCATCAACACCATGGAGTGTCCTATCACTCAATCTCGAAACACTTGGAGGGCTAAAAACGTTGTCCTCAATCCTTGTTCAATGCGTCCAAGAAAGGAAGCTTGTCCGGAGGAGGAGTGTGCAACTCCACTTCTATTAAGAGGTTCCTGTTGTCTAGCCACCAGGCTAAATCCTTCCTCTCTTCCTCCATGAGAGGGATGAGGAAGGTCTGAGGATCCCAAGCCTGTGACTAACACTCCTTTAATCTCCATTGCAGAGATCGCAGGTGAAGATGCCTGTGAGGGACTAACTTCTCAAGGGACAACAGGTGATCGATCATGACATGCCAAAGCTGAATTGGCTGTTCCTGTTGAGACAGAAACAGTTGAGCTACCTTACTGAACTTGCTGATCCTCGAGTCTGCAGGGAAGACTTGTGCTCCTACCATGTCGATCAGCTTGCCCGACACTTTATCCTCTGCTTGGGAACATGATCCGATTTCTCGAAATTTATCACAATCCCCAGATCACGAAAAAAGTCGAGGAGACGATCCTTGTCCTGTAGCAACTGCGAGAGAGAGCTTGCCAGGACTAACCAATCGTCGAGATACCTCAAAAGATGCATTGTGACCAAGTGTGCCCAAGCCAAAACCAGTGTGAACACTCCTGTGAACACCTGAGGCGCGGTTGAAAGTCCGAAGCAAAGTGCCCTGAATTGGAACACCGTCCCCTCGAGGATAAAGTGAAGATACTTCCTGGAGGACTGATGGATGGGTATCTGAAAATATGCATCCTTCAGGTCTACCGAAAGCATGAAATCGTTCTCCCTGATAGAGGCGAGCACGGAGCGTGCCATCTCCATCGTGAACCGAGTCTGGTGAACAAATCAGTTCAAGGGAGAGAGATCTATCGCCGGTCTCCAGGCCCCCGTAGCCTTCTCCACCAGGAGAAGGCAGCTGTAGAACCCCAGTGAAGGATCTTGGATGATTTCCACAGCCCTCTTGCTCAGCATAGTTAGCACTTCCTCATAGAGTGCCAGATCCTTGGCAGAACTAGGAATGTATGTTTGGAGATGGACCGGATGATCGGTAAGGGGTGGCCTTGACTCGAAGGGCAGAAGATATCCCTCCTGAAGGACATCCACTACCCAGGTCTTGGCTCCATAGCGCTGCCATGTTGCCCAATGGCTTGCCAGGTGACCCCCTACCAATGGCAGCTGCTGAGGGGGAACACTGTCACTAAAGTTTCCCCTTCTTCCTCTTTCGCTTACCTCCCTTCCCACGAGAGAAGGGAGGCCGAGATGGGGACTATTGTTCCTCTCTCGAAGCGAGGGAGGGAGGGTGGGTCTTTCCTCGCGCGATTTTTTTAATGAAGAGGCAGCCTTGGGGTGGAGGAAGAGCTAGCTTGGCTCTGAGGCCTAGCCGCAGTTGCCTGAGATGGCCTGGATTTCTTGGCAACTGTCTGGTGGACAAGATGGTCGCTGTCTTCAGCTCTCAGCTTGTCTACCACAGCATCCCCCATATATCTAGGGAAGAGAGAGGAGGAACTAGGGAAGAGAGTGGAGGAACCCAGCAACAGTCCATTCCTAAGACCCAATGCTGACTCTATACCAGCCATCCTGGTTATACGAGTTAGGACAGCGTCCCTCCTCCTAAGAACCAGGTTGGCCCACAGTTTGGCAGTTTGGTGGGCCAGGTAAGAAATAGCCCTACCTCCAGACTGACAGTGTCTCCTGAAGTCCAAGTCTTCTCCAGGAACTATCAGTCCCGAAGAAGCCGCGACCTTGGATATTGTGAGGGACCACAGATCCAGCCAGGAGACAGCCTGGAGGGCTGCCATAGTGGTACCCTCCAATGCCGTTGCCTCTTGCTGTATAAACCAGGGGTTCTCCAACAGGAGATGCTGCAGAGGCAAGCCAGGAGTTAGGCGTACTAACTCTGGATCAACCTGTTTAGTTGGCAGAGAGTTCTCCGAGGGCAAGTAGAAGTGCTGTTGACGAGGTAGAGGAGGGGGAAGCAACTTGCCCGACCTGTTGGCCCTGAGTGAACTCTCTTGTCCTGAGACAAGATTGTTTGTTTGGTTTAACAAACCCTTGGACAATGAAGACCAAGGTAACCCCAAAGAAGCTCTGGGTTCCTTCTTAGGACCCCAGAACAACTCTTAACTGTGAAGGGCAATCAAAGGGAGCAACCTTCGATCCTTCCCCGAGGTCATTGTGCTGATGAATCAGCAGATGACCTCTGCAAAAGACCTCTGGATCTCAGGAGTGCCCGCATCCTGAGGAGAAGGACCGTCTAGTCATTCCAGGGCAAATCCCTCCCTCAGCCCTCTTCCTTCAGAAGGAAGAGCCTCGACACACCCCTAGGATCTCCTAGAACCACGAGCATAAGACCTCTCGGGTCCTAAGACCGTGCCGGGCACATATGCTCTCATGGCCGAACTGTGGGGAGCGCACTCTCCATGGTTCCCCCTGGTCGCCTCGCTCTTACTGGTGTACCCCGAGGAGGTTGAAGGGACAGGTGAGGATGATCTGACACTCCTGCTTGATCTGTTAGCAGAACTAATGGACGGAGCAGATTGCAACGATCACCAACCTGTGGTGATGATCGGTTTGCAGGTCTAGAAGAGTGCTCTCCCTATGGAGAAGCACTCCAAGGACAGAAGCGATGCTCTCTCACGTTAGGGGAATTGCTACTTGAGGCCTGGACTGTCCGCCGACGATCAGGTGAAGAATAGCACCCACCAGTGTGATGAGAGCGGGCAACATCCTCACAATGAGTCACAGCCTCAGAAGAAGCTGAAGCTCCTTCAAAAGACTGAACAGGGGACTTCCTATCGGTCTCACCGCGTGCATGGTCTGCCAGGACCATCACGTCACCCCTGGGAGCCGTATGACCGCTACGCAAGCGGTCTTCGGCAAGGTGAAAGTTACCTGAGTGACCCTCACCTTCCCTCAGCACCGCGCCCAAGTCGTGACGGTGAGCAGACTCGGCGTCACCAACTCTCGCTGCACACTCACTGGTGAGTGAGCGTACACACAGAGAAACTCACAAATGAACACCCCAGACGGTCCCAGTCCTAGAGGCAGAACCTCCAGAACTAGGAGCAGAAGTACCAGCGGTGGTGAGTACATCTGCGGTTCCCGCCCTACATGCTCCTGGGGCAGTGAGGCAGTTCCCGTTCCTTTGGGAACAAGAGGTCCAGCGGAAGGCCCACCTGTCTCACAAGAACAGCGAGACAAACCCTTAGAAGTACCAAAGCAAGACTTCTTGGGTGGGGGGAAGACAGCCTTCTTTCAGAAGAAGTGGAGGAGGCTGCAGACAACAACGACGAATATGAAGACGAGGAGGAAGAGGACGACACTTTTCGCTTCTTCTTTGACTCCTTCTTCCTGGACCGCAGCACAGCAGCACTCACACGGTCAGGAACCGGGGCAACAGACATGGAGACGGAGACCGGCGGAAGATGAAGTGGGGATATCTTCGGATGATCAAACCCAGCTGGGGGGGGAGGGGGGGAAGGGGGGGGGAGGACTGCATAGCCTGGAGGAGGAGGAAGAAAAGATTCCACCCTCAAAGTATGCGGCGCCGACGATATGACCGCAGCAGGTGTAACCGAAGTTACGTGCAGGGTATACACCAAGTGGAGCAGTGCCGCATACAGAGGCATCGAAATAGTTGTAGTAGTCCTCGACTCTACCCCATGAGCCACTGGGGCTGACAAAAAATGATCCATCAGCCCCTGGAGTGAAGGAGTGCCAGGCAACCCCAGCTTCACCCAGGCCTGCTGTAGATCCCTGACCGCGGAGTCAGACACACCTGAGGGAGCAAAAGTCGGGTTAGTAGGGAGGACTCCTGTTTGCCCCGAAGGAGTAGGATCCCCTCCGGAGCAAGCAGAAGTTTCTGAGTACAGCTTTGGGTCGGCAAGCCTCCCCCACAACTCTTCTACGCTTGACGAATCAAGCGAAGAAGCAGAATGAGACAGTTTCCCTGAAGGGGAAAGAGTGAGATGGGGAAGCTTACATGGAGGGAGAGAGGAAGACAAAGGGTTAGCCACCAACGGAGTTGACAGGGTGTGTAGCCCTCTGAAGAAGCCTTGGATGACTTCCCCCACAACTGCTTCCTCCCCTCGCATCTCACCCACTGCTCTACCAACCAAGAGATACAAGTATCACAAGAATTGTCTCTATTACACCCATGCCCTCAGCACTTATCGCAGAGGGCGTGAGGATCCACATCCATTTTTGTGCGGAAACCTCCGCATTTTCTGCCCCTCACTCCAGGGCAAACACGTTGCGCAAATGGGGGGCAAAGAGGCTTTTCCAAGTTTTGGGTTTGCATCTTAATAATAAAGCAAACAACAAAGCACAAACACTCATCAACAAAAAAAAGTAAAGGAACAATCTCATAATTCTTACGACAGAGGCGGGTAGCAAGAACGTCTGCAAAGTGGAATGTTTACGTCCAGTCAGGTGGGACTCCCGACTATCGGACAAGCAGTTACTGCCTAACTACCTTGTTGTTATTCTCTTACGACTGAATTCCAGCCTACGCTGAAAGTAATTCCTTATGTGAAGGACCGAAGGTGTGTAGTATTACGTGTAAGAACAAATAAGAAATAACAATTTGTTGAAAAATGTTATTGTTATAATACAATTAAGTTTGTTCATACTTACCTGGCAGATATATATATAACTGTATTTTCTGACGTCCGACAGAATTTCAAAACTCGCGGCACACGCAGTGGGCGGCCAGGTGGTAGTACCCATTCCCGCCGCTGGGAGGCGGATATCAGGAACCATTCCCATTTTCTATTCATATTTTATTCATGACCCTTGTCTCCTGAGGGGAGGAGGGTGGGCACTCTAATTATATATATCTGCCAGGTAAGTATGAACAAACTTAATTGTATTATAACAATAACATTTTGTTCATGAAACTTACCTGTCAGATATATATATAGCTGAATCCCACCTTCGGATGGTGGGAAGAGACAGAATAGGATTTTTTAGGAAACTTAAATTAAGTAGACGATGTACTTCTTGGTTCCTTACCTGTTAGCAAAGTAGACTCTGTGATTACTGTCACTTAAGCCTGCTTCTGCTTTTATCAGAGTTGCCAGCCAGGTGTAGACCTGTAGTGCTGGTGAGCTCTGGATGCTCTGTCAACGGGGACATGACCTCAACGTGACAAGACCATCGAGCCAAACATATGGCAGTAACACAGCAAACGACCACCACCTGACCAATTAACCAAAAGACCCCTGACAATTAAACTAAAGAATGGGAGATCTCCACAGAAGATCTCACCATCAACCAAAAACACAACAATAAAACTAACCTAAACTAAGCTAAGGGATAGGAAGAGAGCTACCTTCGAGGCCCCCAAAACTGTGTCTGCCAAAATGTATGGCCCCAAAGAACTACAGTTCTCGTAAATCGTTCTCACATCCCGGAGGTAATGTGAGGCGAATACGGAATTGCTCCTCCAAAAGGTGCTATCAAGGATGTCTTTGATAGACATATTCCTTTGGAAGGCAGAGAATAGCTACGGCTCTAACTTCGTGAGCTTTCACTTTAAAGAGGCTCAAATCAGTCTTCTGGCAAGATGAATGAGCCTCTTTAATGACGTCCCTCAAAAAGAAAGCCACAGCATTCTTTGACAAAGGCAAATCTGGTCTTTTCACCGAGCACCAGAGATTACCTGAGGGACCTCTTATCTCTTTAGTTCTATGAACATAGAACTTGAGAGCCCTGACAGGGCACAGGGCTCTCTCTGGTTCTTGACCCACGAGACCCGACATACCTTTGATCTCAAAGCTCTTGGGCCAAGGATTAGACGGGTTCTCATTTTTTGCCAAGAAAGTCGGGCTCAACGAGCAGACAGCGTTGTCCCCCTTGAAGCCCACTAGGCTACTGAACGCTTGGATTTCACTAACTCTCTTCGCCGTCGCCAGAGAAGTTAGGAAAAGCGCTTTCTTCGTCAAGTCCCGTAGAGAAGCTTCGTGGAGAGGCTCAAAGGGACTTAACATTAGATGTTTCAGAACCACATCGAGATTCCATGAGGGTAGTCTTGCCTGTGGAATCTTGGAGGTTTCGAACGACCTTAAGAGATCGTGTAGATCCTTGTTGTCGGAGAGGTCCAGTCCTCTGTGTCGAAAAATGGCCGACAACATACTCCTATAACCCTTAATTGTAGGAACTGCCAATTTCTGCACATTTCTTAAGGGACCGCCCGTCAAAAATGACGAAATATTTTGAAAAAAGTCGATTTCTAGTGAATCAACCATCGAATACTTCATGGTCATGGCAACCCACTGCCGAAGTTTCAGAGCAATATATTGATTCTAACTATTTTTTCTACAATATTTTGCTAAAATGATATTGTTATTTTACAATAAAGTTTTGTACATACTTACCTGGCAGACATAATACTTAGCTTACGTCTCTGACGTCACCGACAGAATTCAAAACTCGCAGCTAACGCGACAGGTAGGTCAGGTGATCTACCTTACCGCCGCTGGGAGGCGGGTGTAAGAACCATCATACCTTTCTTGCCAGATTTTTCTCTCTATTATACCTGTCTCCTGAGGGGAGGCTGGGCGGGCCATCAATCGTATATGTCTGCCAGGTAAGTAGGTACAAAAAAAAACTTTATTGTAAAATAACAATATCATTTTTTTGTACATGAACTTTCCTGTCCAGACATATACTTAGCTGATTGACACCCTTGGTGGAGGGTACAAGACAGAAAATAACAAAGAAAAGGTAAACAACACCTGTTGTAGGATAAACATAACCTTGGTTCTTACCTGTTTAGGCTGAAGACTTCATAGATACTGTCTATTAGTCTGCATAGCCATAAGAGCTACAGCGAGGGCGTGACCTACAGCTGAAAAGACTCTTTGGGTCTACTAACGGGACTTGATATCCGCTTACTTAGTAGAATCCAAGTCGGATCATGTCAATGGGGGTTCGCCTCTTCTATGACAGAACCTGTCCACTACCAACGCAGGGAGCTTCAAACCAAATCCGATCACCTAACCAAACTAACGTTATTAGCATTACGAAACGAAAAAAGATGCCTACCTGCATCATTTTTCATACAACCATATGAACTCAATTACCAAAAAAAAACAAGGGAAAAAGAAAAAACTACTAAGGATATGTTTCCAGCTCCCTGCCCCAGCACCGAATCCGCCGATACGTACGGGCCTAACGCGAAGCACTCGTCATACGTAATACTGACGTTCTTTTAGGTAGTGGTTGGCGAATACTGAATTACATCTCCAGAATGTAGTTTTCATCAGATTCTGAAGAGACATATTCTTCTTAAAGGCCAAGGAAGTGGCAATTGCTCTCACTTCATGAGCCTTGACTTTTAGGAGCTTGAAATGTTCTTCATTACAAGATCTATGTGCTTCTTTCACAACACTTCTAATGAAGAAAGACAGCGCATTTTTCGACAATGGTCTGCTGGGGTCCTTTACAGAGCACCATAGTCTGTCCTCAATGCCCTTAAGGGTTTTCTTCTTCTGAGGTAGTATTTTAAACTCCTAACAGGGCAAAGAGTTCTTTCAGGTTCTTCCCCTACTAGGGCAGATAAACCACGAACCTCAAAGTTCCTTGGCCAAGGATTTGAGGGGTTCTCATTTTTTGCTAAAACGAAGGAAGGAAGGAACAAACCACGGAATCTCCTTTGAAAACCTACCCTTCCTTCTAGGGCATGAATCTCACTAACCCTTTTAGCAGATGCTAAAGCTATGAGAAAGAGAGCTTTCCTCGTGAGATCTTTGAAGGAGGCTAAATGTGGTGGTTCAAATCTAGCGGACCTCAGGAAACGAAGAACCACATCCAGATTCCAACTTGGAACTTCGTTCGAAGTTTTCTTGGAAGATTCAAAAGATCTTAATAGATCATGAAGATCTTTGTTATTCGAAAGATCTAAATTCCTATGTCTGAACACCGCAGCCAGCATGCTACGGTATCCTTTGATAGTAATACTGCCAAACCGCATTTTTCTCTGAGGAAAACTAGGAATCTGCTATCTGAGTCACAGAGGTACTGGAAGAGGAAAACTTCTGGTTCCTGCACCAACGGCGAAAGACGTCCCACTTCGACTGGTAGACTTTAAGGGTCGAAGGTCTTCTAGCTGAGGCGATAGCCTTAGCAGCTTTTGTCGAAAACCCCTTCGCTCTGACAAGACTTTTGACAGTCGAAAGCCAGTCAGATTGAGAGCGGGGAGGTTTCTGTGATACCTGTCGAAGTGGGGTTGTTTGAGCAAATCTTGTCTTTGTGAAGTGCTCTTGGAAAGTCCACCAACCATTCCAGTACCTCTGTGAACCAATCTTGGGCGGGCCAGAACGGAGCTACTAGCGTCATTCTTGTCCTCTCCGAGATAGCAAATTTCTTGAGGGTTTGTCCTAGTACTTTGAAGGGGGGAAAGGCGTAGACGTCTAGCCCTGTCCAATCTAGGAGAAACGCATCCACTGAAACTGCTCCTGGGTCTGAGATCAGGGAGCAGTAAAGTTCGATTCTTGCGTTCTTTGCTGTTGCAAAGAGATCGATGTGAGGTCTGCCCCATCTTCTCCACAAGGGTCTTGGCATACTTCTGAGTGGTAGGGTCCACTCGGAAGGCAGGAGTTGATTCTTCCTGCTCAGGAGATCTGGCCCTGACGTTCCTTTCTCCCTGTAACGAATCTGGTGAGAAGACTGATCTTCCTTGTTTGAGACCACAGCAGAAGATCCCTTGCTGTTTCGTACAGGGAGAAGGAGTGCGTCCCCCCCTGTTTCTTGATGTACGCCAAGGCTGTTGTGTTGTCCGAATTGACCTGCACTACTGCATTTCGGACGTGGGGTTCGAAGGCTTTCAATGCCATCCAGACTGCCATCAACTCTTTCTTGTTGATGTGCCAGGACACCTGATCCCCCTTCCAGGTGCCTGACACTTCTCTTGTCCCGAGTGTCGCTCCCCAACCTGCCTCCGATGCGTCGGAAAACAACACATGGCTGGGGTTCGGCATGTAGAGAGACATTCCTTCCACAAATCGAAGTGGGTCGTTCCACCACCGAAGGTCTCTCTTGATTTCTCTTGAGATCTTGAAGGAGAACTCCAGATCTAGGGAGAGACGCCTCCAGTTCTGGTATAGGAAGAACTGTAGAGGCCTGAGATGCAGCCTTCCTAGAGAAACGAATTGCTCCAGCGAGGAGAAGTGTTCCCCCAGCAGACTCATCCACTCCCTCGCTGTGCATGCATCTTTCTCTAGGAAGGTCGTTATTTTCTCGTAGCAACGAAGCTATCCTCTCTGGCGACGGAAAAGCCCGAAAAGCCAGAGAAGCTATCCGAATCCCCAGATAGATCCTCTCTTGACTGGGATTAATTGAGACTTCTGGAAGTTCACCAGAAGTCCCAGCGAACTTGCCAATGTAAGGGTCTTTTGAAGGTCCTCCAGACATCTTTCTTGAGACTCTGCTCTGATTAGCCAGTCGTCGAGATAAAGCGACACCCTCACTCCCTCCAAATGTAGCCACTGCGCCACGTTTTTCATTAACCCCGTGAAAACTTGGGGTGCAGTTGATAGGCCGAAGTACAAGGCCTTGAATTGGAAGATGTTTCCTCCCATCATGAATCGTAGATACTTCCGTGAAGAAGGATGGATCGGCACATGAAAGTAAGCGTCCTGAAGGTCTAGAGACACCCATCCAGTCCCCTGGACGAAGAGCCGCTAACACTGAGGAAGTTGTCTCCATGGCGAACTTCCTCTTTTCCACAAAAGACGTTCAGGGCGCTTACATCCAACACCGGTCTCCATCCTCCTGAGTTCTTCGGAACTAGGAAAGTCTGTTGTAAAAGCCCGCAGAGCGGGATCTTTCACTAGTTCTATAGCCTCCTTCTCTAGCATGAGATCTACTGCTAGAGAGAGGGCTTGATTCATGATGGGGTCCTTGTACTTGGCTACCAACTCCCTCGGAGTTGTCGTCCAATGGTGGTCTTGACGAGAAGGGAATGAGGTATCCTTTGCTGACAATCGATAGGGACCCAATTGTCTGCCCCTTTGTGGGCCCAGACGTCGGCAAATTTCAGTAGTCTGGCACCCACTGATGTCTGGAGTCCTTGACCGCTATTTTTTCTTCCCTCTGACTGACTTAGAGAAGGTTTTACCTCTCTTAAAAGGTCTAGTCCCTCTGGTGCAGAACCTCTGACAGCGGGTCCTCCTCGAAAGGGTTCCTGTCTCAGAGGAGTCTCTTTCTTGGTCTTGGGTTGGAAGACAGAGCGAGGTTTCCTGGCCGCCTGGGCTAACATGTCCTGAGTAGCCTTAGCTGAAAGGGCACTCGAGACATCTTGGATAATTTTCTTGGGAACAGAAGAGGAGAGAGTTGAGCATACAAGAGCGAGGCCCTTTGTGCATGAGACACTGCCTTCGTGAGAAACGAACAGTAGACCGACCGTTTCTTAAGCACTCCAGCTCAAAACAGTGAGGAGACTTCACTCGATCCGTTCTCTCACTGCTTTATCCATGCAAGTGAGTACACAGTTAAGATCTTCAGGAGACAGAGCATCTGGGGTCTTGGTCTTATTAGCCAGCACACCTAAAGACCAATCAAGGAAGTTGAAAACTTCCAGGACTCGGAACATTCCTCAGTAAGTGGTCAAGTTCGTTCATTCCCCACGTAGTCTTGGCGGACAAGAGGGCGGAACGACGAGCAGCATCCACTAATGAAGAGAAGTCCGAGTCCGCAGACGAAGGGAGAGCGAGGCCTAAAGGTTCTCCCGATTCGTACCAGAATCCCAATCTGCCGGTCAGTTTAGACGGAGGGAAAGAAAAAAACCGTCTTCCCTTTCTCTTCCTTCGAAAGGAGCCATTCCCCAAAACCTCTCAGCGCCTTCTTCATGGAAACAGTAGGTTTTCATCCTACACAAGACGAAACCTTCGACGTCTTCGAGTGGAGAATAACGAAAGAGGAGAAGGGGGAGCCACAGGAGAAAGGATATCTCCAAACTCTTGCAGGAGTAACTCTGTTAGTTTCTTATAGGAGGAAACTGAGGCGTCTTTTGGTCCTTCTTCTTCTGAGGGGTCCTGTTCCTCCTGAGCCGAAGAGCCCTCCTGATCCTTAGAGGCGCGACTATTCTTAAAGGAGTCTCTAGAGGCAGTTAGACGTATACGTCTTGGAGACAATGCTTCAGGCAAGTGTCTACTTGCAACGTCCTTCTTGTCTGGAGGAGTGCGTTTCCCAGATCCTTGAAGCCTAATAGGAGTCAGGCGGCAGTCAGGTGCAGAGCGCCTGTTTGAAGAAGAAATTCTATCAGGCTCTTGGCGCCTATCCAAAGGAGAGCGGCTACCAGGCGAACGGCGCCTGCCATACGAAAAGCTCCTACCAGGCTCTTGGCGCCTGAACCGAGGCGAGAGAATCTCTGGCGACGAGCGCCTACTAGGTGAGCGCCTACCAGGGGAGAAGCGCCTGCTAGGCTCTCGGCGCCTGACTCGAGGCGAGTAAAAGTCAGGAGAAGAGCGCCTGCCAGGCGAAACGCGCCTAACAAGCTCTTGACGCCTGTCCGATTTAGGGCGCTTGTCAACCGGAGAGTGGAGGCGAGACGAGGAGCGGCTACGAGGTGAGTAGTGCCTACTAGGCTCTTGGCGCCTGTCAAGGGGAGCGATCCTGTCTCGAGAAGAGCGTCTGTAGGGTGAGGATCTCCTACGCGCAGTTTGCTCCTTGTCTGAAGGAGAAACTTGTCTGTCAGGCGAATGTCGCTTAGACGCAGATGTGATCTTGTCCGAAGCAGAAAGCCTCCTGCGAGAATCCGAACGCACAGGTGAGCGCGCCTCTTCCGTCGAAAAGCGAGAGTCAGGAGAGGGGAGCCTGGACTTCTTTACAGGAAGCGAGACGTCCTTCCTGCGACGAGAAGACACGCAAAGAGAGCCAGCCAGAGCCGAAATCTGCGCCTGAAGGTTAGCCAACACCCTTGCAGGAGAATTCACAAACTCGTGAACAGGAGAAGAGGCTCGATCTCCGCTCGGTGAACGATACTCCTGAGATCTCTTACGCTTCTTCGCTTCCACCTCAGGCTCTTCCGAAAAAACTTCAGGGCTGGAAGGGCGGCGCAGGGAGCGTTCCAGGCTCTCTTCGAAGGGCGCGAGGCTTCCGAAGAGCTCCATCCTCTTTTAGGAGAAGGCGAAGGCGACGACGAGAAGCACTGGCGCAAAATTTTCTCTCTTGGAGCGATCCAAGGTAGCCTGGAAACGATCAACAGGAACTACTGAGGGGTAACGCCTGAACCGTTGGGGATGCTCCCTAACCTTCCTGCGGCTTCGACTTTCCTCCTCCCACTGGGACTGGGAGTCTGGAAGAGGTCTAGGCCTGGAAGCATTAGGGAGCCGATCAGACGCACCCTCCACTGCACTGGGTTCACTGCACAAATCACTATTGGAATCACTCTTACCTTCTAGTTGCTTGATTTTCCTCTCCATACTGCGAATGGTGGCTTTCATTGAGGCCACTTCCGAAGGCGCATCTTCGGCTTCGGTGCAGGGAGCAGGAGCTTGAAACTGACAAAAGGAGCTACTTCTAAAGAAAATAGGATTATCTACATCCAACTCGCTAATACGAGATCTACTACTGCTCCTGGAAGAAGCTTTCCTAACTTTATCCTTTTCAAGCTTCCTCAAGTAGGAAGACAAAGACTTCCATTCATCCTCATTCAGCTTTTCACATTCATTACAAGGGTTATTAAAGGTGCATTCATTCCCTCTACACTTCAAACATACCGTGTGAGGGTCTACCGCAGCTTTCGGTAGCCTCACCTTACACTCAGTCATACAACAAACTCTAAACATAGCAGTTTTCTTAGTATCAACATCAGACATCATGTATCCAAGAAAAATCCAAAGAAAAATCCAAAGAAAAGTCCAATAACTGTCCACCAAATCGCGAAATGCCAGGCCAAAAGATCGGGTACTTCACCAAAAGTCCGTAGAAACAATCCAGGGCGAAAACGAGAAAAGAATCCAACTGTCAAGAGGTACCGACAACAGGTGTGGTCGACACCGACGACAGAAAAAAATCTGGCAAGAAAGGTATGATGGTTCTTACACCCACCTCCCAGCGGCGGGTAAGGTAGATCACCTGACCTACCTGTCGCGTTAGCCGCGAGTTTTGAATTCTGTCGTGACGTCAGAGACGTAAGCTAAGTATATGTCTGACAGGAAAGTTCATGTACAAAAATAAGTTATTATTTTGACAATCACACTCTTATTTCCCTATTATTAGGTTATACAGCGTATAATATAAATATACAAGGAATTATATACGTATACATATATCATGAATAAAAATAATGTTTAGCAACTCGTCCACTGCTATACGGTAGCGAGTAGGCGATGGAGTACGGATAAGTCAGTGCCTTGAAGGCTGTCGTAGCAGACGGTCGTCTGTGTCGTCTGCTCGCGTGACGTTTCTTGTGTTTCGTCTGCTACTGTCACCGTTCATCGGGCGATTTTTTAGATTTATCTGGATTCTCTACACTGCAAATCATTTCTGCAATGCCCAGGAAGAAAGGCTACATCAAGAGGATGGCCGAAGCAGTTGAGAAAGTGAGAGAGGTGAAAGGAGGAAACTGGACGAGCGTCAGCCATTTTAACTCCACCACCAACAGCTGATCCTCCCCAGCCATCAAGAGCCATATGACCGCCACCACACCACTGCCTCCCTCCACCACTGGTGCTCCAACACAAACTCTCACCAGTTCAATGAGTAGAAAGATCCAGTATTAAAAAAAAAAGAAAAAGGTAGGGCTACAATAGCTGATCTTGCTGCGGAGCATACTAGTCGCCGTGGGATGTGTCAACTTTAAATGCCATTTTCTCAAAGTGAGTTATTGTCCTTTAAACCACTACTTCTTCGTTAGTTTTTATCCGACCTTTCACATTTTTTTTTCATTGTATTCGTCTTTAAAAGTTCTATAACTTGCTTAGAACCAATCTTTGAAAATGTTTCTCTTTCTTTATTTAAAATTACATTTCTGGGCTCAGCTCGTGTCGCTGCGCGAAATATCCTTTAATCTATTATTTCTAGGGTAAATGTACTAACACATACCAGAGAATAAATAAAATAAAGAAAAAGGTCAGTATAACTGACTCGCTCACCCTCCAGGAGGGTGTCGGTATGAACACTAGGCGAGTGAGACCACTACCACGAGCCAAATGCCAATAGAAATCTCCCACTACAAAATCCCTCCAAGAGGGGAGCCGACCCACAGAGTGAGCAGCTCGTACTACTACTACTCCATCCCATGCTGCCGACTGCTGCGCTCTGGTGCCATCCTTTCAAGTTAGCACCCACGAGTCGGTTGTGTTATTTTTCCTCTGTGTTTTTTGTGCCCTTTCATTGGATTTTCCATTATGGAGCGTGCAGCTATCGCAGCAGCTAAGTTAAGTACTCAGTATTTACGGTTTAGTGGTTTTTTTCCGGCCCTGAGACAGTATTTGCCGTTTTTTAGGTATAAATACGATCTCGGGGTCGGAAGCATGGCAGCATGGTTCTGCCTCGTGATGGGCTCCGTTCTTGGTCTCCCATACCTAGAACATCCCTTATTTATCTTCGCTCTTTATGATTATCCGCTTTACTTAGGGTACGGTCTACTCAGGTTTGTCATGCATGCATGTATTACCTTACGTAGGCTTCTTCTATCCAGACCCTAGTCCAGGTTCTTAGTATCGGCCTCTGACTAGCTTTGAGTGGTAGACTTGCCTTCGGGTTAGTCGTACACTCCTGGATTTTTTCTCCTGCTATATTGTTTTCTTTCTTTCATTTATTTATTTTATAACTGTGTATTTTATTATTGTTAGGTTAGTTAGGCGTCTGGCTTAAGCCTAGGTCCTGGCTCTTTGAGCCTATACTACCGCTCATCAGTTCGGTTGCTTCCCTATAGCATCTCTCTGATCAGTTGGTTCGCCCAGTGGGCTATTGCCTCCGCTTTTCAGTCAGTATGCTTCCCGATAGCATTTCCCTGATCAGTGGTTGTCCTAGGCTTAGTTGTCGTTTTTGGTCTTACCGCCTCGTGGTCACTTCGTGATCACGGGCCAGCCAGACGCCTGTCCAGTCATTCTTCCCCCCCTCCCGCTCTTCCATAGAGTCGGGCGGGGGCGGGTCGGTCTGCCATGCTCGCTCCTCATAACCCGAGCCTGCCTCCCTCTCTCCCCTCAGGCGGAGGGGCTAGGGAGTCGGGACAGACCCAGACTGGTCTCGACCTCTCCGGCTTCTCGGTCCGGCCGGTTGGTACGGAGGTGGGGGGGGTACTGGCCTTGCCCACCCTCCGCGCTACCTTGTCGCTCCGGGCTAGCTTGAGCCTTGGGGGGTATGTCTTCTCCGCTCTTTTCCCATCTTACTAGGGCTCCTTCCTGATCGGAGTCCTGGTATCCAGCGGAAAGTTGTTTAGTCCACCCAGTAGGGTGGACCGGAGCATACAGTGGGTCTCTACTAACCTTACCGTTTTGCTGAGTTACTACACTCCCGCTACGCACTGGACTTAGTCCGGTTTGCTTGTGTGTTAGGTTTAAGTTATCTTTTTAAGTTTATCTTAAGAACCTTAAACCATCCCCTCCCTTACAATATCTTACCGGATCTCTCCGGGATTATAGCCTATTCAGGCGATGCAGGGGAGGGGTTATGCCCAATTTTTTTCCGATCCGGCATGCATCGGAGCTCTTCTGTCCTTTAGACTGTAAGTGATGTTTTTTAAGATACATGTGTCTCCCCACTTACAGGCCACCAACTGTGAGCATCCGGGATGTTCCGCCACACTTCAGGACCCTTGTGGACACGAAGTTTGCCGGTCCCATGCTCCATGCGCGACTCCACTCGGGGACATCCAGGTCTGGTACCATGAAACGTGTACCATATGTTACGATCTGGTGAGCCAGCTTTTGGAAGGGTAAGTTTTACATCTCCAGTAGCTGCTCCGCTTCTTTTTTAGCGCTTAAGTTTTCATCATATTAACTTAAGGCAATTAATTTAAGTTATACTTTAAGTTTTAGTTTTAAGTGATTCTTAAATCTAAACTACGCCTTCTCTTCCAGGCTCCGGCAGTAAGAGATACCGCACTGGCTACCCTGCGGGCCTGGGTCGGCGGTTTTTGGGAAAAACGCCGCCAAGGGACAGCCTACATCCTAGAGAAGCGGTTGGCATTACTAATCTTGTTCCCCGGAGGCAAGGCGACAGGATACGTCGACCCGGTAGAAGCGGATCCGACTATCGCCTTCATCCAACAACAGCTGGCCACCTCATTAACTGATCAGGACCAGGATATCTCTACGGATGTCGCGACCCTATATATTAATGTTGAACCTATGGTAGGTATAGACGACCTGTTGGTCGAGGTAGGTACGGTGGACACCCAAGTGGGTCACCCTTGGGCGTAACTGTTTCTTCTACTCCTGCAACCTCTCCATCCTTCCAAGGCTTTACGGGTGACGAAATATATTCTCCTCCTGGTGCTTCGGTTAGACCTAAGGTCAAGTCTAAGGTGATGACTTTGACTAAGACGTCGTCGTCGTCTAAGAAGACGACTTCGGCTTCATCCTCCTCCCGTAAGTCTCCGGCTGGGATCCCGGAGCATCCAGGTCTAAAGCTTCTAGCTCCGGCTCTAAGTCCTCGAGGAGTAAATCCTCAGAGAGAGATCTCGCACTCCGGCAGAATCACCAGTTCCGCTACCTTTGGTTCCGATTCAGAGCCTCCCCTCCACCTCCGCAGCAGCTCCGGCTTTGGACTCCAATGCTGGCCTGTTGCAACAGGTGGGTGACCTGGTTGGGTCCTTAAAGAGTGCATGGAGCAAATGATCTCTCGTCTGTTCGGACAGGATTACTTCCCAGGACTCCATTATAGCCGGGCTGGAGAGAAAGCTCCTCTAGCCTCTCCTCCACTGTCCAACACGAGTGGATCCCAACTTCCTCCGTATGACTCACTACCTCAGTTCTCTATGAACAATCCGTGGAGAGTAGCGTCATACGCCCCCTTCCATGACGGTCTCATCTCTATACCGGAATTTGGGACTCGAAGAATAGAGGACTTCGAGTTCTTCCCGGAAGACCTCCAGCCTCCGTTCATAGGCTACGCAAGGCTTACGCCGTCGGCTATGGTGCGGGACGATAAGGTACCTAAGGAGACAGTCCTCTACTCACGAGACCAGGCTCAGAGAGAATGGCTCAGGAGTTTAGAGGGACATGGATTGTTCTAACACCAAGATACAACCATTTAAGAGTCCCTTTACCATTTTTACAATGGATGAGAGTACCCCGCTCCCGTTCCTAACCAAGATCGCGAGGTCGACCATCCCAGCGGCCCAGAAGGGGGAACCTATACCGCAGTTGAAGGAAGCGGATCCCACTTCTCCGTTGCTCCCCTCAGTTGGAGAATTGTGGGAAGACTTGCCGAATACATTCTCAGCTGGCAAACTCAAACCGGACTGTGCTATGGAGCAGTTTGGTGAAAAGCTACCCAGGCTCCCAGATAGCCTTATTCAGGCTGAGTTTGATGCAAAAAATCGCGTCTAGCCAGATCCATCAATTCTATGCTATGTCTGAGGTAGCTACCATGGCTTATGGATCAGAACCGATTTTTAAGCTCATGACCAAAGCCCTGACTCAAACGGTACAGTCAGATATGTTTGAGTTTGCCACTGCTCGGACGAATTGTAGGAAGCATGTCCTACAAGAGGCAACCATTCGGCATGAACCGAATAGGTTACTCTCGTCTAGCATCTGGGAGCAGATCTCTTCCCAGAAGCTATGGTTAAGGAGGTCCAGTCAGAGGCTACCAGGTTAAACCAGAGCCTTAAGGATCGTTGGGGCCTTTCGGCTAAGAGGAGGCAAGACCTGACTCCTAAAGGTAAGGGACAAAAGAAACCCAGGCGTTTCCAACCTTACCAGAAGAAGCAACTACGCTTTCCTCAACAAGTTCCAACCGTAACCAGTTAGTGCAGACAGCCCAACCCTCCACTTCTAAAGGTCAATCACAGCCAATTTATGTGATATCCCCTCAGCCTCAGCCCTCCACCCCTCTTACGCCATCTCTCCAGCTTACAATCAAGCCTTCGAGAGTCAAGCTTCTCAGAAGTATGACCGCTCGGGTAAGGGAGGTAGAGGTAAGCGTTCCTTTCGTGGGAGAGGATCGGGAGCCCCTTAACAGGGAAGGCACTTCAGAGGAGGCGAGGCGGTTACCAGAACCAATGAAGAACTTCAGGTAGGAGGGAGGCTGTTTCACTTTCGCCACCGGTGGAACTTCAGCCAATGGGCTCAGAGCATAGTGTCAAAAGGTCTGGGTTGGAGCTGGTTGACGAACCCACCTCCATCCAGACCTTTCCGTCAACTTCCTTCCAAGGAATTGACAGAGTACGCAGACGATCTCCTTCAAAAAGGAGCTATAGCGAGAGTCAAGAGATTAAAATTTCAGGGTCGCTTGTTCAGCGTGCCAAAGAAAGGTTCACAAAAAAGAAGGGTAATCTTAGACTTGTCCCGCTTAAACTTAGCCATCCGCTGCGACAAGTTCAAGATGCTCACGATCTCACAGGTGCGGACCCTACTTACCCCGTGGGCGTCACCCACCACCTCTATCGATCTTACAGACGCTTACTATCATATCCCTATTGCAAGACACTTCCGTCCGTATCTGGGTTTCAAGATAGGAGACCAGACATTCTCCTTCAAAGTAGTTCCATTCGGACTCAACGTGGCACCCAGAGTGTTCACGAAGCTAGCGGAAGTGGTAGTGCAACAACTCAGATCGCAAGGGATCATGGTAGTAGCGTATCTCGACGATTGGTTGATCTGGGCCCCAACAGTAGAGGAATGCAACAGAGCTACTCTGAAAGTGATTCAGTTCCTGGAATATCTAGGCTTCAAAATAAACAGGACCAAATCAAGACTCACTCCAGAGTCAAACTTTCAGTGGCTGGGCATTCAATGGAATCTAGCATCCCACACTCTGTCGATTCCATCAACCAAAAGGAAAGAAATAGCAAAGTCAGTCAAGCAATTTGCTAAGTCACAAACTAGCGTCAAGGAGATGCCCAGGAGAAAGGATCCATGGGTTCTCTCCAGTTTTGCATCAAGTGACCAAACGGACTTAATGAAAGCCAAACTGAAAGACCTAACCAGAATCTGGCGCTCGCGAGCAAACGTCAGGTCCAGGACAAACTATCCTCAGTGCCTCTGATTCTAAAGAATCGACTTCGGCCATGGGCGAGAGTCAAGAATTTATCAATGTCAGTACCCCTTCAGTTCCCTCCACCAGGGGTCACCATCCACACAGACGCGTCCTTAAGCGGCTGGGGAGGGTATTCCCAGGTCAAAAAGGTTCAAGGGACTTGGTCACCTCAGTTCCGTCAGTTCCATATAAACGTACTGGAGGCAATGGCAGTGTTCTTGACTCTAAAAGGTTACGCCACCCAAGTACTCCCACATAAGCTAGTCCTGGACAGCGCAGTGGTAGTACATTGTATAAAACAGAGGAGGCTCCAAGTCACGGCATCTAAATCCCGTCATGATAGCCATCTTCTCCCTGGCAGACAAGTTCAGTTGG
Source organism: Macrobrachium nipponense (assembly GCF_015104395.2). Classification (NCBI taxonomy): domain Eukaryota; kingdom Metazoa; phylum Arthropoda; class Malacostraca; order Decapoda; family Palaemonidae; genus Macrobrachium; species Macrobrachium nipponense. The sequence continues at coordinate 69,163,579 of NC_087217.1, read as the reverse complement.
CATCTTTCCTCCACTCACATAGCTGGAGTAAGAAACGTCATAGCAGACGCCCTATCCCGATCAGTACCCCTAGAGTCGGAATGGTCACTGGACAACAGTTCGTTCCAATGGATCCTTCAAAGAGTCCCAGGGCTACAGGTGGACCTCTTCGCATCACAAGCGAACCACAAAACTACCGTGTATGTAGCCCCCAACCTGGACCCTCTGGCCTATGCCACGGACGCCTGGCTCTAGACTGGAACAACTGGGAGAAGATTTACGTCTTCCCTCCAGTGAATCTCCTCATGAAAGTATTGAACAAAATCAGGACATTCAAGGTCAAGTGGCTCTAGTAGCCCCAGACTGGCCGAAGAGCAACTGGTATCCTCTAATTTTGGAGCTGGGCCTTCGTCCTCTTCAGATCCCCAGTCCCAAGCTCTCCCAGTCAGTGCAAATGAAGACTGTGTTCGCTTCCTCAGGATTCTCAAAACCCTAACTTTATGGATTTCATGAAGTTTGCGGCAAAAAGAGATGCGAATATTGACCCTCAGAATATTCTATTCTTAGAATCCGATAAAAGGGATTCGACTTTGAGGCAGTATGATGCTGCTGTCAAAAAGTTAGCAACCTTCCTGAGAGATTCGGATATTAGAATCATGACAGTTAATTCAGCTATATCCTTTTTCAGATCCTTATTTGAAAAAGGTTTAGCAGCTAGCACGATTACGACAAAACAAGTCAGCTTTGAAAAAGATATTTCAATTTGGATTTAACATAGACTTGACGGATTCCTACTTCTCGTCTATTCCTAAGGCATGTGCTAGGCTTAGGCCTTCTGTTAGGCCTACGTCAGTTTCATGGTTCTTAAACGATGTCCTAAAAACTGGCTTCCGAAACCGATAATGACACATGCTCGTTTATAATGCTCTTAAGAAAAACCCTATTCTTATTAAGCTTAGCTCAGGAGCAAGAATTTCAGACTGTCGGCTCTAATCCAGAGACCCGGATCATATTCAGTTCCTTCCCACAGGAGAAGTCCTACTTTCTCCGGAACGTAGCTTTTTAGCAAAGAATGAAGATCCTTTGATGAGGTGGGAACCTTGGAAGGTACTACCCCTTCCACAAGATGTATCTCTTTGCCCAGTTACAACCTTACGAGCCTTTCTGTCTAGGACCTCCTCATCTTTCGTCGGGTCCACCCCTCTTTAGGAGGGAAAAAGGTGGAACTTTATCCATTAAAGGCATCAGGCAACAAATCCTGTACTTTATTAAGCAAGCCAATCCTGACTCTTTCCCGAAAGCACATGATGTCAGGGCAGTAGCCACCTCAATTAATTATTTCCAACATATGAACTTCGATGAGTTGAAAAAGTATACTGGATGGAAATCGCCGACAGTGTTCAAACGTCACTACCTTAAGTCCTTGGAAGCTCTGAAATTCCCAGCAGTAGCAGCGGGTAACCATAGTTTTCCCCTGACTCTAGCTAGTTTGTAGTAGAAGATTCAGTCCTCCTTTCTACCTGCCTCACCCTAAAAGTTCGTCGATTCCTACCTGGTTCATTTGCATTCACCTTGTGTCTTAGCTGCTTTTGTGATAGTGGTATGGGTGCCCCTTATTGTCTGGTTAGGGACACTCACAAATGATTATAAACATTGATCTCATGGATGTTTCCCTTATTTTTATGCTAGGGGATACATCATATTATAATGATTACGGGTTTTGTATATTAAGTCATATACATTCTTTTATATATTATTATTGTTGATTGTTTTTATTAATTGCTATTATACTTTTGATACATGCTGTTACACAGATAACATTGATACATGTAAATAATTTTACCTGTACATGTAATTACCTTATGTTAACAACATATTAGATTTATGGGTATTTAAGCATATTTCTATTTTTATACCCCTGTGTATATGTATCTTTTAGCAATTATAGTCTATTCATATATATTTTATCTTTTATTTGAGACCTATTCTGATTTATTTTATTTTTATTCTCATTTTATTACTTTTGTTTACAATCTTGTGCTATTTCTCTGGTACGATTTCGCGCAGCGACACGAGCTGAGCCCAGAAAAGGGATTTTGACGTAAGGAAAAATCTATTTCTGGGCGATTGGCTCGTGTCGCCAGCGAAATCCCACCCTACCCATCCCTTCGCCCAAGATTGTCTTGCTAACTTCAGGATGGCCACCAGAGGCGCAGCAGTCGGCAGCATGGGATGGAGTAGTAGTAGTACGAGCTGCTCACTCTGTGGGGTCGGCTCCCCTCTTGGAGGGATTTTGTAGTGTGGGAGATTTCTATTGGCATTTGGCTCGTGGTAGTGGTCTCACTCGCCTAGTGTTCATACCGACACCCTCCTGGAGGTGAGCGAGTCAGTTATACTGACTTTTTCTTTATTTTATTTTATTCTCTGGTATGTGTTAGTACATTTACCCTAGAAATAATAGATTAAAGGATATTTCGCTGGCGACACGAGCCAATCGCCCAGAAATAGATTTTTCCTTACGTCAAAATCCCTTTATTTACGTAACAGATTTTTATTACAAATTTAAACGCAAAAATAATAACTTTATCCCTCTAAAGTACAAATTTTGTTTTGAGGAGATTGTTGACACACTCTTTAGCTATTAAATGAGACTAGGTTTAGCTTCCTATCTCTGATAGTTTTTAATTTTAAAGCAGTAGCAGTTTTTTTGGATGCATACGAAAATGCCCTTTTTTATTTTATTCTTCTTTTCTATTGCAGATTTTGCATTCAGCAGATGGGAGAAGAGTCCAGGTATCAAGATTGCCCTAAAATAAAATTTTCAATTAGTTACCATGTGTTTTTGTAACCCATGTCATTTTTTGCCATGCCCCCCCTTAAATAGAGCAAGAAATCTGCTATCTGGTTTACAGAGGTCGTGGAAGAGGAAATTCCTTCCTTTTTGCACCATGCCCTGAAGGAGGCCCACTTAGATTGGTAGACAGCTCTTGAAGAGGCTCTTCTAGCATTAGCGATTGCTCTCGCAGCTGCTTTCGAAAAGCCTCTCGCTCTGGCCAACTTTTCGATAGTCTGAACGCAGTCAGAGCCAGCGGAGAGGTTTTTGGTGATACCTTTTGAAGTGAGGCTGTTTGAGTAGATCTCTCCTCCAGGGCAACGTTCTTGGGAAGTCCACAAGGAAAGTCATGACCTCTGTGAACCACTCTCTTGCTGGCCACATCGGGGCAATCAGAGTCAACCTTGTCCCTTCTGAAGCTGCAAACTTCCTCATGACTTCCCCCATGATCTTGAATGGGGGAAAGGCGTAAAGATCTAGGTCTGTCCAGCTCCAGAGGCAACGCGTCCACCGCAATTGCTCCTGGATCCAGGACCGGGGAGCAATACAGAGGAAGCCTCTTCGTCCTCGACGTAGCGAAACAGGTCGACCTATTGAAAGGACGTCCCCAAAAGTCTCCATAATTGCTGACAGGACTTCCTGGTGTCGAGGGGTCCCACTCTGTTGCAGAATTTGATTTCGACGACTGAGAAGGTCCACCCTGACATTCTGTACCCCTGCCACGAATCTCGTCAGGATCTTGATCTGCCTTACGTCTGCCCATAGCAGAACTTCCCTTGCAAGGAGAAAAAGGGATCGGGAGTGAGTTCCTCCCTGATTCTTCAGATATGCACGGGCTGTGGTACTGTCCGAGTTGACTTGAATGACCTTGCCTGACACTTTGCCTTCCGAAGAACTGCAGCGACAGGAAGATCGCTGCCAGTTCCTTTACATTGATGTGCCAGGCTACCTGTTCCCCTCTCCAGGAGCCTGACACTTCCTCCCCTCCTAGTGTTGCTCCCCAACCGGAAATGGAAGCGTCTGAGAACAACACTAGGTCGGGGCTCAGAAGATTTAATGATAAGCCCCTTCTCGCAACTTCTGAGGTCGAGCCACCATCTTAAGGGTCTTTCACTGTGTTTTGAGATCCTTAGGATCGCATTCAGGTCCTCCTTGGCTTTACCATTCTTCCGCAAGGAAAAATTGAAGAGGCCTGAGGTGCAGTCTTCCCAAAGAGACAAACTTTTCCAGCGAGGAAATGGTGCCCAGCAGACTCATCCATTCCCTCGCCGAGCAAGCTTCTCTCCCTAGGAAGGCTGAGACTTTCTCTAAAACCTAGCTGCTGACGTTCCTGGGTGGGATGGAAACGCCCGAAAAGCCACTGAATCCATCTGAATCCCCAGATACACGATGGACTGTGTCGGGTCAGATGTGACTTTTCGGAGTTGACTAAAAGGCCAGGGACTTTGCTAGGGGGCTAACGTCGATTGAAGGTCCTCCAGACATTTTCTTCTCGACGACGCTTCTGATCAGCCAATCGTCAAGGTAGAGGGATATCCTGAGCCCTGAAGAATGGAGCCACCTCGCTACATTCCTCATTATAACTGTAAAAACCATCGGGGCCGAGCTGAGACCGAAACAAAGGGCTCTGAATTGCCAAACCCTGTTGCCTAAGACGAATCTCAGGTACTTCCTTGAAAGAGGGTGGACGGGGACGTGAAAGTACGCGTCCTGCAGGTCCAGAGACACCATCCAGTCGCCAGGTCTCAAGGCTCCTAGCACTGACTGAGGCGTCTCCATTTTGAACTTGTTTTTCTCCACAAAAAGATTGAGCCTGCTCACATCCAGGACTGGGCGGGCCGCCAACCCGACGACTGCTTCGGCACCAGGAAAATCCAGTTGTAGAAGCCCGGTGACCCCAGGTCCACGACTTTGCTCCACCGCTCTGTTTTCGACATCTGGTCTAAAGATCGAAAAGGATACTTTTCTTCTCTTCCTGATAAGCCGGAGAGTGTCTCTGGGAGTTGATGTTAAAGGAGGAGGATGTAAAAAGGGGATCTTGTACCCTTGCTCTACGATCTTGAGAGTCCAAGGGTCCGCCCCTCTCTGCCTCCATGCCTCCGCAAAGAACTTCAGCCTGGCCCCGACTGGCGTCTGAAGGACAAGATCTTTCATTTTGGGTAGATTTTGGCTTAAATGAAGCTCTTCCTCTCGAAAAACCTCTCCCTCGAGGAGCTGCTCTCGAGGGGGTGCCCCGCGAAAGGTTTGACTTTCTTCGGGGGTTTCACGAACGAAGATGTAGAAGGAACTGCTGGGCGCCCTTGAAGACTGTGCCAAGAGGTCCTGGGTCGCCTTCTCCTGCAAAGTAGTCGCAAGATCTTTCACCATAGCCTGGGGAAGAGATGGTCCGAAAGAGGCGCAAAGAGCAATTCCGCTTTCTGAGCGGGAGAAACCGTCTTAGCGGTAAAATTACATAGAAGAGCTCTTTTCATTCAGGAAAGCTGTTCCAAAATGAGAAACCAGCTCTTCCGAACCATCCCTGACGGCCTTGTCCATACACGACAACACGCTGGACAGCTCCCCCAGACTGAGAGAATCAGGGCTTCTAGACTGAAGGTCCAAAACTCCCAAGCACCAGTCTAAGAAATTGAAGACACCCAAAGTGCGCAGCAGTCCCTTCAAGTAGTGGTCAGTCTCCACAGGAGTCCAGGACACCTTTGCAGATGATAAGAGGGACCTCCTCTGAGCGTCTACTAAACTGGAGAAGTCCTCCCCAAGAGCAGAACGAAAGGAAAACCTTTACCCCACATCCTCCTTGGTTTCATACCAAATGCCCTCCTTTCCCGGAGAGTCTAGAGGAGGAAGGGCGAAAGTCGTCTTGCCCTGGTCCTTCCTGTCGAGACATAAAATCTTGGAGCTTCTTGAAAGCCCTCTTGGTTGAAAGCGACGTCTTCATCTCGACAAACTCAGGAGTCTTGACTGACTTAGAAGACGAAAGTTGAGAGGGAGGAGACCTAGGGGCTGCCGGCTGAAACTTATCCCCGAAGGACGAACTTAACAGCCGAACCAGAATCTTATAGTCTGAGACAGGCCGAAGCTACAGGAGGTTCCTCTTCGACTGAACTCGCTGGACTACTATGTTCCCCTTCTTCTCTAAGAGGAACTGGAGAACGTCCATCCGGAGAGGGCGTACGTCCAGCAGGCTTAGGTCTAAACAAAGACTTCCCGTGTGATTGGAAGTTACCGCTTCAGGCACGGACTCGCCCTTACGACGATCCTTTGAAGGAACGGACATCTTGTGAACGTAGAGCGTCCTTTGAAACAACGGGAACTGTCTTACTATTAGGACACGTCCCTACGAGAGAAGCACGAGCTTCCTGACGAGAGGCGCCCAAAAGCGTCCTGCTTAGCCAGGCAAGCGTCCTGCTGAGTGTCCTCAAAAGCGTCCTGCCTCGTCCGAAAAGCGTCCTGCTTCGAACGGCGAGCATCCTGCCGAGCGTCCTCAAAAGCGTCCTGTCGAAAGCGCAAAGCGTCCTGCTGAGCGTAAGATCTACTCGGAGAACGAGAACGGAGAACGATCCGGAGAGAGAGAGAGAGAACGAACGAGACGAGCAGAAGGAGACTGCTTCGTCCTCTTGACGGGCAGCCTGACGTCCTTTCTCCGCTTAGGCTCGACTGCTGCTGGGCGAGTCCTTTGAGCCATGAGAGACGAAATCTGGTCCTGAAGGGACAAAAGGATTTTCTTCGTAGGTGACGAAGAAGAAGGGGCAGGACTGACCCTGCGAGAAGGCGAGAAGGCGAGGGGCGAGGGGACGCCTCCTTCCTTCTCGCAGGTACAGCTACCTGCATCTCAGGAGAACACGCCTGTGCGCGCAACCCAGCGTCCTCGTCGGTTGAGACTCTACCTCTCTTCTGAGGAGGAAAAGCGTCATACGCGTCCTCTGAAGAAAGCGGTGACATAGGACGTGAAGCGTCCTCAAAACGAAAAGTCCTTTTCAGCGGACGAGAGTCTCTCCGAGCACTCCACCCCTTGCGCGGGGAGGACGCTTCGGAGGACGAAAAGCAATCCTTCAGGACGCGTGCCCGTGCGCGCTCCTTGGCAGCCTGGGACTTAGCAACAAGGCCTGCCGAAGGGAGGCCAGATCGGTGGGGAGCCCCCGTAACCCTCTTGCGGCTTTTGACATACCCACTCCCTGAGTCCTGGGAGTCCGATAGAGGTCTAGGCCTAGAGGCATTATGGGGTCCGATCTGACACCCCCTCCACAACACTAGGGGCCACGATCACAAACTTTCACAGGGCCCAGTTTCTAAGGCCAACACTTTAGATTCAAGAGCGCGAATAGACTCAAGAATCAGAGAAAGCGGCGAATAGACTCAAGAATCATAAAAGGGTCATTACCTTCTCCAGACACAGCAATAGGGCCCGAAGGCAACAACACAGGATTAGGTTGAACAAAATCTACCGGTGTTAGAGGAGGAGAAATATTACATTCCTTACCTTTTGTAGAACTGCTCTTGGAGGAAGACCTCCTGACTCTATCACGCTCCAATTTACGCCGATAGGTCTCATACATCTTCCATTTATCATCTGACAAATCCTTGCATTCATTGCACCGATCATCAACCAAGCAAACATGCACCCTGCATTCCATACAAACTGTGTGAGGATCAACTGAAGGTTTAAGAAGCCTCACCTTACATTCACTCCTCACACACACTCTGAAACTCCCTGTACATGATCCCGACATCATGTACACAGAAAAGCCAATCCAAAATAAAAAACCAATCCACTATTACGCGTGCCAATCCAACAATCCAGAGTCGATACCAAAAGTCAATCCAGATAATTTAAAGCGAGATAATCCAAAAATCCTAGACGGAGGTACTGCAAACAGTTGTTTCCAGCACCGGCGACAGAAAAAATATGAATAGAAAATGGGAATGGTTCCTGATATCCGCCTCCTAGCGGCGGGAATGGGTACTACCACCTGGCCGCCCACTGCGTGTGCCGCGAGTTTTGAAATTCTGTCAGACGTCAGAAAATACAGCTATATATATATCTGACAGGTAAGTTTCATGAACAAAATGATATTGTTATTGTACAATAAAGTTTCATACAAACTTACCTGGCAGATATATACTTAGCTATAGACTTCGTCGTCCCCGACAGAAATTCGAATTTCGTGGCATACGCTACAGGTAGGTCAGGTGATCTACCGCCCTGCCGCTGGGTGGCAGGAATAGGAACCATTACCGTTCTAGAACCAGATTTTCTCTTCCACCTGTCTCCTGAGGGAGGCTGGGTGGGCGGGCCAATTTAATCGTAATAATCTGCCAGGTAAGTATGTATGAAACTTTATTGTACAATAACAATATCATTTTCATACATTCAACTTCCCTGTCAGATATATACTTAGCTGATTGGCACCTTTGGCGGAGGGTAAGAGACAGCTAATTACTGATTAGACAGGTAAACAACATATGTTGTAGGTAATAAAAATAAAAATACCCTGGTTCCTACCTGTTTTGGCGGAAGATTTCACAGCTACTGCTTAGAAGTCTCTTCGCCTTCCCCAGAGCCTCCATCAGCCGAGGATGTGACCTATGGCTAAGAGCTCTTGTGAGGACTGTCGATGGGGTCTTATCCACTTACTCGACAGAACCTGATGGCCTTTGTCAATGGGGTCTTATCCACTTACATGACAATACACCTATACCTAATGGCATAACAAAGGAGTACAACACCGATCCCGACCACCCGATCCTAACCATGGATTAGTACTAAGATTGAAAGGAGTTATCCCCAACCACCTTTCAAACAACCTTAAAATTCAACACCAAATTATTTTAAAATCAAAATTAAACAAAAATTAAGGATCAGTCTTATCTCCTTCACCCAGCACTGTATCCGCTGATACATACGGACCCAGAGAGAAGTATCTCTCGTATGTTACCCTTACATCCTTTAAATAATGGGAGGCAAACACAGAGTTGCACCTCCCGTACGTAGCTGCTAAGATGTTTTTCATCGACATGTTTTTGTTGAAAGATATCGATGTAGCAACTGCACGTACCTCGTGCGCTTTTACTCTCAATGCTGCAAAGGATTCACTTTTGCATTTCATGTGTGCCTCAGTAATCACGTTTCTAACGAAAAAGGCTAAGGCATTTTTTGACATCGGTCTCTTAGGGTCCTTAACCGCACACCAGAGACTCTGATTGCAACCTTGCAGCTGTTTCTTCCTCTGTAGGTAAAATTTTAAGGCTCTAACCGGACATAATGACCTCTCAAGTTCCTTTCCCACAAGTTGAGAAAGTCCTTTAACTTCAAAACTCATGGGCCAAGGTCTCGAAGGATTTTCATTTTTTGCTAAAAATAAAGGCCAGAAAGAAACCACTGCAGTCTCTCCTCTAAATCCCACTCTCGAGTCTAGAGCCTGCAATTCGCTGACTCTTTTGGCAGTAGCGAGAGCCATTAGAAAAATACATTTCCTCGTAATGTCGCTGAAGGATGCTTGATTAGGAGGCTCGAACTTCTCTGATGTGAGGTACTTAAGAACCACGTCTAGGTTCCAGCTAGGGGAAAGCGAAGCTTTTGATTTTGATGTTTCAAATGATTGTATCAAGTCATGGTCTTTGTTATCTTCTATGTTCAGGCCCCTGTTCCTGAACACAGCAGATAGCATGCTTCTATACCCCTTTATTGTAGACACTGCCAATTGAGATTCCTCTCTCAGATATAGAAGGAAATCGGCAATTTCAGTCACAGAGGTATCGGAGGAGGACAGCTTCTTCGCCTTACACCATCTACGGAAGACTTCCCACTTCGATTGGCAGATCCGCATGGTAGAGGATCTTCGTGCTCTCGCAACTGCTTTTGCAGCCTTGTGAGAAAAGACTCTCGCTCTGACCAATCTTTCGATAGTCGAAAGGCAGTCAGGGAGAGAGCGTAGATGTTTTTGTGATACCTCTCGAAGTGGGGTTGTCTGAGCAGATCTGTCCTTTCGGGAAGAGATCTGGGGAAGTCCACCGATTAGTGTCATCCTCGTTCCTTCCGAGGACACGAACTTTCTTATCACTTCCCCCAGTATCTTGAATGGGGGAAAAGTGTACGCATCTATGCCCGACCAATCCATGAGAAGGGCATCGATTGCTACGGCTCTGGGATCCTCCCCTAATGAGCAGAAGTTCTCCATCCTTCTGGAGAGGAACGTTGCAAACAGATCTATTTGAGGTTTCCCCCATAGAGACCACAGCTTCTGGCAGACTTCTGAATGAAGGGTCCATTCTGTAGGAAGGACCTGGTTCTTCCTGCTCAATCTGTCTGCCCTTATATTCCTTCCTCCTTGAACGAATCTTGTTAGGAGTACTGTCTTTTGTTCCTCCGCCCAGATTAATAGAGCTCTTGCTAACTCGTACAGGGAGAAAGAGTGTCCCCCCCCTGCTTTCTGATACCTATATGCCAGAGCCGTGGTGTTGTCCGAGTTGACCTGGACACCACGCCTCTGACATCCTCTTTGAAATGTCTCAGAGCCAAATGAATGGCTAGAAGCTCTTTCGCATTTATGTGCCAGGACATCTGTTCTCTCGTCCAGATGCCTGACACTTCCTTCGTCCCTAGTGTTGCTCCCCATCCTGTTTCCGAGGCGTCGGAGAACAACACTAGCCGAGGGTTCTGCAGAGACAAGGACACTCCCTTGTTCTTTATCAGAGGTTTTAACCACCATCGCAAGTGGCTCTTGATATTTTCCTGTATAGGAAAAGAATCTGCCAGTTCTCCTGTCTTCCTGTTCCACATTCTCCTTAGGTAGAACTGCAGAGGTCTCATGTGCAGCCTTCCCAGAGAAACGAACTGCTCTAGCGACGAAAGGGTGCCCAGAAGACTGAACCATTCCCTCGCTGAGCTTCGCTCTTTCTCTAGGAAGGCCAAGATCTTCTCCAATCCTCGAGCAATCCTCTCTTGGGATGGAAATGCTCGAAAACCCCGAGAATCCATCCGAATCCCCAGGTACACAATGTCCTGGCTGGGGATCGTCTGAGATTTCTCGAGGTTCACGAGCAATCCGAGAGATTTCACTAGATCCAGAGTTGTTTCCAAGTCCTCCAAACACTGCTGTCTTGACTTCGCTCTTATGAGCCAGTCGTCCAAGTAGAGTGATATTCTCACCCCCTTCAGATGTAGCCATCTTGCTACATTCCTCATCAATGCCGTAAACACCTGAGGAGCCGTCGAGAGGCCAAAGCACAAAGCCCTGAATTGGTAAATCCTTCCCTGCACCATGAATCGAAGATATTTTCTCGATGAAGGATGCAGGGGGACGTGAAAGTAAGCGTCCTGAAGGTCGAGGGAGACCATCCAATCTCCTGGACGCAGAGCCGCAAGGACCGAGTTGAAAGTCTCCATGGAGAACTTTGTCTTCTCCACGAAGCGGTTCAATGCGCTCACGTCCAGCACAGGCCTCCACCCACCCGAAGCTTTTGGCACTAAGAAAAGGTGATTGTAAAAGCCCCGGGAGTGAGGATCCTGCACTGTCTCGATGGCCTCCTTCTCCAACATTTGCTGTACTAGACCTAAAAGGGATTCCCTTTTTGCAGGATCTTTGTACCTCGCTGACAGCTCCCTCGGTGTCGCGTCAATGGAGGTCTGTCTCTGAAGGGGATGAGATATCCTTTCTTGAGTACTTCCAGAGACCAAGAATCTACTTGTCTCGAGGCCCACGCTTCTGAAAACTTCAGAAGTCTGACCCCCACTGGTGCTTGGAGGACTGGTATCTCACTTTGACTTCTTCGTTGCTCTAATGGAAGACCTTCCTCTTCTTTCCACTCCTCTTTTCCTAGGGGCTCGGCCTGATGAGCTCCCTCGAAAGGGCGGCCGAGTACTTCTTGGCTCCCTCTTCGTGGCAGGAACAGCTGGTCTTGACTTCTTAGCTGATTGTACTAGCAAGTCCTGTGTTGCCTTCTCAGTCAGCGAGTGAGAAATATCCCTCACTAACTGAGAAGGGAAAAGCTGCTTCGAAAGAGGGGCATATAAGAGAGAAGCCCTCTGAACGGGAGAGACTGCTTTTGTTAAAAATGAGCTAAAGACAGCTCTCTTTTTTAGAATTCCTGCCCCGAAAAGGGATGCCACTTCCGCTGATCCAACTTGAACCGCCTTATCCATACAGGCGAGCACACTATGTAGGACTTCGGGTTCCAAGAAATCGGGGTCTTGCGTCTTCTTGGCCGAAGCCCCAAGGGATCAGTCTAGGAAGTTAAAAACTTCCAAGACATGGAATACTCCCTTGAGGAGATGGTCCATTTCCGACATAGTCCAGCTTATCTTAGCAGATGGAAGCGCATGTCTTCTTGCCGAGTCCACTAATGTCGAGAAGTCTGCGTCTGCAGAAGCAGGGAGAGCGAGTCCCATTGCTTCTCCTGTGTTATACCAAATCCCTCTCCTTCCCGATAGTCTGGAAGGGGGACAGGTAAACACAGTCTTCCCCGCCTCCTCTTTGGATTTAAGCCAATTCCCGAAAGCATGCAAAGCCCTCTTCATTGAGATGGTAGGCTGCATCTTCAAAAAAGAGGATGACTTTGAAGTCTTCGTGCTTGAGAATAAAGACCGAGGAGAAGGCGGGGCAGCAGGACTCAGAGACTCTCCAAACTCTTTCAATAAGAGGGCTGCCAAGGTCTTACAGTCCAAAAGACCTGCCCCCTTATTTGCTTCCGAGTCTGACACATCTTCCAGAAGAGTGAGCAACCGGAGGAGGACTCCTCTCTAAGCAAGGTGAGGGGCTCTTAGCAATACCGACTCTAACCTGACAAGGGCTACGGCCACCTGTGCGACATCTTGAGTCCCTGCCAGGAGAAGGCCGATCCTGCGATTTGCCCTTATTTACATTAAGATTGTCCTGATAAGGACGACGGCCGCCTGTGCGACAACTAGCGTCCCTATCAGGAGAAGGTCTTGAATGCTTAAAACCTTTCACAGAATCAGCCACATCCTGACAAGGGCTACGGCCGCCTGTGCGACATCTAGAGACCCTGTCAGGCGAAAACTGATCCTGCGAAAAGTCCCAAAGAGGAGCCTCCCGGTCCACTTCTAACTCCAGGTCCGATGAAGATGGAGATCCTGGTTCAAGGCGCCTGGCGCTTGGATGATGTATCATTCCTGGACAGTCTATCGCGGCTGGTAGGTGTCTCAGGCGCCAGGCACCTGGAATGCGCCTCGCCTGGCAGGAGCCTCAGGCGCCAGGTGCCTAGCAGGCGCCTCAGGCGCCAGTCTATGAATACTAGTAGGATCCTCTCGCCTTGTAGGAGTTTTGCGCCTGGCAGGCGCCTCGTCCGAGCTGTCAGAAACTTCTACCGGACAGGATTTCTTAACAGGAAGGAAGCGATCCTTCCTCCTGGGAGGATCTTTCTTCAAAACTCCAACCAACTAAGATATCTGTTGTTGCATTTCTCTTAGGATCTTCGTAGCGGCGTCTTCTTTCTCCATATCCGATCTAGGGGAAGGAGGATTTGATGAATAGATATCCTTCCTCTTTTTTCCGGTGGATAGTCTTCCAGGAAATCTTCCGGGCTAGAGTCCAAAGCTGGCGACTTCCATGATCTTTTAGAAGGTCTAGACAGCTTGTCAGAACTCCATCCTTGCTTTGAAGAAGAATCGGATGACGAAAAACACTGTTTGAGGATGCCTTTCCAACGGCTATCCTTGGCAGTCTCGGACGCTACTACAGATCCTGCCGAGGGGACGTCTGACCGGTGGGGATTCTCTGAAACCTCCGTACGGCTTTCGACATTCCTTCTCCTCTGGGCTTGGGAGCTTGGAAGAGGTCTAGACCTGGGAGCGAGACAGAGCCGATCAGATGCACCCTCCACTTCACTGGGAACACTTTCACTTTGCTTACCTTCTAAATCCTTCAATTTGCGTTCCATCTTCAAAAGGGAAGCCTTCAAATTTGCAATTTCCAATGCCGAACTTGCAGAATCTGATAATTGAGTAGGTAATGCTGTATGGGAGGAAGCTATTACATTAGAGATAGGCACTAGACTACTAACTGGCTCATTAGAGACCGACCTACTAAGACTTTTGGAAGAGGCTTTTCTAGCCCTATCCCTTTCCAATTTTCTCAAATATGAGTTAAGAATCTTCCATTCTTCCTCATTTAAATTCTTACATTCATCACATGTATTCGATTGTGAACATTCATTCCCTCTACATCTTTTACAAGTAGTGTGAGGGTCTACCGAAGCTTTCGGTAGTCTCACATTACAACTTTCATCCACACACACTCTGAATGAAAAACTAGAGTCAGACATTCTAAGAAAAATCCAAATCCAAATCCAAAAAAGTCCACAAAAGCGTATGCCAGGCCAGAGATCCAATCCAATACGTCACCAAAATATCAGTCTAGAAGATCAACGGCGATGAAACACGAAAGTCAAAGTCAGGAGGAACCAGCAACGATATTGCTAGTACCGGCGACAGAGAAAATCTGGTTCTAGAACGGTAATGGTTCCTATTCCTGCCACCCAGCGGTAGGGCGGTAGATCACCTGACCTAACTGTAGCGTGTGCCGCAAAATTCGAATTTCTGTTGGGGACGACGGAGTCTATAGCTAAGTATATATCTGACAGGGAAGTTGAATCTGACAGGGAAGTTGAATGTATGAAATTGTATTTTTCCTAACTATACAAACCTGAGGTCCTTTACAATAGGAAGGTAACTAGCGGCAGCTGGAACGGTCGTAAGCTTCGAACAAGGGAGTCCAGTAGTTAACTGCTTGTCCGACAGTGCACGCACCGCGCGACTGGGAGGTGAAGAACCACTTAGCTTTAGGCCCAGGAAAACGCAGAGTGAGGGGTGGCATGAGGTGGGACTATGTGTAAAGGACCTCAGGTTTGTATAGTTAGGAAAAATGATATTGTCATGATACAATAAAGTTTGTTCATACTTACCTGACAGATATATATATAGCTGTATTCTCTGACGACCGACAGAATTTCGAAACTCCCAGCAAACGCAGTGGTCGGCTAGGTGGTTAGTACCCATTCCCGCCGCTGGGAGGCGGATACCAGGAACCATTCCCATTTTCTATTCAGATTTTCTCTACCACTGTCCCCTGAGGGGGAGGTGGGGTGGGTTACCTTGATTATTATTTATCTGTCAGGTAAGTATGAACAAACTTTATTGTATCATGACAATATCATTTTGTTCATGACACTTACCTGCCAGATATATATATAGCTGAATCCCACCATTGGAGGTGGGAAGGGACAGAATAGAAGGATTTTGGAAACATTTCACATGCAGATAATTGACATCTTGGTCCTTACCTGTTAGCATAGCTGACTTCTTGATTACTGTCACCAAGCCTGCTTCTGCTTAACTAGAATTTCCAGCTGGATAGTTCTAGATGATCTTCAAACTGGAGCGTGACCACAATGTGACTAGACCATATTGACCATACTGAGACAACGAAGCATAATAAATACCACCTAACCTAGCCCCACTAAAGTTAGTCCCATAACTTTCAGGCTAATTAAAGGGAAGACCGCCTCAAGCGGCCAACCCTACAACCATAAAAAACAAACCCATATTCAAAAATCACACACATCCATTTTCTAAAGGATGGGGTTCGTATTGCTTCTCGTCCCCAATACTGTATCCGAGGAAATGTATGGTCCAAGCGAGTAGCAATTCTCATATGTCGCCTTCACATCTCTGAGGTAGTGTGAAGCGAACACAGAGTTGCTTCGCCAAAATGTGGCATCCAGGATATCACTGAGTGCCATATTTTTCTGAAAAGCCACCGAAGTAGCTACCGCTCTAACCTCGTGAGCATTAACTTTTAGCAGTTTAAGATCACCATCCGTGCAGGACGAATGAGCTTCCCTGATGGTGTTTCTCAAGAAGAATGCCAGTGCGTTCTTAGACATTGGTAATTCCGGCCTCTTGACCGAACACCACAGGTTGTCTGACGGGCCTTACATGTTTGGTCTTTTCCAGATAAAATTTGAGAGCTCTGACAGGGCACAAAAACTCTCTCCGGCTCTCGTCCGACGAACTCTGATAACCCCTTGATATCAAAGCTTTTAGGCCAGGGGATGGATGGGTTTTCGTTCTTAGCTAAGAACGAGGGGCTCAGTGAACACACCGCATTGTGCTCTCTGAAACCCACATGTTTACTCATAGCTTGGATTTCGCTAACCCTCTTAGCTGTTGCCAAAGCGGTTAGGAAAATAGCTTTCCTAGTTACATCTTTCGAAGAGGCAACATGCATAGGCTCAAATGGGGCTGACATTAAAAACTTTAAGACAACATCCAAGTTCCATAAGGGAATCTTGTCTCGTGGAGCTTTTGAGGTTTCAAAGGACCTCAATAGATCGTGAAGATCTTTATCATTTGATAAATCCAAGCCTCTGTGTCGAAAGACCGTTGACAGCATACTTTGTAGCCTTTAATCGTTGACACTGAAAGTTTGTCTAATTATTTTCTAAGAATGTATCGGAGGAAAATCAGCAATTCTGGCTCACAGAGGTCGTGGAGGAGGAAATATTTTCCCTTCTACACCAACTTCTGAAAACAGCCCACTTCGATTGGTAGACAGCTTGAGAAGATGTTCTTCTAGCGTTGGCAATAGCTCTTGCCACCGATCTTGAAAAACCTCTCGCTCAGGGCCAACTTTTTGGATAGTCTGAATGCAGTCCAGACTCAAGAGCTGGAGAGGTCCCGTGATACCTCTCGAAGTGGGGCTGTCTGAGTAGATCGATTTTTTCTGGAAGTGTCCTTGGGAAATCTACCAGAAATGACATGGCCTCAGTGAACCAGTCGCTTGCAGGCCAAAAGGGGGCGATCAACGTCATTCTTGCTCCTTCCGACGCCGCAAACTTCCTTATTACCTCTCCTAGGAGTTTTAATGGAGGAAAGGCGTAGAGATCCATCCCCTTCCAATTCCAAAGCATGGCGTCTATTGCTATTGCTCCTGGGTCTAGAACCAGAGAGCAGTAAATAGGAAGCCTCTTCGTTTTCGCTGTCGCGAAGAGGTCTACCAGTGGACGTCCCCAAAGTTTCCATAACTCTTTGCAAATCTCTGGATGGAGAGTCCATTCGTTTGGAAGCATTTGATGTTGACGGCTGAGGAGATCCGCACGAACATTCTGCTGTCCTGAAACGAATCTCGTTAGAATCGTTACATTTCTTAGCTTCGCCCAAAGTAAGATTCCCCTCGTTATCCTGAACAGGGAACGAGATAGAGTTGTACAATTCGTCCCACAATCCTTGACTCGAAGCATTGAAGTGCCAAACGAATCGCCTCTAGCTCCTTGAGGTTTATGCGCCAGGACCTCTGTTCCCCTCTCCAGAGGCCTGACACTTCTTCCTCCCCCAGTGTTGCTCCCCAGCCCGTCATGGACGCGTCTGAGAATAACACTAGGTCGGGGCTCAGAACTTTGAGGGACATCCCTTCCGATAGCTTGACGGGATCGGACCACCACTTCAAATGCTCTTTGATCGATTGAGGGATTCTCAAAATCTCGTCTAGGTCTTTCTTGTTCTTCCAGTTGTCTGCTAGGAAAAACTAAAGCTGTCTGAGGTGCAGCCTTCCCAGAGAAACAAATTTCTCCAGCGAGGAAATGGTCCCCAGCAGACTCATCCATTCCCTCGCTGAGCATATTTCCTTCTCTAAGAAGACCGATACTTTCTCTAAGCATTTTAGCTGACGTTCTATGGATGGAAATGCTTGAAAAGCCACTGAATCCATCTGAATCCCCAGATACACGATGGACTGTGTGGGAATCAGATGGGACTTCTCGAAGTTGACCAGAAGGCCTAGGTCCTTCGTCAGCTGTAACGTCATATGTAGGTCCTCCAGGCACTGTTCCTTTGACGTGGACCGGATCAGCCAATCGTCTAAGTAGAGTGAGACTCTTTATCTTTGAGAGATGGAGCCATCTTGCTACATTTCGCATCAGAAGCGTGAATATCATAGGGGCTGTACTCAGCCCGAAACAGAGAGCTCTGAATTGGAAGACCTGTCCTTTCAGAACGAATCTGAGGAACTTCCTGGACCGAGGGTGTATCGGAACATGGAAATAGGCGTCTTGGAGATCCAAGGACACCATCCAATCTCCTGGTCTCAGGGAAGCTAAAACAGACTGTGCAGTTTCCATCTTGAATTTTATTTTCCTTACAAAAAGATTCAGCCTGCTTACGTCTAGGACAGGTCTCCATCCTCCCGAGTGCTTCGGAACAAGGAAAAGCCTGTTGTAGAAGCCTGGAGAGTCCCGTGATACAACTCTTTCTACTGCTCTCTTTTCCAATATTTGATCCAAAAGGTCTAATAAGATCTGTTGCTTCGAATCCTGATAAGAGGGCGAAAGGTCTATTGGCTCTATGCTTAATGGCGGTTTCGATAGAAACGGGTTTTGATTTTGTAACCTTTCTCGATCACTTCGAGTGACCAAGAGTTCGCCCCTCTTATCCCTCCATGCTTCGGCGAAAAGAGAGAGTCTCGCCCCGACTGGTGTCTGGAGGGCCGAAAAGTCATTTCTTTCCCCTGGTTTTTGAGGGGGCTCTGCCCCTAGGGAAACTCCTCCCTCGAGCAGCAGCTCTCGAAGAGGCTCTTCCATGAAAGGGCTTATAATTCTTCCTAGAAGCTTGCGTGGTTCTTGAAGACATCTGATCAGTAGGACGTTTCGAAGACCGAGACAATAAGTCCTGCGTCGCTCGTTCTTGGAGATTTACTGACAAATCCTTTACCATCGATTGTGGAAAAAGATGAGCAGAAAAGGGAGCAAACAACAATTCTGCTTTTTGCGCAGGCGACACTGACTTAGCTGTGAAAGCTACAGAAAAGTGCGCGTTTCTTAGGGACTCCAGAGCAAAATGTGATGCCAGTTCGTCGGAGCCATCTCTTACTGCTCTGTCCATACATGACAAAATACTCGCTAAGTCCTCTAATGAAATAGAATCTGGGCTTCTAGACTGCACATCCAAGACGCCCAAACACCAATCAAGAAAATTAAAAACTTCTAGAGTTTTGTAAAGGCCTTTGAGATGGTGATATATCTCTGACATTGTCCAAGAAACTTTTGCTGATGCCAGGTAAGATCTTCTAGGAGCCTCCACTAAGTTGGCGAAATCCCCTTGTGCGAAAGCAGGGATTCTTAAACCTGCTTCCTCTTCTGTCTCATACCACTTCCCTGATCTTCCACTAGCCTTGTGGGGGGGGAAGTGGGCAAGAAAAGAAGTCTTGCCCTTTTGTCTTTTTGGATTCCATCCAATCGTGGATTCTTTTAAAATGATATTGTCATGATACAATAAAGTTTTATACATACTTACCTGGCAGATATATACTTAGCTATAGACTCCGTCGTCCCCGACAGAAATTCGAATTTCGCGGCACACGCTACAGGTAGGTCAGGTGATCTACCGCCACTGCGATCTGGTGGCAGAACTAGGACAACCATCCCATTTTCTAAAACAGATTTGCTCTTCCACCTGTCTCCTGAGGGGAGGCTGGGTGGGCCATTTAATAGTATATATCTGCCAGGTAAGTATGTATAAAACTTTATTGTATCATGACAATATCATTTTTATACATTCAACTTCCCTGGCAGATATATACTTAGCTGATTGGCACCTTTGGCGGAGGGTAAGAGACAGCTAATTACTGAATAGACAGGGAACAACATACGTTGTAGGTAACAAAAATATAAGAAACCTTGGTTCCTACCTGTGCCGGCGAAAGACTTCATGGCTACTGCCTAGGAGCTTACATCGCCTCAAGAGCCCTCAGCGAGGTAGTGACCTCATGCTAAGAATTCTTGATGGTCTGTCGATGGGGTCTTATCCACTTACTCGACAGAACCAAAGGATCTTTGTCAATGGGGTCCTATCCACTTACATGACAAAAACACCTTGCCATATGGCATCATTAAGGAGCATAACACCGATCCCGATCACCTGATCCTAATACCGGGGTTAGTACTACGATTGAAAGGAGTTATCCCCCCAACATCCTTTCAAACGACCATAAAAAACTCAAAACCAAACAATCTTTTAGTTAAAAACAATATTATTTAAGGATCAGTACCAGCTCCCTGTCCCAGCACGGTATCCGCTGATACATAAGGTCCAAGAGAAAAACACTTTTCATAAGTCACTCTGAACGTCTTTTAAGTATGGGGGATGCAAATACCGAGTTCGCATCTCCAATATGTTGCTGCTAATATGTCTTTCATTGACATATTTCTATTAAAGGCTAGGGAAGTTGCAATTGCACGGACTTCGTGTGCTCTAACCCTAAGCAGCTTAAATGTTTCCTCTTGGCATTTCATGTGAGCCTCCGTTATCACATTTCTTACGAAGAATGCTAATGCGTTCTTCGACATTTGTCTCTTCGGGTTCCTTACCGCGCACCATAGGCTCTGATTACAACCTTGAAGTTGACTCTTTCTCTTCAGATAAAAACTTCAGTGCTCTGACCGGAACAGAGAGACCGTTCTGTTTCTCTACCCACAAGGGGAGAGAGGCCCTTGATTTCAAAACTTCTGGGCCAAGGCTTAGAAGGATTCTCATTCTTGGCCAAAAACAAAGGTTGGAAAGAGACAACAGCAGAATCTCCTCTAAAACCTACCCGCCCAGAGTCTAATGCATGTATCTCACTGACCCTCTTGGCCGTCGCGAGGGTCAAGAGAAAAATGCACTTCCTCGAGAGGTCCCTAAAGATGCCTTATCAGGTGGTTCGAAAGTATTCGAAGAGAGAAACTGGAGGACCACATCTAGGTTCCAACTTGGAGTAATAAAGGATTTAGACTTTGTAGTACCAAAGGATCTTATCAAATCATGGAGATCCTTATTGTCTTCTATGTTAAGGCCCCTGTTTCTAAATACAGCCGAGAGCATACTTCTATAACCTTTTATGGTAGAAACAGCTAAACGTGATTCCTCTCTAAGGAAGATAAGGAAATCAGCAATTTCGGTCACAGATGGTATCGGAAGAGGACAGCTTCTTCGACCTACACCATCTACGGAAGACTTCCCACTTCGATTGATAGACCCGCAGAGTAGAGGACCTGCGGGCTCTGGCAATTGCGCTTGCAGCTTTTCGCGAAAAGCCTCTCGCTCTGACAAGTCTTTCGATAGTCGAAAGGCAGTCAGGGAGAGAGCGTGGATGTTTCCGTGATATCTCTCGAAGTGGGGTTGTTTGAGCAGATCTGTCCTCATGGGAAGAGATCTGGGGAAGTCCACCGTCCATTCCAGTACCTCTGTGAACCAATCTCGAGCGGGCCAATATGGGGCGTTAGAGTCAGTTTCGTCGCCTCCGAGGAACGAACTTTCTTAACACTTCCCCCAGAATCTTGAACGGGGGAAAAGCGTAGGCATCTATGCCCGACCAGTCCATGAGAAAAGCATCTATCGCTATTGCTCTTGGATCATCTACAAATGGAGCAAAAGTTTTTCTATCCTTCTGGAGAGAAACGTGGCGAACAGGTCTATCTGAGGCTTCCCCCAGAGAGACCAGAGCTTTTGGCAGACTTCGGAGTGTAGGGTCCACTCTGTTGGAAGGACCTGGTTCTTCCTGCTGAGTCTGTCTGCTCTGACATTTTTTGTCCCTAGTACAAACCTCGTCACGCAATACAGTGCCTCGTTCCTCTGCCCATATCAAGAGGTCTCTCACTATCTTGTATAGTGTAAGCGAGTGAGTCCCCCCCTGTTTTCGGATGTAAGCCAGAGCCGTGGAATTGTCCGAATTTACCTGGACTACCACGCCTCTGACCTCCGACTCGAGTATTTCAAGGCTAGATGAACTGCCATAAGTTCTTTTTACATTTACTATATGCCAGGACACCTGTTCTCCTGTCCAGGTTTCCTGACACTTCCTTTCCTTTCCTAGAGTTGCTCCCCCATACCCGTTTTCCGAGGCGTCGGAAAACAACACTAGGAGAGGGTTCCGAATCGCAAGGGATATGCCTTCGTTCTTCTGAAGCGGGGTTAACCACCCCCCAGTCTAAATTTATTCTTGAAGAATGGGAAACTGATCCGAAAGATCCCCTTTCTTTCTGTCCCACATTCTTTGCAGGTAAAATTGCAGAGGTCTCAGATTGAGCCTCCCTAGGGAAACGAACTGCTCCAGCGATGAAAGGGTGCCCAGAAGACTTAACCATTCCCTCGCTGAGCTTCGTTCTTTCCCTAAGAAGTTTGATATTTTCTCCAAGCCTCGAGCAATTCTGTCTTGCGATGGAAATGCTCGAAAACCCCGAGAATCCATCTGAATCCCAGATAGACAATGTCTTGGCTGGGACCATCTGAGATTTCTCGAGGTTCACGAGCAGTCCGAGTGAGCGAACGAGATTCAACGTCGTTTCTAAGTCCTCCAAACATTGTTGTTTTGACTTGGCCCTTATTAGCCAGTCGTCCAGATAGAGGGATATGTTCACCCCCTCCAGATGAAGCCAACGTGTGTGCTACGTTCCATCATTAGGTTGGTGAACACTTGAGGAGCCGTAGACAGGCCGAAGCACATGGCCCTGAATTGAAAGACCCTTCCCTGCATCATGAATCGTAGATATTTCCTCGATGACGGATGAAGAGGGACGTGAAAATATGCGTCTTGTAGATCCAAGGAGGCCATCCAATCTCCGGGACGCAGAGCCGCTAGCACCGATTTGGATTGTTTCCATAGAGAACTTCTGTTTCTCTACGAATCGGTTCAGTGCGCTCACATCCAGGACAGGTCTCCACCCTCCGAGGCTTTCGGAACTAGGAACAGTCGATTGTAAAAGCCCTGAGAGTGTGGATCCGGTACTAATTCTATGGCCTCCTTGTAACAACATTTGTCTACTAATTGTAGAAGGATCTTCCTCTTGACAGGGTCTGCGTACTTCGCCGACAGTTCTTCTCGGAATAGACGTCAAGGGAGGTCTGTCCCTGAAGGGGATGAGATATCCTCTCCTCACAATTGAGAGGGACCAGTTGTCCGCCCTCTCACTGCCTTCTTCTGCAAAATTCAGTAGTCTGGCGCCTACTGGTGTTTGGAGGACTTGAGGTTCATTTGCTTTTCTTGGTAGGTCTAAAGGCAGAAGCCCTACCTCTTCTTTCTGCTCCTCTCTTCTTAAACGGAGGATCTCGAAGATGAACTCCCTCGAAAGGGTGGCTTCGGGACCCGTGTCTCCCCTTCGTGGCAGGAACAGCTGTCTTCGGCCTTTTGGTTGATTGAACCAGAAGGTCCTGTGTCGCTTCTCTGGTAAGTGAGTGAGAAATATCTTTCACTAACTGAGAAGGGAAAAGCTGGTTAGACAGAGGAGCGTACAGAAGGGACGACCTCTGTGCCGGAGAGACAGCTTTCTAAGAAAAGAACTGAATACAGTTCTCTTCTTAAGTATTCCCGCCCCGAAAAGGGAGGCCACTTCTCCCGATGCCGTCTTGCACTGCTTTATCCATACAAGTCAAAATACTATTAAGGATATCGGGGCGGGGGACTCAGTTGTTCATTGTCTTGTGTCCTCTTGGCCATCACCCCAAGGGACCAGTCCAGAAAGTTGAAAACTTCCAAGACATGGAACAATCCCTTGAGGAGATGGTCCATTTCAGACATTCCCCAAGTTGTCTTTGCTGAAGAAAGAGAGCGTCTCCTTGACGCGTCCAACCAGCGTTGAGAAATCTGCCTCTGCAGTCCGCTGGGAGGGCGAGTCCCATTGCTTCGCCTGTCTCATACCAGATACCCCTCCTCCCATAAAGTCTGGAGGGAGGGGGGCAGGGTAAAGACAGTCTTTCCCCGCCTCCTTCTTGAGTTAAGCCAATTTCCAAAAGACTGCAAAGCCTTTCTTCATGGGAAATTGTCGGCCGCATCTTCAAGAAGGAGGACGACTTTGCGGTTTTCGCGCTCGTGAACAGCGACCGAGGAGGAGGAGGAGCGGCAGGACTCAATGAATCTCCAAATTCTTGGAGTAAAAGCGCAGCCAACGCTTTGTAGTCTGATAGTCCCACCGCTTTTTGATCTTCGGTGTCAGAGACATCTTCTAATGCAAGTTCCACCGAGAATCATTATTAGCCGAGTAAGAACTTCTCTTCTCGCAAGGTGAAGGACTCTTCGCAGGATCAACTGCTTCCCGACAAGGTCGACGGCCGCCTGTGCGACATCTTGTGTCCCTGTCGGAGAATGCCGATCCTGAGAAAAAAAAAACCCGATAATCATCCTAAGCCCTCCTGACAAGAATTGACGGCCGCCTGTGCGACATTTTGCATTCTTCTCAGGAGACAGCTGTGCTTGCGGCAGATTTTCACCAGAAACGGACATATCGTGAACAGGACGACGGCCGCCTGTGCGACGTCTTTCGTCTCTGTCCAGAGAAATCCGTTCCTGGTCCAAATCATAAAGAGACGCTTCCTGGTTGATTTTTCCGTATTGTTCTTTTGAAGAAAATCTTTCAATGCGCTTGACGTATCTGTCCGTCTCGGACTGTGTCGTCTGTCCGAGCTGTCCACATATGGAACTTGGCGCTTGGCTGGTGTCATTCCAGTACGACACTTCTGCCTGTCCGTCTTGTCCCGCTTCTGGCTCCTGGCGCCCGGACGGAGTTGCCTGCGCACGACGTTTTTTTCCTATCCAGGCTGTCCGCCTTGCCACGGCTGTCCGCGGTAGGCAGGCATCGCTTGAACATAGTTGTCTGCATAGGACAGATCTGCCTTGTCCTGGGGCCTGTGCCGTCTTCTTGGCGAATGGTGTCTGGTGGTTGGCGCCGTCCGCGTAGGACACTTTTTCCCGTCCGAGTAGTCCAATTCTGGCGCCGAGCGCCCTGGGTGGTTCTGTCCGCCTCGGACACTCTTCGTCATTGTCCCGTAAGTTGCGTCTCAATTCTATGAGTCATCCTTCTTTCTTTATTCCTCTCTGTACTCGTACGAGGAGTAGAGGAGATAAGTCTGGAGTCCGGAACGCCCTTCGGACGAGATCTCTTAACCGGAAGAAAATCGTCCTTTTTCCTCGGGAGGTCTTTTCTCAATACTCCTACTAAAGAGGAAATCTGCTCCTGCATTTTACGTAGGATGTCCGTGTCGCTGTTTCTTCCTTCTCTTTGTCATGAATAGAGAATGCGCTCTGGAAGGTGTAGGAGATCGAGATATTGTCCTTTTGGCTCTTTTCCTCTCGTAGGGAGAATCGTCCGGGAAAACGTTCCGGGCTCGAGTCCAACGTCGGAGCTTTCCAACTCCTCTTGATCGGACGCGACAATTCGTCGGAATGTCCATCCACTTCTTCGAGGAGACGAATCGGATGACGAAAGCACTCTTTCAGGATGCCTTTCCAATGGCGATCCTTGGCAGTCTGGGACGCTACAGATTCTGCCGAGGGGACGCCTGACTGGTGGGGATTCTCCGTAACCTCCGTACGACTGTCGACATTCCTTCTCCTCTGGGCCTGGGAGCTTGGAAGAGGTCTAGGTCTGGGAGCAAGACAGAGCCGATCAGACGCACCCTCCACTACACTGGGACACTTATGTCACTTTCCACATTCTTACCTTTAAGAGCTTGCATTTCAAGCTCCATCCTTCTTAATGCGGTCTTCAGATTTGCAATCTCCGTAGCAGAACTTGCAACATCTGCTACGGGAGAGGTTGATACTGCATGTGAGGAAGCAATTACTTGGGGGTTAGTTATACTAACTGGCTCGTTAGAGCGTGATCTACTCATACTTCTAGAGACAGCCTTTCTAACCCTATCTCTCTCTAGTTCCTTAAGTAGGAATCTAGTTTCTTCCATCCTTCCTCATCCATATTCACACATTCATCACACGTGTTATTTCTCGTGCATTCATATCCCCTACACTTCTTGCATACCTTGTGAGGATCTAACGACACTTTCGGTAGCCTCACCAAACAACCCTCATTCATACATCTTCTAACTTTGCAGCTAGAATCAGACATTTTTGAGCAAAATCCAAAGCCAAATTCCAAAAAACGTCCACAAAAGCGATATGCCAAACCACAGATCCAAATACGTCACCAAAAAGACAGTCCAGAAGATCAACGGCGATGAAAAACGAAATCCAAGTCAGGAGGTAACAACAACGATGTTATGGCTACCCTCGACAGAGCAAATTCTGTTTTAGAAAAATGGGATGGTTCCTAGTTCTGCCACCCAGCAGCAGTGGTGGTAGATCACCTGACCTACCTGTAGCGTGTGCCGCGAAATTCGAATTTCTGTCGGGGACGACAGAGTCTATAGCTAAGTATATATCTGCCAGGGAAGTTGAATGTATAAAAAGCCCTTTTAGTTGAGAGTGAGGTTGCCATTTTAACAAAATTTGGAGTCTTCCTTGCCTTCGAAGAGGTTAGTTGCGAAGGTGGAGAGAGAGGAACTGGAGCTCAAAACTTCTCGGGAAACAAATCTTTTAAAAGACGAGTTAAGGTCTTATAATCCACAGAGGACGAGGTTTGCGAGGATTCCTCCACCTCTTCAGAGACAGGCTCGCTTGACGATTTCTCTTCTAATGGAGACGTAGGCTTATCCTGAATTGAACGAGAAGAAACCGAAGTTTCACCTCCCTTTTGAAACGTAGGTCTTGCGCTTGAAATCAATTTTGAAGAGGAGAGCCGGCTATGTTCTCCTAACCTTGACTTTCTCTCCGAATTTTCCAAACTAACGTCATACAATTATACAATTTCTCTTGACGAGCACCCATATTGTAGTTTCTGCCTTGAAGCATATGGCGCTTATCCTTCTGACTAGCGACCTGTTCTTTTCTTCCCAAGGTGACTTTATGCATCGGACGCCTAGCGCCCTCAAAGCCGTCCTCATTTGCGTCCTGGAAAGCGTCCTGATATGAAGGACGACGAGCGTCCTTACTAGCACTACGCCTCGCGTCCTCAAAAGCGTCCTCATTTGCGTCCTGGCATGATGGACGTCGTGTAAACGCTCCTTTAAAACGGTCTTGAGTTGTAATACGCCTCGCGTCCTCAGAAGCGTCCTCATATGCGTCTTCATATCCTTCTTCTGAACTAATATCGTGAGTTTGAAGTCTCTCCAGCCGACGTTTACGACACCGAGCGTCCCGAGAAGCGTCCTGATTAGCAAAGCGTTTCTTCTGTTGAATATTCTCTTCCCGTAAGCCAAGATCAATTCCTTCCAATTCTATTTCTGAGCGATCCTTCTGAACGTTCTTCGACTCTTGGAAAAGACGACGGCCGCCTGTGCGGCACCTATTGTCTTTTTCTTTTTCGCCAATACTTCTAGAGACTCTATCAGCAGGACTGCTTGCGCGTTCCTGATTAAGTCGATGAGGTCTAGAAGGCGACAAATCAGAAGATGACGAAGAACGAAGAGAAGCCGCAGGAGAACGTCTAGATTTCTTGACGGGTAGCCATAGATCTTTTTTACGACTACGCGATCTTTCTTCTTTCTGGCGAAAACGCATCCAACTGTTGACGAATCGCTACGAGGGTCTTTTTTTGATGGTGAAGAACCATATGATGGAATGAACCTTTGAGAAGAAGATGGGCGATGGGGACGCCTTCTTCCTTCTCTCGGACTCGATCAGGACGCTCAGAAAGCGTCCTGAATCTCTTGTGTGGGATACTGTCTTCGAAGTCTTCCGGAGAAGACCGAAGCGTAAATCGAGGCGGAGGACGCTCTTGATCTCCCGATGAAGCGTCCTTTTCTGTAAGACCTTTCCTAAGAGGGCGAGAAAGACGACGGCCGCCAGTGCGACGTCTTACGTCTTCCTTGCCACTCTCAATTGGAGAAGCTGCGTCCTCTTCCGTAAGACCTTTCCTAAGAGGGCGAGAAAAGACGATGGCCGCCAGTGCGACGTCTTACGTCTTCCTGACCACTCTCAAGTTGGAGAGGCCTTCCGAGTTCCCCACCCACGGTGAGGTGAGACTTCTCGGAGGAAGAAAAGCATTCCTTCAAGATTCGAGCTTGCGCACGATCTTTGGCAGCCTGGGATGCGTCTTCAGGATCTACCGAAGGGACGCCAGACCGGTGTTTGATTCCCGTAACCCTCCTTTGGCCTTCGACATGTCCATTCCCTGTGTTCTGGGAGTCCGACAGAGGTCTCAACCTGGAGGCATTATAGGACCGATCTGACGCCCCCTCCACATCACTAGGGGCACTAACATTATCACTACACTTTTAGCACATCAGATCAATTGTAGCACTCCTCATTTTCGATTCAAGGTTCCGAACCGAAAATCGATTCCAAACAAGGTAGAAAGGGCATTCCCTTCAGTAACAATCACTCCCTTATCTGAAGGTGAAATTATAGGATTATGCGTAACATGTTCTACAGATATGTTAGATTGAGCAACTTTATCACTTTGACTTTTAACAGAAGGCACTCCTGGAGGAAGACTCCTAATTCTGTCACGCTGAAAGTCTACGAATGTAAGATTCATACGCCTTCCATTCGACATTAGTTAACACTTCACATTCTTTGCACCTATCATCCAACAAGCAAACATGCCCTCTACAATTCACACACACCATGTGAGGATCTACCGAGGCTTTTGGTAGCCTCACCTTACATTCTTCTACACCACACACTCTGAAACTAGTAGAACTAGATCCAGACATCTCAATTCTAAGAAAAATCAAAAGCAAAATCAAAATCCAAACCACAATAGCATATGTCAAATCACTAAGCCAAGTCCGAAACCAAAAGACAATCCAAATACTCAAGTGACAAATGGGGTTTTCAAAATCCTAGGCGGAGGTCTGTAAACAGATGTTTACCGACCGGCGACAGAAGAAAATCTGAATAGAAAATGGGAATGGTTCCTGGTATCCGCCTCCCAGCGGCGGGAATGGGTACTAACCACCTAGCCGACCACTGCGTTTGCCGGGAGTTTCGAGTCGGTCGTCAGAGAATACAGCTATATGTATATCTGGCAGGTAAGTGTCATGAACAAAATATAATTTTCGACAAATTGTTATTTGTTCCGATACGAATAAACCATCAGTCCTTTACAATAGGAAGACTCGCTTCTTGGTGGGAGGAATCTGAGTCTTAAGAACAGACTGGTGTTCGCCCAACCCTGGATTCCCTCCCTGGTCGTAAGTGCAGAGGGAGGGATCCTAGCCTCTGCCCAATGATCGGGGTATGTACTGCAGGATCAATGGTCAGACCTCTGGATCCAAGTAATAAGAGGGAGGCAAGCATACCTCTTAAAACTAGCAAGCAAGAACTTGTTCCTATTGCAAGAGGCAATATGAAGTCATGGGTTTGTCTCTTGTTGGCTTCCACTTTCCCCCCCTTGTTGGGGGAAGTGGTGGATATTCGCTCCTATCCCTAATGAAAGGGATAGGATGGGGCTCGGTCGAGTAGCTCACCTGCATCGTATCCTGCTCCAGCGTAGTGACAACAGCGTCCCTCTGCCCACAGGTAGATTGGGAGAAAAAGATGGGGAAGAGAAGCCAGTCACACTCTCATTCACTCATCCATGCATGCAGTCACACCAGGATTCAATGCTGTTCTGTACGCTCGGGTGCTGGGTAAGCTACACAACGTGTTGAGCAGCCACCACGGGTATCAAGGAAAAAGTGTCCAAGGACCAGTGGGCAATATCCCGAAGGTAGAAGGAGGTGAAGGTGGTCTGGTTAGACCGAACCCCTGCCTTCAGGACCTGCGCCACGGAGAAGTTCTTGCAGAACACAAGGGAAGGACCAATACCTCTGACTTCGTGGGCTCTCACACAAAGGGTACGGATGTCGTCGCTACCATCAGCTTCGTACGCCCTCCTGATCACCTCACGCAGCCAGAAAGAAAGTGTTCTTGGATACTTCTTTCTTGGTCACCCCGGTGCTAACGAAGAATTTTGACACTCAGGCCTGAGGTGCCGAGTTCTCTTCAGATAGCGCCGTAGCGCCCTCACAGGACAAAGCAGCATCTCATCCGTATCGTTGTCGGTGAAGTCCATTAGTGAGGGGATTGTGAAAGACTCGAACCTGTCGTCAGGGACCGAAGGATTCTGAGTCTTGGCTATGAAGTTCGGGATGAAATCGAGCGTCACAGATCCCCATCCCATGGAATGTTTAACATTGAAGGAAAGACCATGAAGTTCCCCTACTCTCTTCGCCGATGCCAGGGCCAGCAAGAAGAGGGTCTTGAGGGTCAGATCCCTGTCTGACGACTCTCGGAGTGGCTCGAAGGGGCTTCGAGTTAAACTCCTAAGGACGAGAGTCACATCCCACCTCGGGGGCCTGAGTTCCCTGGGTGGACAAGACCTCTCAAAGCTCCTCATTAGCAAGGAGATCTCGAATGAATTCGAGACATCCACTCCCCTCAGTTTCAGGACTAGGGCCAGGGCGGCTCTATATCCTTTGACTGTGGGGATGGAGAGGAGCTTGTCTTGGCGAAGAAACACGAGGAAATCTGCTACCTGCTGAAGAGTGGCTCTGAGAGGAGACAGACCCCGTCTACGACACCAACCACAAAAGACGGCCCACTTTCCCTGGTACACAGCTGCAGAGGACTGTCTGACGTGCCCAGCCATCTCTGTTGCTGCTCGGCGAGAAAAGCCTCTCGCTCACAAGAGATGGTGGATAACAGCCAGCCGTGAAGATGTAGAGACTGGATTGTCTGGTGGTACCGTTCTACGTGTGGCTGGACGGGAAGGTTGTGCCAAGGGGGAATCTCTCTCTGTGCTTCTGCAAGCAGAGCCAGCAGGTCCGGGTACCAGGGAGCCACCAGGATCATCCTGAGAGTCAGGGTGGCCAGCACTCAGCTGATAAACTTGCGAATCAGGCAGAACGGGGGAAAGGGGAAAGGCATATGCGAAGAGGTTGTCCCACGGGTGTTGAAGAGCGTCCTCTGCAGCTGCCCATGGGTCCGGCACGGCTGAAAAGGAAACCTGAAGTTTCCTGTTGTGCCGGGTGGCGAACAGATC
This sequence comes from Macrobrachium nipponense, assembly GCF_015104395.2. Classification (NCBI taxonomy): domain Eukaryota; kingdom Metazoa; phylum Arthropoda; class Malacostraca; order Decapoda; family Palaemonidae; genus Macrobrachium; species Macrobrachium nipponense. The sequence goes on along the minus strand of NC_087217.1, from coordinate 69,132,924 downwards.
CACGACTGGACGCCCCCACAGGTCGAAGAGCCTTTCCGCCACGTCTAGGTGTAGGGACCATTCGGTCCCTATCACCTGATACCGACGGCTGAGCTTGTCTGCTACTACATTCCTCTTGCCTGGAATGTAGCGGGCTGACAGCTCTACCGAGTGAGCCACAGCCCACTCGTGCACCTGCAGCGTTAACTGGTGAAGCGGAAAGGACACAAGGCCCCCCACTGTTTGTTGACGTATGCCACCACCGTGGTGTTGTCGCACATCAACACCACCGAGTGTCCCACCAAGCGGTCCTGGAACTCTTGGAGAGCGATTAACACTGCCTTGAGCTCCAGAACATTTATGTGAAGGTGCTTGTTGTGATGGTCCCACACTCCTGCAGTCAGCAACTCCACCAGGTGTGCGCCCCATCCCTCAGTCGACGCGTCTGAAAACAGCAACATCTCCCGGGGGGGGGTGCGGAAGGGCACTCCTCTTAAGAGGTTCCTGTCGTCCAGCCACCAGGCTAGGTCTTGCCTCACCTCCTCCGTGAGAGACACGGGGAAGTACGGTGGGTCTCTTGCCTGTGACCAACTCTCCTTTAGTCTCCACTGAAGAGACCGCAGGTGAAGACGCCCATGAGGGACTAACTTCTCAAGTGACGACAGGTGGCCGATCACGACTTGCCACTGGTGAGCTGACTGTTCCTCTCGAGACAGGAACCGGTTGGCTGCCTCCCTGAATCTGCGGGGAAGACTCGCCCTGCTACCGTGTCGATCAGCATACCCAGGTACTTCATCCTCTCCTTGGGCTCGAGGTCGGACTTCTCGAAGTTCACCACGATCCCCAGATTGCAGCAGAACTCGAGGAGTCGATCTCTGTCCTGTAGCAACTGCGAGCGGGAGCTCGCCAGGACTAACCAGTCGTCGAGATACCTCAGAAGATGTATCACTGACGAGTGGGCCCAAGCAGACACCAGAGTGAACACTCGCGTGAACACCTGTGGGGCGGTTGAGAGACCGAAGCAAAGTGCCCTGAATTGGTACACCGTCCCGTCGAGGATGAAGCGGAGGTACTTCCTGGAGGATTGATGGACGGGTATTTGGAAATGCGCGTCCTTCAAATCCACTGAAAGCATGAAATCGTTCTCCCTGATAGAGTCAAGCACGGAAAGTGCTGTCTCCATCATGAACCGAGACTGGCGAACGAATCGGTTCAGGGGAGAGAGATCTATCACCGGGCGCCAGCCCCCCGAAGACTTCTCCACCAGGAAAAGACGGCTGTAGAAGCCCGGTGACCGATCCCTGACGATCTCCATAGCTCCCTTGCTCAGCTTGGCTTGGACTTCCTGTCGAAGGGCTATGTCCTTTGGTGTTCCAGGAATGTAGGTCTGAAGATGGACCGGGTTGGAGGTGAGGGGTGGCCGAGACTCGAAGGGTAGTAGATACCCCTCCTGAAGGACGTCTACTATCCAGGTCTCCGCTCCGTAGCGCTGCCATGTTGCCCAATGGCTCGCCAGGCACCCACATACTTCCGGCAGCAGGTGAGGGGGAACGCTGTCCCTAGCGTTTCCTGCCTCTCTTCGACTTCTTCCCTGCTCCCCCTCGTGGGAAGGAGGGCTGATTGCGACACCGCTCTTGGCAGAAGTCGAAGGCAGAGTCTTTCCCCGGGGCTTCGACGATGCGATCGTCTTAGCAGCCGAGGAAGCGCTAACCAAACTCTTGGGCTTGGCAGCAGTCGATCGAGGCTGCCCAGATGTCTTCGAGACTGCCTGGTGTACCAGACGGTCACTGTCATCAGTGCGCCATCTTTCCTTCGCAGCGTTCACCATCTCTCCTGGGAAGAGAGAGGAGGAACTACGCACTGGTCCGTTGCAAAGACCCAGTGCCGCCTCACGCCCAGCCGCCCTGGTCACTCCGGTGAGGACTGCGTCCCTACGCCAAAGTACCAGGTTGGCCCACAGGTTTGCCGTCTGGTGGGCGAGGAAGGAGATAGCTCTTCCTCCAGACTGGCACAGCCTTCCGAAAGCTGGGTCACCTTCAGGAGTGATATTTCCCTAGGTGGCCGCGACCTTGGACACTGTGAGGGACCACAGGTCCAACTAGGAGACTGCCTGGAAAGCTGCCATGGCGGTGGATTCCAGGGTAAGAGCCTCTTGCTTAGAGAACCACAGGTTCTGCGACAGGAGCTGCTGCAGAGACACCCCCGGGGTTAGCCTAGCTAGCTCCGGGTTGACCTGTTTGGGCGGCATCGGATCCTCTGTAGGCACGTAGAACTTCCTCTGTCGCAGTAGAGGCGGAGGAAGTAGCTTGGACAACCTACCAGACCGTAGCGAACCCTCCTGTCCGGAGACAAGCGACTCCACCTGGCCCAGCACCGAGTCGGCCAGCTCTGATCGCGGCAGACCCACCATCGTCCTGGGTTCCTTCTTAGGACCCCAAAACGACTCGAGCTGGGACGTGGGCTCAGAAAGTGGGGGCGGCGATCCCTCCCCGAGGTCGTTGTGCTGACGAATCAGCGCAATGACCTCCGCAAACGACCTCTGGATCTCAGGAGTGACTGCGTCTTGAGGAGTAGGACCGTCAAGTCCCTCCAACAAGAACGCCTCTCGAGACCCTCCTCCTTCAGAAGGAAGAACAGCAACAGACCCCTCCTGGTCTCCTCCTACCACTTGCGCGTACGACCTGGTCGGTCCTAAGACTGTGCCTGGCTCGTAGGGCGTCGTGGTGGGACCGTGAGGAGCGAGATCACTCTGTGTCACCTCGCCCTTCCCGGTGTAGAACCAGGAAGTTGAAGGAACCGGAGAGGAAGACCTCACGCTCCCCTCTTGCTCACCGGCAGAACCGGTGTGCTTGGGGGGCTGCAGGCGATCGCCAACCCGCGGTGGCGATCGAGCTGCAGGCCCGGTCGCACGGCTCTCCTGGGGAGAGCAGCTGGACCGAGAACAGTGGCTCCGTTCCCGTGCGTCAGAGGAGCTGCTGCTGGCTTCCCTACCCGCCTGGTCCCAATGGGACTGGTGGTCAGGAGACCTGCAGAGACCACTGTCGCGTTGGGATCAGTGCCTGTCCTCATGACGCGTTGAACCGCCAGAACCAGCCGAGGCTGGTTCCTGTGATCAAGGGGACCCTTCCTAGCCTCAGCCCGTGGCCAGTCTGGGACCGTCACGTCAACCCTGGTAGCCTGCGCCTCGCTACGAGAGCGATCGCTGGCCTGGCGGAAGTCACCTGAGCAACTCTTGCCAGTCTTCCGCTCCGTGCCTCGGTCCTGGCATCGAGCGAACTCAGGAGCCTGAACCTTGGCTGTACAGTCGCCCGCAGGAGACTGTACACTCGGTACCTCTCGTGAATGAGAGGCCGAGCCGGAACCTGGTGTAGCAGCAGAACCTCTAACACCAGGTGACGAAGTACTGGTGTTAGCCGGTACCCCTCTGGTCCCCGTCTTCTTCTTCCTTGCAGAAGGAGAGACGGGCCCTGCTCCCGAAGGAGCAGGAGGACCAGCGGAAGAACCCCCCGTCTCACCGGAGCGAGACGGGCCCTTAGAAGCTCCCGAGGGAGAATTCTTACGGGGGGAGGAGGCAGCCTTCTTCTTCCTCAGCTTAGAAGCCTTGGAAGTCGAAGGGGAAGAGGCGGCAGCAGACGACGACGAAGAAGACGACAAAGACGACGACGACACCTTCCTCTTCTTCATCAGATCCCTCAGGACAGACATCAGGTCCTCCATCCAGGACGGAGCTGGGGCTATGGCCGAAGCAACACAGCCCAGCTGCACCTGTCCAGAAGGACGCGTGACTGGGGCAGCAACACCACGGGCAGGAACGACGTCGGCAGGGGCTGGCTCAGGCACGGCAGGTACGGCAGGCAGGTTAGGAATGGCAGGAGACAGGGCAGCAGCCAGCGACATCCTGGGAACCAGTGGCAGATCCAGGGGTGAACTCTTCGAGGACCGAAAGTCGGGGGCTGGGGCGAGAGCAACGAACCCGGGTGGAGGCGGCACACCCCTCCTCGGAAAGCCAGCAATCGGAGCCTGCACTGCAGCTGAACGAGTCACCGTAGCCACATGCTGAGTATAGACTAGGTGAGGAGGGGCGGCATACCCCGGGGTCGACATGGTGGTGGTGGTCACCGGTCCATGGGTAACCATAGCAGCACCCGCCAGATAATGCAGCAGCCACTGAAGGCTCGGTGTGCCCTGCAGACCCCCCAGCGAGAACCATACCTGGCCGAGGTCGTCGACCACACTTACAGCCCTCCACACCATGGCAAACTCTGCGGCTGATGGGGGGGCGCGGGGACAGCTCCAATTCACAGGGATCCATAACACAATAAATGGCAAAAAAAGAAAGTACAAGTACTCACAGTTATTCTTGCACACACAAACAAACCAAGTTTTAGAATAAACACAAAGCATATGACGAAGAAGTGGGCAGAGAGAAATGCAGAACACATCCATCCACCAGCGCGGCCGAAAGCAAAGTGGTTCTTCACCTCCCAGTCCCGCGGTGGGCGCACTGTCAGACAAGCAGTTAACTACCGAACTCCCTTGTTCGAAGCTTACGACCGTTCCAGCTGCCGCTAGTTACCTACCTATTGTAAAGGACCGATGGTTTGTATTATCGGAACAAACAACAATTTGGACCATTCAATATGACAATTTGTCCAAAATTGCATTTTTCCTAACTATACAAACCTGAGGTCCTTTTACAATAGGAAGGTACTAGCGGCAGCTGGATAGGTCGTAAGCTTTCGAACAAGGGGTTCGGTAGTTAACTGCTTGTCCGACAGGCGCGCGCGCGCGACTGGGAGGTAAACAAATCACTTTTGCTTTTGGCCCAAGCAAAAACTGCAGAGTGAGGGGTGGCATGAGGTGGGACTATGTGTAAAAGGACCTCAGGTTTGTATAGTTAGGAAAAATGCAATTTTGGACAAATTGTCATTTGTTCCGACACGGCATACAAACCTTCGGTCCTTTTACAATAGGAAAACTCACTTCTTGGTGGGAGGAATCTGAGTCTTTTGTGAACAGACTGGTGTTCGCCCAACCTTGGAATGCCTCCCTGGTCGTAAGAGCGAGGGAGGGATCCAAGCCTCTGTCCGATTGATCGGGGTGTGCACCGCAGGATCAATGGTCAGACCTCTGGACCAAGTACTAAGAGAGAGGCAAGCGTATCTCTTCGTACCAGCAAACAAGAACAAGTTCCTATTTGCCAAGAGGCAACATAAAGTTATGGTTTGTCTCTTGTTGGCATCCACTTCCCCCCCTTGTAGGAGGAAGTGGTGGATATTCGCTCCCATCCTAGTGAAAGGGATAGGATGGGGCTCTGTCGAGTAGCTCACCGGCCATCTCGTCTTATCCAGCAAGGTGATGACCGTATCCCTCTACCCACAGGTAGAGGGGGAGAAAAAGATAGGAAGAGAAGCCAGTCACTCTCTCATTCACTTATCTATTCTTACAGTTACACCAGGACTCGATGCTGTTCAGCCTGCTAGGGTCTGGGTTAGCTACACAACGTGTTGAGCAGCCACCACCACGGGTCCCAAGGACAAAACGATCCAAGGACCTGTGGGCAATATCCAAAAGGTAGAAGGAGGTGCCAGTGGTCTGGTTTGTAAGCCAGACCCCTGCCTTCAGTACCTGCGCCACGGAGAAGTTCTTGTGTAAATCGAGGGAGTGTACTTCTAGGTCATCTTGGTGCTGACGAAGAGTCTTCAACACTCAGCCTGGGATGTCGAGTTTCTTCAGAAAGCGCGGTCGCGCTTTCACGAGGACAAAGCAGCATCTCCTTCGCATCGAAGGCGGTGAAGTCCATTAGGGGAGGGGATTGTGAAGGACTCTAACCGATCGTCAGGAACCGAAGGGTTCAGAGTCTTCGCTACGAATTCGGTACGAAATCGAGCGTCACGAATCCCCATCCCTGGATGCTTGACTTCGCAGGAAAGTCATGCAATTACCTCAGAGGAAAAGAAGGGAATGGTCGTATGACCTATCCCTCTTCTCGACTTCGGTGATGTCCTGTACCCATACTGGTCTATCCGTCTGCAGCGAAGTTGTTCTTCTCGGTAGTGGGATAGGACACCGACACTCAATGGTGGGTTAATGGTATGTACTGTGAGGGTGTCAATGGTAATGGGTACTGTGACAAGCCGTTAGGACGAAGAAAAGACTGTTATGGAACAACCGAACTAAGTCCACAGCGAAGTTCGTAACAGACTTGGGCGCTCTGACAGCTGCCGACTGACTGCGTTCGGTAGGAGGCAAGTTGTCCAAGCACCCGAGTAAGTCACGTGACCTTCGCCTTAAAAGGGTTATGCCAAGAGACTAAACTAAAAAATAATTTTGTTCGTCACCGATGCCAGAAGGCAAGGTGATGACTCTCTTAAGGCATGTGCCCAACAGGCGAAAGTCAGTTGCCTTCTAGAGACCGAGGTCCCTGATGGCAAGATATCTCATAGTATAGTTTGATTCTCGGCTAAGGAGAAACAACACTATGTGTCGTTGAAGACGAAGATGTACAGAAAATGCAACCTACGTCTTCACAGCTGAACCGAGAGAAGGATTCTCAAGATTCTGAAACCTGTGCTACAAAGACTGAGAACGCTAAACCGCTATTCATTGCTGTCCGGTGAGGATCGTAGTTGCAATAAAAGCGGAGCGCTTTTCAGTAATGAAGACAGGGAAATACTGCCTGAAGAACTGCTTCTCATGGGCTGAACATTTGGAAGTAGAGCTGTCAGGTCGGAGAGTAGGCGATGTCTTCTGACATATCTGTTAATTCTTCGGGGCGAGCAATGAATAATTGCACACCTACGAATACGAGATATTTTGAAGACAAACTCAGATGTCTGCAAAAATCATTCGCATTATCGCGGTGCGATGCAGCGGGTGACTAGTACAGACTTCTGTTACCGTGCGGTAAACAGAAAGATGAAAGAGTCCAAAGAGAATATCTCTGTTGACAATTCTCGCAATGTCGAAGGCGATGAAATCGAGCGTCACAGCAGTAGATGGTCCTTCATTATTGCGAGAATCCCCGTTAATCAGAGACCTAAGTCCATGATTACCTAAGTCCATGATTGTTGGGCAGAGATACGGTTCGGTAGTCAATCAAACCAGGGGAGAGAGAGACGTAACCGACCGTGCATCTCCGAGACCTAGCTGATACTGAGCCGCTATCAGGCAGTTCAATACGCAGTAGTCTCGGTGACTCGTCATCCTGAGTTGCCAGGTAATCCATTATTCCACGAAGGAATGCGTTCGGCTTAGAACCATCGAGCATAAAGAATACGCTCGAGCAATTATATTTAACCGAAACGGATTTCGGTAAATACAAAAGCTGATTTGGTGTTGTCATGACAATACCAAGTATCTAAAATCGAAACTGATAACTGCTGGGAGGTTTGCAGGCAACCGCCCCGAGTTGCGTTCAATTAAGATACAATTCGTCTCGGTCACAAACCGTAGAGTTAACTACGGTATGCGCCTACCCCCCGGACAATTCAACTGTTAAAAGAATCATGTCGCGAGGGTTAATATACGTAGTATATTTGTAGGTTCTGTACCACGACCTCCATCCTAAATTCTTTTCCTCTCGAGGAATGAGAATAAGGATTGGAGATCGACCGCCCTTCGTTCTCTAGTCAAGAGAGTGAAGGAGAAGTCTTTCCCTAAGGAAAGCATAATGGTGAACAGAATACCGAAGACGATAGTTCAAGCCAAAAAAACTGGAAGTTCCCGTCCGTTCTTCTCTATTCCAGGTTAATCGCCCACTGTGAGATACTCTTCTTTCCAGCAGCAGTCTTCTTCCAAATGCTAGAAATTACAGGAATTCGAGCATAAGCGAGGTTCCCGATTATCGTGTAACAATTATCGGGGATTCTCGCTCACTTTGGACCGTGGTCTCGCCTAAGTGTTTGGAGATCGTAAAAAACTCGAACACATCTGAGTGCGCTAGAAATTCCGTAGAATTCTAAGCACTCTTGCGACCGAATTCGTCAAACGATATCGGCTGGTGGGTCCTCTCGATTCCCGTAGAAATCGAGAAAGGGGCAGGATCCTCCTCAATGACCGGGGCTTACGTCAGGTAGGACCCGAAGGTCCCCCGGTAGCGCAGCCCCTAACGTGGGATCTTACAGAGAAATCTCTGTAGGATCCCTCCCCTTTCCTCGTAGCCGTAAGGAGAGAGGGAATGGGGGAGGAATTGGATACTGGCTCGCCTTCCCAGCGGAACTAGCAGTTGGAGAAGAAAAGAGCAGCCATCGCCTTACGGCGATGGCCTCTCAGAGCCTGGGAAAAACGTATCGTCGGAGAAAACGTTTTTTCCCGAGGAGGGGTTACGAAACTCATACTGTAGGTAAGTGTCTGCCGCCACTGTGAACGTCGTCTGGGTGGGGCTGATCGACACCTGACAGGAGGAGAGCCGATACCGTCCTCCGACTCATTCCAGTCCTCGTCGAGGTCGAAACCTCAGGAGGACCGGCGAAGGGGTATATTCAAATACGGTGTCCGAAGACACGTAGAGAAACGCCTCTGTCGCAGTAGAGGAGGTGAAGTAGCTTGTTCGACCGGCCCAGAACTGAGAGAGCCTTCTTGTCCGGAGACGAGAGACTACCTGGTTCAACACAGTCGGCAAGCTCCGATCGCGGCAGACCCACCGTCGATTTGGGTTCCCTCTCGGGCCCCAAAACGACTCGAGCCGAGACGTGGCTCTGCTGGTGGGAGCGGCGATTCTTTCCCCGAGGTCGTTGTGCTGACGAATCAGCGCCATAACCTCGGCAAAGTTCCTCTGGATCTCGGAAGTCACAGCATCTTGCAGAGTGTGACCGTTAAGCCCTCGAACAAGAGCATATTCCGAGAACCTTCCTCCTAAGAAGGGGGAACAGCGACAGCCCTCTCGGTCTCTCCATCCACTTGCGCATACGTCCTGGCCGGTCCAAGAACCGTGCCTGGCACGTAGGGCGTCGTGGTGGGATCATGAGGGGCGCACCCCTCACGATCACTCCTCAATACCTCGCTCCTCCCGGTGTAACCTCCGAGGAGGTTGAAGGTACGGGAGAGGCAGACCTGACGCTCCCTCCTCGCTCGCGTGGCAGAACCAGCAGGCTTGGAGGGCTGCAGGCGATGTCAACCAGCGTGGCGATCGAGCTGCAGGCCTGGTCGAACCGTTCTCGCTGTGGAGAACGGCTGGACTGAGCACAGCGGCCCCGATCTCGAGTGTCAGAAGAGCTGGTGCTGGTTGCCGTACCCGATCGCTCTCTGTGAGAGCGACGGTCAGGCG